>NC_139514.1:101318428-101678428 GCF_947247035.1 Vipera ursinii | reverse complement strand
CATTTAACACATTGAGTTACCTCCTTTTACTGGTATTTTAACAGAATTAGAAAGAAATAAGTATCACATCAAAATATAACAATGTGCCTAGAAGGAAATGATTAAAATGATTAAGCTGTTACATTATGTTGAATTTTTTAAAAATATGCCTGGTAGAAAATATTTTTTTTTAAAAAAAATCAAAGCACTTTAAAACCTTGTTTTATGAATTGGGAAAAATAATTATGCATCAACAGCAGCGACATTGCAAAAACGTTCCTACTTTATCTTTAATGATCTAAGGATATTTATTTATTTTATTTTATTTAAAACATTTATATAAAACATTTATAAAAATTTAGGGCTTTAATAGCAACAAAATATTTCAATATTAGTAAAATATTATCTAAATATTTCAAAATTACTTTTAAATGTTTAAAAATAATACCTACATCTTTGTGCTATTTCTAGAAGGGATCAGTTCTTGGCATTAGATCAGGCATGTCAAATTGCCGGCCTGTGGGCCAGATGCATCATGCTGAAACTGTGCCCACTCCATTGCTGACAATGGGGAAAAAGTCATGATACGTCACACAATGTCATATGACGTCGCAAGTTTGACATGCCTGCATTAGAGTGTTGAACAGATGATATGAAAGGAACATATTTTCATCTCAGATTAACTAGGTGACCTGCAATATGGACCTGCAGGTCCAAGAGATTGGAAAGAGATGGTTGATTTCTTTTTCCCCACCTTACTTTCTATTCTTTTTTATGTGAACTTGATTAAACTTCTGCACTTACATTTAATTATTTTGCCACTTTTGGCAAACAACCTGTGCAAGATTTCTTTTCATTCCAGAATTTGAATGTGGTTTCTCAGTAATCAATAGATCCACCTTCAAAGAAAAAGATTAATCATTATTCAAAATTGTTTACTATTTTTTTCCCAAACATATCCAGTGCATCAGTTTGTCACAAGGCAAAATCCCTAGATGCAGTAATAGGTTTTCCTACCATATATAAATAACTCAATTTAAAAAGGACCACCAGTTTTATTCAATATTACCTTGTAAAATTGCTGGAGAATAACTACCATTACAGTTTCATTTCAGCACAAATTCCCTCTATATTTCCTTTGTGTTAAGGGATGCTGCTGAACATTATATCACCTGTCAAATTTCTCATGTTAAATATGGAAGTCAGTGTCGTATTAAAGTTTTTGTGATGGCCAAATATTTCTTGCTCTATATTTACAGAAGAATTGCTTTCCCATTTGACATTTTTATTTTCAGAAGCCATAAGAGCATGAGAGTTCATATTACCACACGTTTTGCTGAAGATAAAATCTTGAGTTACAAAATACATTTTGTACTTCCCTCATACTATTTTGGGTTAGACATTTTATTTCTTTCTCAACTGTCATAGAAAATAGGGAGTCAACTTATTCTCCAAAATACCTAAGGGCAAGACAAAAAGTAATGGGTGGAAAATATTTATTTGTTTGTTTGTTTATAAAATTTATTGGCCACCCATCTTACCTCAAGAAACTTAAGGAAAGAGACAATCTAGAATTAAGGAGACATTTCCTGACAGTAAGAACAATTAATCAGTGGAATGGCTTGCCTCAAAAATGAGGGTGCTTCATCCCTGGAGATTTTCAAGAAGAGACTGGACAGTCTAGAATGTTCTCCTGCCATGGGAAGGTGGTTGGACTAGAAGACCTCGAAGATCACTTCCAATCCTATTATTCTATGTTCTAAGCTTGCTTTCACTGTAAGACTGAAAGCTTATGTGTGTTTTAAAAGGTAAAGGTAAAGGTTCACCCGCACATGCGTGCTAGTCGTTTCCAACTCTAGGGGCTGGTGCTCATCTCCATTTCAAAGCCAAAGAGCCAGCGCTTGTCCGAGGATGTGTCCGTGGTCATGTGGCCAGCATGACTAGATGCCAAAGGCGCACGGAACGCTGTTACCTTCTCACCGTAGTGGTCCCTATTTTTCTACTTGCATTTTCACATGCTTTCAAACTGCTAGGTTGGCAGAAGCTGGGACAAGTAACAGGCGCTTACTCTGCTACACGGCACTCAGGATTTGACCCGCCAAACTGCCGACCTTCTGATCGACAAGATCAGCATCCTAAACCACTGAGCCACCATGTCCCTAATTGTGTCTTAGGGATGCTCAATTCTTGACAACTTCCTCATACTTTATGAAGTATAGGCTAATGCTGTTATGGTAGAAAATATTCAGTGAAAAATGAGAAGTTATATGAAAATTACGCTAGATCAAGAAGCAAAAAATAATGTGGCAGGTGGCAAAAAAAATGTGAAATCTGGCCTGTCTGAAGAGACACACAAATATCTTTCTAATCCATTTTTAATCATACACAGAGAACTTGAAAGTACCAGAACCACATGAGCAATGCCCAACAATCTTAATAAGACCAGCTGTGATTTTGATGTCATTATGGCTACTAACTTTGGCTTGTCCATGCTGCCAAATTGCCTTGCAGTAAGCATGACTCATCAAGCTTCTAATGGCATAAATGAACAACATCATATCCTATGAACATCATCATATCTTATTCACTTTTCTATCTTTCTCTCTTTCTTCATTTGAATTACATTCAGTTCTTGGAGACTGCCTGGACAAAAGTCCCTGAAGTTTCCTTGGCAAGGTTTTTTAGAAGTGTTTTGTCACTGCCTCATTCCTAGGAGTGGGAAAAGTGACTGGCCTAAGGTCATCAACTGTATTATGTTGGGGTTTCGGAATCAGAGATGACACAGGTTCAGGAGCTAAGTTGTTTTATTGAGGAACATGGCCGAATTGGGGGAACAAAGGATTTCAGCTCTCATTTATACCTGGCCAGGTAACTGCCTGGCCAATGGGTTAAAATCCAAGCATCCTGCCAGCTGGTCACCCAATCCCTTTAAATCCGGCTCTCCCCCCAAATGCTGTCTCCTTGTTCTGGCTTCCCGCCGAATGCTGTTCCTGCTTGCTGTTCCTGCATGGAACTGTCCAGCTCCACGCCTCCTTAATTCACTGACCCACACGTGTATGCAAAACCTGCATACAGTACAAACTGGCTCCATGCCTAAAATGGCATTAGAACTCACAGTTCCCCGCTTCTACTCTGGTGCCTAAATCACTATACCAAACTGGTTTCATTCACTACTAGGCCTATACAAATGGAACTCCCATGCATGATTTCCTGTTCAGGTTGGAAGTTAAATTGCTATTTGGTTTGCCTGGTATGCTCTGCTTTGTCCTAGGTAAATGTCAGAGTCCTTACTAGCCCTGGTCCCACAGATGACAAATGACAGTAAACATCTTTATTTTGACTGGCTGCTTTGTAGAGGTAGGAACACCCATTCAGCAGATTTTCACAATTTTTTTTCTTCAAAATCTGCTGCCACTTCTGTAAGGTATTTTTAATAATATGATATAAAGTTATATAATAAGTTTTCAAGGCCACTTGATAAGGTCATAGCTGATATGAAGATTCAGCTCCTATATTAAATTGACATTTGACTTTTAAATATTACTGTGTGCTGGCATAACAGTATTTCCTTTCCTACATAAATTTGTCTTGTTCTTACATTCATCCTACGACTAATCTTCTTAGAAGAATTTGTCCTATACTGATGCTTCTTTGTATATTTTAAGAATTTTTTTTGAGTGATTCATGAGCAGAACCCCTTTTCTTATCATGTTTGATGCAACTAGAAAACAGGTGCATGTATAAGAATAATTATTGTGGGAATAATAAATAATTGCTTTTGATGTTGACTCCCATAAATTAATCTGACAACATTGCCACATTTAAATGAAAAAGAAATGATACAAGTTGCTTAGATCAATTGGTAGAGATATGTGGCCTTTGAAAATGTTCTACAATATATCCGGCCACAGCACAGCGCCACCTGGTGGTACCTGCAGAGCTGCTGCTCCCACCCCATACATAACAGGTTCCCTTTCTAATCACTTTTGGAAATTGCTTATTAACCACTTTAAATCTACCACAGATCTTTGCAATGACAAATTTAAAAAGCTGTCAGGTGAGTATGGTTTAAACACTGAATAAAAAAACACAATTAATTACAAGGTTAACAATATAAATAATTTGAAATAAGCAGGAAAAAGCTAAAAAAAAGATTTGATTTCAGAAAATTACAAGCAACAAAGGTCCAGTTAAATTTGGATTATTGGCTTTCATTATAAGATTTTGGGAAATAAGTATAAAAAATAAATAGCTTATGGGGAGTGAAATTATTTTGGTAATTTTGATTCTTCACAAAGATAAGCAACATTTATGATTTTAGAAACTGGATAACAGAGGAGATTAGAGATTCTAAGTAAAAGGGGGAAAATTCAAGCCTGCTTTTAACTGTGACTTACAAAATGTCCTCCACCATTATAACATCAGAAATATTAAAGGAGATCTTTGAAGAATGGACCAGAAATTGGTAACTAAAATATCAACAGACATCTTATTAATGATCTCTGAATCTATGGATGCATTATCTCCAAAAGATACAGGAATGATAACTGTAGAACAAATTTTGTTTGACAAAGCAGAAAAAGTACTGAAAATAGAACTTAAAGCAGGCCAAGGGAATGATTTGGAAATGGACACTTTAGTGGAAAAAAAGAAACTGGTTGAGGCTTTAAAAGGGGAATGCAAATGGCAAATCAAAATAATGACCTGGAAAATATTTATTTGGTGTATGTACTGTACAAAAGAGACATGTGAAAGCCTTGAAGAAATAGGTACAATGGTGAAAAAAAGAATTGAAAAGAAATCAAATTTTTCAACAATATTTGAATAATCTAAAGATTAAGACTATTAAAAGTGAAAGGAAGAAATATAAAGTTGTTTACTGAGCAAGTTTAAAATAAGTTTTCACAAAGTTCTGGTGATATTTTATGGCATTTTTGAACACAGCAGGATTGAAAAATTGATTTTTGTGTGTGTGAATTTGCTTAGAGATAAGGGATAGATACGGAATGCAGAGATATCTGTTTGTAACCTTATACCTGTAATTAGTGATGAGTTACTAGATTTGTCTATATTTCTTGTAATAAAAGTTGGAAGTCCCTTTTTAGATATTTATACTATTTTTCTTCATTTTATTTTCTTCCTTTCTTTTTCTTTTTCCATGCATTTTTCTTAACAATCTTTTTTCTTTTCTTTAAGTTTAGTTTGTGGAAGCTGCAGAGTAATCTATTCTAACAAACTGTGTCTGCAACCAAAGCGAAATTGAGTGTGTGCTTGGCAGAAACTTCCAGTATTCTGTAAGCATTTTCTAACAGATATGTCAGAAATTTCTAGCTTTAACACAGACTAAAGTCAGAACCAAAGAGACCTTTAACATCAAATATAAAATCAATGTACAGGAAAGTGTTATAAATAAGCACGCTAATAGTGACAGAAGACAGATAAAAGAATAGGACAGTGGTCTAGATAGCTCTTGCTTTAAACAAGCTCCCAGTTCCATTCCTTCTCTACAATAGAATGAAATTTGTGTTGTTGTTTTTTATTGCCTGCTGCATTTCCATAGTAGTTCCTCTCCCCCTGTCCTTTTTGCTCCCAACAAATCAAGGATGTCTGAAGCACATGACTTCAAAACTCATGATGCCAGCCACAACGGCACAATTTAAGTTCTGCCTGTTTTTATGTATGATATATTATTGCAAATAAACATCTAAATCCCACTGGATGTGTTATTAGAAGGTATTTTAAGTGGAGGAGTGTCAAGGACCATTTCCCTGCTTTTATGTCCCTTGCTTTTATTAAGATTAGATAGTAAACTGAGTGCATGAAATCTGTGCAATTGCACAAAGACTGGAGCTCTGCTTGTTCCGCAATATAGGTTCAATGACCCATATATTGTCTTCCTTTCTTTATGCTTGGATTTTAAAACTAAAGTTTTTTTTAAAAAAAACCACACCATGCATTTTGGAAATTACTACATTATTGTAATAAATTAAGAGGAATAGGAAGGGAAATGTCAAGAGAAAAAAAAAACATAAAGCCAGAACTGGGATATTGGCTAAGACTTCTTGAAAGGGAAATTAAGGATACCAAGAATACAATCTAGATATATCAGTGTGGTTTATTTAGTAACCTGGGAGAAGCTGTGTCTAAAGATATTTACTGGAAATGGATGAAAGGACTACAGCTAAGGAACCACACAGGGCTTCAATTCACAAATGAAGGAATGAAGTTAGGATGGCAAAGGAAGAAAATGGGTCAGGTCTAGGAAGAAAGAGAAAATCCAGCAATAAAGCTGTCTTCAAATATATAATCAGAAGACAAAAAAGATACAGTGGACTTACTACTTACTCTAAATGAACAAAGGATAGCAGAATAGAATAGAATAGAATAGAATAGAATAGAATAGAATAGAATAGAATAGAATAGAATAGAATAGAATAGAATAGAATAGGATAGGATAGGATAGGATAGGATAGGATAGGATAGGATAGGATAGGATAGGATAGGATAGGATAGGATAGGATAGGATAGCATAGCATAGCATAGGATAGGATAGGATAGACTAGACTAGACTAGACTAGACTAGAATAGAATAGAATAGAATAGAATAGAATAGAATAGAATAGAATAGAATAGAATAGAATAGAATAGAATAGAATAGAATAGAATAGGAAGGGACCTTGGAGGTCTGTCCAGTCTCTTCTTTAAAACCTCCAGTGATGGAATATCCATAACATCTGAAGGCAAGCTGTTCCACTGGTTAATTGTCCTCACAGTTTAATTTAATTTAATTTAATAACATTTATATACCGCCCTTCTCCCTGAGGACTCAGGGCGGTTCACAGGGCAGAATAAAATAGCAAATACAAACATTAAAAAAAGATTAAACAATTGCCCTAGTTAAAAACAATATAAATACAACGCTAAAAACCCCCAGAAAAATTAAAAAACGAAAGATAAAACAACCCCAACACTCCCCCTCAGGCTAGGCCGGCTTGTACAAACAGAAATGTCTTGAGATCGCGACGAAAGGAGCGAAGATCGGGCGCCGTCCGGAGCTCTACCAGTAGCTGATTCCACAGCTCCGGAGCGCCCACAGAGAAGGATCTCCCCCTGGGGGCCACCAATCGACATTCTCTGATCGGTGGCACCCTGAGGAGGCCCTCTCTGTGGGAACGCACAGGGCGCAGGGAGCTTGATGCCGGCAGCAGATGTTCCCTGAGGTACTCCGGCCCCATGCCATGGAGTGCTTTGAATACCGTTACCAGTACCTTGAATCTCACCCGGAAGACAACTGGCAACCAATGCAGCTCACGGAGCAGAGGTGTAACGTGGGAGTATCGGGAGACTCCCAGCACCACTCTCGCGGCTGCATTCTGTACCAGTTGGAGCTTCCGAGTGGTCCTCAAGGGCAGCCCCATGTAGAGAGCGTTGCAGTAGTCCAGACGAGAGGACACGAGCGCATGAGTGACCGTGCATAGATCATCCCGGCTAAGATAGGGCCGCAACTGACGCACCAGGCGAACCTGTGCGAAGGCCCCCCTAGTCACGGCTCCTATATGATCTTCCAAGGTGAGCCGTGAATCTAGGAGGACCCCCAAGTTGCGAGCCCTATCTACGGGGGGTAATAATTCACCCCCCATAGCTAGAGGTGGAATGTCCGAATAAACCCGGGATGAAGGTATGCAAAGCCACTCAGTCTTGTCGGGGTTGAGTTGGAGTCTGTTCCTCCCCATCCAGACCCGAACCGCCTCCAGGCAACGGGACATCACGTTGAGGGCATCACTGGGGTGGTTTGGGGTCGAAAAGAAAAGTTGGGTATCATCAGCGTACTGATGATACCCAACTCCAAAGCCACGAATGATCTCACCCAGCGGCTTCATGTAGATGTTGAACAGGAGAGGCGAGAGGACCGACCCCTGAGGAACTCCACAAATGAGAGACCTCGCGGTCGACCTCTGCCCCCCTGCCAACACCGACTGCGAACGTCCCAAGAGATAGGAGGAGAACCACTGTAAAACTGTGCCTCCCACTCCCAATCCCCTGAGACGCCGCAGCAAGATACCATGGTCGATGGTATCGAAAGCCGCCGAGAGGTCTAATAGGACCAGGACAGAGGAATGCCCCCTGTCCCGAGCCCTCCAGAGATCATTCACCAGCGCGACCAATGCCGTCTCCGTGCTGTGCCCGGGCCTGAAACCCGATTGGTACGGGTCTAGATAATCCGCTTCATCCAGGACCAGAGGGAGCTGATGCGCCACCACACTCTCAACAACCTTCGCAAGAAAGCGAAGGTTGGAGACAGGACGAAAGTTGTTCAATACAGCCGGGTCCAGGGCAGGCTTCTTGAGGAGAGGCCTCACCACCGCCTCCTTCAAGACGGCGGGGAAGATACCCTCACTCAAAGAAGCCGATATAACTGCCTGGAACCAGCTGCGTGTCCTCTCCCGGGCTGCATAAACCAGCCAGGAAGGGCACGGGTCCAGTAAACATGTGGTGGTGCTCAGCCTCCCCATGATCCTGTCCACTTCCTCCGGAGTCACAGAATCAAACTCCTCCCAGATGATATCGACAAGACCACCCGTGTCCTGATCGTCAGACTCTGCCCAGTCAGAGTCCAAACCGGTCCGAATCCGAGCGATTTTGTCCGACAGATGTTGGTTAAACTCCTCGGCACGTCCCTGCAAGGGATCCTCCCTCACCTCCTGATTTAGGAGGGAGCGAGTCACCCTAAACAGGGCAGCCGGGCGATTATCTGCGGACGCAATAAGGGTGGCGAAGTGGTTGGACCTCGCCTCCCTAATTGCAGCGAGATAAGACCTAATATAGGCTCTTAGTCGCAATCGGTCGGGTTCGGATCGGCTGGACCTCCAACCGCTCTCTAGGCCCCGTCTCCGACGCTTCATCTCCCGGAGCTCCGCAGAAAACCATGGAGCCCGGCGGGATCTGCACCGGGTCAGGGGCCGCAAGGGTACAACTCGGTCAAGGGCCTCAGTGGCCGTCCTTTCCCAGGCTTCCACTAAGGCCTCGGCCGAGCTGTGAGCGAGGGAGGCAGGTGGGGACCCCAGCGCCGCCTGGAACCTCTGGGGATCCATTAAGCGTCTGGGGCGGTACCATTTGAGTGGTTCCAAACACCCACGGCGGGGGGTGGCAAAACGGAAGACCAGCCGCAGGAGATGATGATCGGTCCATGACAGGGGCATAATAATTGGAGAGCCCCCACCAAGATCATCTAACCACCGTCCAGACAAGAAAACAAGGTCAAGGGTGTGGCCTCCTTCATGAGTCGGTCCCGTAATTACTTGCGTCAGGTCCATGGCCGTCATGGAAGCCATGAACTCCCGAGCCAACTCAGATGATCCTCCCAGCGATGGTAGGTTGAAGTCCCCCAAAACTATAAGTTTCGGGAACTCAACCACCAGCCCAGAGAGGACATCAAGCAGCTCAGGCAGGGCTGCTGCTGCGTGACTAGGCGAAAGGTACACCAGCAGCAAGCCCAACTGCGCACCAGGGCCGCATCTCAAAAAGAGAGACTCACACCCGACTGTCTGGGGAACGGTGGCCTCCCGCGGACACAAGGTCTCCCTCACAACAACAGCCACTCCCCCACCCCTACCCTGAGCCCGAGGCCGGTGCAGCACCCGGAAACCTGGTGGGCAAAGATCAACCAGAGGAACACCACCCTCTGGGCCCAACCAGGTCTCCGTGATGCAAGCCAGGTCAGCCTGCTCACCCTCGACCAAGTCTCGAACGAGAGGAGCCTTATTAACGACCGACCTGGCATTCAAATACACCAGCCGGAGCTCAGGAGGCTGCACATCCTCACTCCCGGGACCTCGGGGCGGAACCAGAGGGTCGGAGTGCCTCACCGCTTGTAAGCAGCGGAGAGGCCTTCCCTGAGACCGATACGGCCCTCTGTTCCTACACCTGCTGCCATTCCCTATCATCGTGGGAATGGACAATCCCACGACTGGCCCTGGAGCCCCAGAAGCAGCCGACCCCCGCTCCTCCCCTCCGCGATCAGCCTCAGCACTAGCCTGAACAAAGGTAGTTGGACTGCCCCCCTCGTCCAAACAACCAAAAAAAGAACCCTCCCTCCTCCCTAACCCCCAAAAAAATTTTGACAAAAAACAAATCAAGGACCTCCTATTAGGTTTACGTCGGAGGCCCATAACCGTGCCCGGCCATCTCTCAGGATCCCAATAGATGGGACCTTCCTCGAGATTATACTCGGCTGGAAAGGCGGGCCGCCTCCAGGAAGGGGGAGCACCCCTGAGGGCGAGCAAGTCCGTAGAGGAGTACCTAAAACAAGGCATAAAGCAGTCCAGATATAGGCAGTCCATAATCAGTTGATTTAAGGAGGAACCAAACAGAGAGCAAATAGATGTCCCGAGCCTCCACCCAGCCACTGCCACTCAGCTGGGTGTCACCCCAGGACAGGCCAACCACCGCCCTCTCACGACAGTTGGAAAGCCTATACCAGGGGGGAATAGTCCGAAACATCCATCCTGGGTACAGCATGTCCCCTAGAGCTCTCACCTCTAGGGGCAGCAGATGTAAGTTCAGGCCACCCTCTCACTGTGGCCAGTACCCAGGGAACTCTGAATCCTTTGGGGCCGATATGTGAATGGCAATAGAGAACAGTCCGAAGGCAGGGATGAGATAGTGTATTACATCATCAAAGTCTGCACTACTAGGTGGCCAAATCCTCCGCTGCTCTGTCCTTCGAAAAGGTTGATCATGGCCAATTCTGCAATCATTGGGGTCTTCCAAATTATCTAGTTCTTTTAGGTCCACAAATCCAATGGCACCAACCAGAGTCACAACTGGTGTCACGAGAAACATAGATCTTTCAAGGGACCACTGGGCTCCACTGGGATCCACCGGCATTAACCGGCTAGCCCAGGAACCCTCGAGGCCACCAACAGCAGTAAGAATACCAGAATACCAGTTAGGAACTTTCTCCTTAATTCCAGGTTGCTTCTGTCTTTGAGAAGACCTATTGTTGCCTGTATTTTTGCATCCAAAGGAAATAAGGAAGGAGAGAGCTCAAGTCAGTAAGACTGTGGCAAAAAATATTTTTGTTACACTGAATGCTTTCAAGTCATTGGCAACATCCTACAACACTGAAAAAAGTAGCTGAATAGGTATCAGGACCTCTACAAATTATATTTGAGGGGTCTTGGAGAATTGGGAAGATATCATAGAACTGGAGAATGTGCTCCAATTCCTCAGGAAAATAAATGATCTTAATTATTCTTGATTGAAATCTATTAAGAGCAGACAATAAAGCCATCTGAAAGTCTCTTGAAGATCATGTCAGACTAAGCATCAGCATTGCTTAGCCAGAAATAGATCACAAGAGGAAAGTTTTGTCTGCTTTCTCTATAAGATAACTACTTCAGCAGACAAGAAAAATGTTGTGGACATCATTGATCTTACGTTCTTAGCAAAGTTCCACATGATTTTCTCATTGAAATATAACTAAGAAGGTGATTCAGTGAGACAGTTCCACAATTGGATAGCTAACCACATTCAGAAAGTCAATGTTAATAAAACTACATCGAGTTGAGAAAAATAACCCATGGTGGATTATCTCAAGGATCTGTCTTGAGACCAATATTATTCAAAAAAATCATGTTGTGTAATATTATAACATTTCTATTAATCTTGAATAATAGGACAAATATGCTTAACAGATCTGCAGATGGCACCAAGTTAAGAAGTCTAGTTACATTGTGGATGATAGAACAAGATTAGAATCTTGTTGAGAGGAAGGAGGGATCCTTTAAACACCTCTTTACTAAGTTATAAGAAGGAAAAGACTTTGAAGAGTCTAGATTTTAGTGGGATATTGTTATTGGTACATTGTTTGTAGTTATGTTAAAAGAGAGTTAAAGCGCATTATGAATTTGGTTAATTGTATATTATGCATAATTTTTATTTAGAATATGATTATTGTAACTATAATCCTGTATTTAGCTCTGGGAAGTGGGTGGGGAAGTGGGTGGGTTTGGGTAGGGAGGGATTTGGGGATATATTGTAAAATTTTGTTTTTGTAAAACTCTTTAATAAAAAAAAAGACAGACAGACCGATGATTGATGTATAGACAGACACACAGACTAGATACATACTGTAGAATGAACACACAGGAGACAGAGGACAGATACAGGTTTACAAGCAATCCTTTCCAACTTTTTCTTGGAGGGGTCAGTATATGAAAACAAACCTTTTTTTAAAAAAAATAAGTCTCACTTTACTCTTTACAATGGCATTACCAGAATAAATATTCTACCTCTTTATTAAAACAACACTTGAAGACAACAACATACTTCTTAGTAATAAATATTATTTCTTTAAAATGGTGTAAGAATAGATGTAACTAATAGTGTTTTTATGGGTTCTCTATGTTCCTTAATGCATCTGGATCAAATTTTAATCTCAAGAGAATCTTTAAGAGCACAATTTTAGACAATCCAAATTCCTACTACAATAATAACAGAAGTGTTTTAAAACCTAGTAAGAAATTGGCCTAAAAGTAATATCCTACCAGTTCTGGTGTTCAAAACCAACTAACCAACCAACCATTCTGCATTTTTTTTAAAAATATTATTATTGATATACATTTGTTGAATGAATAAGGAATTAAAAAATCTACTTCTTTCCAACATTTTCCATGTATGCCATGCAGTTCGGAATGCAAGAAATAATATATATTTATATCCAAAAGTTAACATGAGTCCCTGCCATATTCTCAATGTGAATACATATTATATTTTAATTGTGACCAAAATTGGTATTTTAATTGACCCCTTGCACTAAAAAAATGAAGTACAAGAAATACAAGAAATACAAGACCCCATGAGAAAATGAAAGAATAAATCTAGAAAATAACAATAGTTTAGGTAAAGAAAATATATAGGATTTCTCCTTGCCATGAAAATACGATAGATACAAGCTGTAAATTTTTTGTCAAACATTTGATGACAGCGAAGAACTCCTAAAAAACTCTCTTTGCTATTAGTTACTGGTCATCTGGATTTTTGCAGTCGGACTCTGCAGTTGTAATAAAAGGATTTATATCCATCTGTTTAAAAGTAAGTTAGCATTATTAACATAGGAATGCCTCTAAATTAATATGTTAGTCTCAAAGGTAGCATTATTTTAAGCATGTTTCTTTTCCCCAAAAGCTCAATGGAATGTTTTGCCATCTGTTTACCTTAATATTAATTTGTGATTAAAACAATGCTACTTTTAAAATTGCAAGTGTGGAAAGTTTCTTTGAAATAAGTATTCCAAATCCAAAGGAATTCAAGAGACAATTGAAATTCCATTTATTACATATCTCCATAGAAACATTAAAATATGCTGGGAACATATAAAATTTATTCCAATTAACTGAGTAACTTGATATATTTCCAAACCACTGGATAATAGCAAGTTATGGAGTACATAACTATCAATAAAGCATAATATGACATGTTATCAGCATGAAGATGTTTAAATTCAACTACAGTCACAACTCCACCCAAAATACTTTATGCTTATACTTGGATGCAGGAAATATTTTTTTCTCCTTTTTAATTTGCCTAAATAATAGCAGTGCTCTGTAAAACTTTAGCATTCTTGTTTTAACACAGCGGTTGAATGTCTAAAGTGAAATACCACCTCAAAACATTGGACTGTAGGTAAGCACTGGGCATTTTGTTGAAAATCAGATTTTCTAATGTAATTTAATAACTGGTGGTTGCACTATGATACGGTCTAAAATTATTTCTACTATTAACTCCATGACAACATTCAGCCCACCAAATGGGAAAAAGTTATGTTTGGGGTTTTTTTTCGATTTCAACTTTGTTTGCTTTAAATTTCTCTAGGCACTTTTCTTTTTTACTTATTTCAATGATCCTCTTAGATTGTTAATTCCAGAATGATTTAAAATAACATCAGTTGCTTTCATTGGAATATGAATATAAATAAAGTCTTGAGTGCAGTTTCACAACACTGAAGTGAATGCCAACACAAGGAAATTATGTTGCTTATGGCTTCTGAGTTTCCATAACAGGTGGAACATAGGTACCTAGATGGCCATTTTCAGTCATTTCAGACTCCTAGAAACTAATTGATCTTATAAACATGTAAACTATGTTGGAAATAAAGCTACATCTGAGATCCAACTTCAAGAATTAGGTTATGGCAAGGGGAAAATAATATTTAGCTTCTGCAGTACTTTGTTGTGGCTGAGCTTACCAAATGTGCTCTTCTAGGGTGACATTTACTAATGAAATGCAATTATTCTTCTTTATTCACTTGTCTCAAAAATGTAATAATGCAATTCTACAAACACAAAAATAGGAGAAAAAGTATGGTTTATAGGTCTTTCAAAAACAGACCAATGCACAAATAATCTAAATATTAGTAAAATTTGTAAAGGGTGGAAAATATAAAATAAAAATTGACAAATCATTAATCTATTACTTGGAGTAGAGATTAAATCAATGATGAGAATGTTTAAAAGCCTGGAAAAAGTATAAGCATCAGGAGGCTTTTATGTCTGCAAGTAAAGTGGCTAAATTATTGACTCAAAGCCCTATTTGTTGCAAATGTAGCTTGCTACTTGGTTTATAAAGTGTTTGCAAATCAACCAATACTTGTAATTGTATTAAAATATGTTTGTCTATTTATTGCTTGGAAAGATTGAGGGCAATAGAAGAAAGGGACGACAGAGAATGAGGTGACTGGATGGAGTCACTGAAGCAGTAGGCGTGAGCTTAAATGGACTCCAGAAGATGGTAGAGGACAGGAAGGCCTTGAGGAACATTGTCCATAGACTTTGCAGCTAACAACAACAACAACAACAACAACAACAACAACAATTTATTGTCTGTCTGTCTGTCTGTCTGTCTGTCTGTCTGTCTGTCTGTCTATCTATCTATCTATCTATCTATCTATCTATCTATCTATCTATCTATCTATCTATCTATCTTCATGCACCATTCTTCTTCTGCATTCCAGAAGAAAGGAAAAAAAACAGGATGAACACAGTACTAGGTGAAAGAAGGGGGTGCCTACACTAGGAAAGAAAGGGAAAAGAAAAGGAAAACAAATTAATGGAGATGAGGTGAAAAAGAGATAACTGAAACCAAGAGTTGTTGCACTTTTTTACTTGCTGCTTAAGATGTACTAAAAGCCAACATGGCTTTGTCAAAAACAGATCATGCCAGACAAATCTTATTGCATTCTTTGACCAAGTGACAAAACTAATGGACCAGAGGAATGCTGTAGATATAATTTACTTGGACTTCGGTAAGGCATTTGATAAAGTAGATCACAACTTACTACTTGATAAGATAGAAAAATGTGAGTTAGACAGCATTGCCACCAGATGGATTCGTAGCTGGCTGACAGGCCATACTCAGCGTGTGGTCCTCGATGGAACTGTATCTACATGGAAGGAAGTGTGTAGTGGGGTGCCCCAGGGCTCTGTTCTGGGCCCAGTGCTCTTCAACATTTTCATCAATGATTTAGATGAAGGGATAGATGGGGAACTCATCAAATTTGCAGACGACACCAAGCTGGCAGGAATAGCCAATACTCCAGAAGATAGGCTTAAAATACAGGAGGATCTGGACAGACTCGAACACTGGGCATTATCTAACAAAATGAAATTCAATGGTGAAAAAAGTAAGGCTCTACACTTAGGCAGGAAAAATCAAATGCATAGGTATAGTATAGGTGGTACCTTGCTCAACAGTAGTAACTGTGAGAGGGATCTCGGAGTCTTAGTAGACAATCACTTCAATATGAGCCAGCAGTGTGCTGCAGCTGCCAAAAAAGCCAACACAGTGCTAGGCTGCATTAACAGAGGGATAGAATCAAGATCAGGTGAAGTACTAATACCACTTTACAATGCTTTGGTAAGGCCACACCTGGAATACTGCATCCAGTTTTGGTCACCACGATATAAAAAAGATGTTGAGACTCTAGAAAGGGTACAGAGAAGAGCAACAAAGATGATTAGGGGGCTGGAGGCTAAAACATATAGGGAACGGTTCCTGGAATTGGGTATGTGTAGTTTAATGAAGAGAAGGGTGAGGGGTGACATGATAGCAGTGTTCCAATATCTCAGGGGCTACCACAAAGAAGAAGGAGTCAAGCTATTCTCCAAAGCACCTGAAAGCAGGACAAGAAGCAACGGATGGAAACTAGTCAAGGAGAGAAGCAACCTAGAACTAAGGAGAAACTTCCTGACAGTTAGAACAATTAACCAGTGGAACAGCCTGCCTCCAGAAGCGGTGAATGCTCCAACACTGGAGGTTTTTAAGAAGAGACTGGACAGCCATTTGCCTGAAATGGTATAAGGTTTCCTGCCTGAGCAGGGGGTTGGACTAGATGACCTCCAAGGTCCCTTCCAACGTTGTTGTTGTTATTATTATTATTATTATTATTATTATTATTATTATTATTATTATTATTATTATATCAATTTATTAATAGTTTATAAGAAATATAATAGTCAACAGCTTACAGATAACTAGATATTAATAGGTAGGCTAGTTCTCCTGAATTAGGTAATATTGAGAATTAAGATAAATACTATATGCTATTATTATATAGTAGAATAGTGTATAGTATACTAGCATAGTCCTATACAAGTATTAAAAGTCTCATAATAAAGTACTAGTTGCAGAACCTCAACTAAGTATTCATACCAGCCAGCAGAGGGGAAAAAAATCTGTATTCTAATCTTCTTTTCTTAGGTCAACTCAAAATCACACTAAAATGTGCCAGTTTTCAAGATCCAAACTCCTATTCTTTACTTCCCATTGATAGTACTCTAATATTCTTATTACATTTTTGTGGACCATACAATCTCTGTAAAGCATTCAATTATCACTGCAGTTCTAAGCTCTATCTGCCCTGGTACCAGTCCCAAAAGCTAAAAAAATAATTGACTGTCTTTATTGCTAATCTGTCTTTCATGGTATTGGAACTGCTACTGGTGTTGCTTGACATTGCTATCAAGGTCACCGCTTCTAATGCTTTTGGTGCCTTTTGCTACTTCTGGCTCTGGAACTTTTGGAGCTGGCTCCGTGCTGGTAGTCAGTCGTGTTAGCTTTTCTAGCTTTGCTTCTTTAAGTTAGTTGATGCACTTGTGATTGGATTTGACCCTTTGGTTTACTCTAGTTTTCTTTCATATGTTGGTGTTACATCAGCCAGTACTGGTTGCAATTTCTATTATGTTTCCTAGTTCCTTTAAGTTGCTCTTCACTTCTGCTCCCCAACTTCTTCAGGCCTTAGATCGCCTCTTCAGTCTTCTTGGCTCTGTTGCTTCTTTATCTCAACCCTGTCTCTCCTGCAGTGATCCTTGTTGCCTCCCTCTCCCTCTCCCTCTTCCAGACCCTGGTACAGCTGACTTCTAATGGTATGAATTACCACTGATGCTTGGCTTATGACAATTGCACTACAATTAGTTTAGCCTCCCATATACCACCTGAAGTTCCTCTGTAGTGGCTACTTAGGCAGAGGAGACTAACATATTTCTCCTCCCTCGCCTCTCCTATTGGCATGCTTTCCCCCCCACACACACACGCTATTGCCAGTAGAAGAGTTTTTTGTTGCCCTGGAATTTCTAGGGAACCCACCCAACCTATGCTTAACTTGACTCTACCTGCTTGAACTATTGCCTCTTTGCATGAGTAGATGAGTTTAGTAAATATCTGAGGCATCTGCATTTCTCTTGCAAAGAAGGTCTCCATTATTTCTGGGTGAGGTTTTACTTTAAACCATAGTGGGAAGGGGAAGAAAACATGAGCATTCTTGAGCACAACAACCATCCATTCACAACAGCCAATATAAAACCTGGGTTATATCCAAAAGCTGAGATGGTATTGGAGTACATCAACACTTCTCAAAGACTGATTGTAAAGTAATATATGATCAAATTAATTTTCATGACATTCTTAATAAGAGCCGAAGATCATATATTGACACTCTAATAGAGTCAAGAATCTTTAATATAAGATTTCAACCACCTTTCCCAAAAAGCAACAGTGCACCATTTAATAATGATGCTACAGAGTAATCTGGTTTTGAAGTGTGGGGGGAAGTATCTTTTTATATCTGAAATCTCAGAACACTTTATGGTGGGCTTTGGAGAACTTCAAAGGTTCTAATTCCAAAGTTCCTTCAATGAAATTATGAGAAAATAAGAAATGTCATAATGGAACAAATAAAAATAATTTCTAGTCCATAGATCTGTACTTTACAGTAGTTTACTGCCTTTCTTCCCTGGCAGAAGGATTCTTGGTAACTTCTGAAGATTATGATCTGAACAGGGTTCCTTCGTTATAAACTAGATGTGAACTTAACAGTTATCTTATAAAATGCCTAGGGACTGTCTCTTCAGTACCTGCTTATGAAGTTAAATACGTATGGAAAACATTGCCTAAATACAACTATTCCGTACAATATGCTCTGTCCTGTTTTATAGCAAAGTTAAATAACAGAAGCCCCTTGCAGCCTTCAAAACACTTTTTATGGAACCTGATGTTTCTTTTATCTGCATCTTGTCTCTTAGAGGTTGGTGTTTTGCTACTACTATTTTCATGTCATAATGTGATGTTTCTCCTGGAAACTTAAAATAAGCAACTATAGAATGAAATGTGAGTCAGGGAGGGGGGGAGGAAAATAGAAACAAACTTCTTATCCTGACACATCCATTAAGGTGTTTTAAAAAATTAAACATCTTGAGACTTCCAGTTTGTCATGCAGCTGCTATGGAGGGCTGGGAGACTTGCTCTCTCCCCCGTCCAGTTTCGCATCGCTGGGGGGCCCTGAAAAGGGCCAAAAGTCACCCTGAAGTGGTGACCAGCAAGGAAGAGCTGGATCATAGGAGAGCTGCAACTCTCCAGTTAGACCTGGCGATCCCTCCAAACAGGTGGAAAAAAGGACCGGCCATTATGGCTCGTTCCTAGGCTGTGAACAGCTGAAGTCACATCTTCCACCAGGCAACTCTTAAAGCAGCGCAGAAGAGACTGGGTGAGATCTACCTCTTTTACACCATAATTAATTTCTGTACCTCTTTAAGCTGCTAAGCATTTTCCCCCCTGCAGTGAGGGAAGGGGGACTTTCACCCTCCCTCCAGAAAGAGCAGCAATTAAATACCCAGGGGTGTTTTAAACATTGAAAAAGTAACTGAATCCCAATTGGAACTTTATTTCTCAAAGCATGTGGATTGAAATATTTTTTTATTTCCTATTTTTTTATTGTCTACTTCTGTTGGAAATCTG
Source organism: Vipera ursinii (assembly GCF_947247035.1). Classification (NCBI taxonomy): domain Eukaryota; kingdom Metazoa; phylum Chordata; class Lepidosauria; order Squamata; family Viperidae; genus Vipera; species Vipera ursinii. Next base: position 101,659,159 of record NC_139514.1, on the reverse strand, counting down.
GATTTTTTCTTATGAAAAAAAAAAAAGAAAAACTGAAAAGATTAAGACAACTTTGGGACCCAAAGGGAAACTTTAAAAGGGGCCTGGCTGACTACCCAGGGAAATAGATAAGATGCATAACCTTGAGAACTTTGAAACAACAGCTGTGAAAGGCTTTGTGTTCCCTACCTAGAAAAAAAAAATCTCTTTTGGATTTTCTAAGTGTAAAGCTTTTAGCTTAAAATATCAATGTGGAAGAAGACCAGGAACAAAATTTATTTATAGATGAAGATCAACAAACTCTTGCTATGTTGAAAACACTAACCCAAAATCTTAGCACAACCAATGAAATACTAAGACACTATGTGAAGGAAGAAGAAGACAGCCCAGATATGAAAGCCCAAACTTTGACCACAACCAAAGAATCATTTATACAAAATACAATAGAAAAAATGAAACATTTAAGTATGATGACAGAAGAATCTACTACTAAACAAATATTGATATTTGAAAATCCAGAAAAGACATTGACAACTTGGGAAAAGGAAAAGGTTCCTTATACAACTCAGAAGGAACCAGAGGATCTAGAAAAAGAACAGTTGGATGAGAAGACAAACAATTCAGAACAACTCATTGATATGGAAGAATAAAGAGATGACCCACTAGATCTACAAGTCCTCTCAAAAAAATGGCGACCTAATGGTTCTGCCAATATCAATTAATATACATGATATTACAAGGAGATTGGTTCAATGACCCCAAAACAAGGACATGGAAGATGATTTGGCAAAGAAAAAAGCCAGAATAAGACTCAAGAAGAATGAAGTTTCGACCATCTTATTGAAATCTAAAACAGAATATACTTAAATAGATAAGATGTTTATGTTGAACACAAGACATTGTTATGAACTGAGATAAAGAAAAAATTTTGGTCATTAAAATTTAGCAGTATAAATATTAATAGCTAATTTGAATATTGATTTGTGCATAAAGGTCATGTAAAGGTGAATAATAAAGACAAGCTAAAAACTTATTGTTGAAAGTAATAAATAGGTCGATATGGAATGTTAAAAACAAAAATTATCAGTTTAAGCAAGAGATAGCAGATACAAAGAGGAAAAGAGGAAGCATTAAATATTGAAATAAAAAGAAATTTTGATTACTACTTAAAAAAACAACAACAACTGAAAATTAGCAAAAAGGAAGGATATCATATTGTATCCTTAATTTGTTGACATAGAGGGTGAGAAGTTAAGTAAATGGGATGTGTATTTTGAATATTAGATTTCGTGAGGAATGGTGATAGATGAATTGGGAGTACACTAAAACTCTTGGAAATGATAATATCAAACATTAAATCTAAATGTTAGTGGAAATTAAAATTGAAAAATCTATTAGGTCATTGATTGTCTAAAAGATTGTATGTTAGAATATGTGCAAACTAAAAGCTATGCATATATGTAAGAAAGTTATTTTCTATGTGATGGATAGGACAAAACTTGTCTTTTAATTTACAAATAGACAGTATATATGAAGGGAAAAAGAGAGGAAATGTTTATGGTAGCAATTTGAAATCTGAACTAATGACATCTGTATGTAATTGAATTACTACTACCCAGCCACCACGTTGCTTTTCAAATATGTGAATGTAATATTAGAAAATCAATAAGATTTGTTAAAAAAAATTAAACATCTTATGTGATGACCAGAAGATTTCCCGAAAGTCCACCCTGATCCGTTTGAGCTACACGGAAATTGCACAAAGGAGGTGCATTTTCAGATGCCAACTTTCTTTTCCTCCCTTCTTTTGGGTATCTTGCAGATGGCTCATTTGATAGAATATGAATGCTATTAATATTGCTGAACCGCAAACATGTCGCTGAAGAAATATGATTCTAGTAATAGAAAGTTTCCTTCCCCTTCTGTGTTTACTGTTCCTGGCTGTTCATTTGAAAGCTTTTGATGTTCTAATGGTGAATTGCACCTTACTTTGGGGTCTCCTTCCACGGTTTCTATCCTTCATGTATGAAGAAAGAATTCTTTTGTGACCCAGTAATTATCTTCTCTCCAGGTTTCTCTCAGTAAATACTTTACTTTTCTATTGATAGAGCTTGCAAGGAAATGTTCACTCCTGGGGTCTCTCACAATTGATTCTTTCGGAACTGAGATTGATCTTTCCCCCAGTTGGGATAGTGATGTATATGTAGAGCTGAAAATCTTCAAACCACACATTTTATCCCCAAAAGCTGGCAAAATGCAGCCTTAAACTCCAATTACAATTCTGTCTAAACTCCTATGGTGAATATTGCACTCTGAAGATTCTGTAACTTTCTAGCATTGTTTGGGACAGCAGTAAAAGCTTGTCAAGTAAAAGTGAAATACAAATGTAGTAGAAACCCATAGAAGTGGGGGATTTTGTGTTGCGCAGTTCTTTACATCACCAATCTATTTATTTATTTATTTTGTATTGAACAATCAGTAAGAAAATAGTTTCCTGACTAGGAACGGCAAATACAAAGCCCGTGTTCTTCCCCCTCATAATGCAAGTGATTGATCTTCATGCACTGAGCCTGATTCAAACATTTAAATTGATTTGGAAAATCAATCCAGATAGATTCATGTGTCCAAATAGACTTGGATTGGATCTCTGAATAGGACGTAATGAGATTTGGATTGATTCAGATTGTTACAATACATGATTTAACAGGCCAAATTGGTCCAAATGGGTCCAATTTTCTGAATTAGTCCATAAATTTGGAGTATCAGACCTTTGCATGGCTATAGTAAATCTGGGAAGGAAAATATCATATTAGTTTGTTATGTGATTTCTTCTTGCACATTTTCCTGAATGGAAAGGAAATCACTTGAGAGACTAAAAAAGATTTAAGTCTGTTCCTAAGGAGATCCATATATAAATCATATCTGAACAATTAATTGAACTAAGAGGACAATTCTCATGTTTATTTAATGATGGGGTGTATATATTTGTAGAGTAGGGAATTCTTGAAATAAAAAAGGGAGAGAAATTCAACTGATGTCAAATAATCAAGGCAGTGAAATAATTAAGGTCATATGTAACCATCCTTATCTTTGATATAGCTTTGCATAAGAACTTGTAAACTTCTAGCTCTTCCTCAGTCATCAGTCTCTTCCAGATGCATGTATGCTGTAGGTTTCTACAAGGCCTATTAATCATAAAGTCTATTCAGTGCAGAAACATGAATATTGGCATTTTAGATTTTGCACTGCTAGGTCTCTGGTTACTAAGTCTTATAAGAACAGGGGCTTATGGAATTTTGAGTGGTAGAATATTTATTGGGAAGTTTCCAATGTAAGAAAATGCAATGCAGTTGAGTTTTCCATCAATTAATGATGAGAAAAAGAAATAGCAAATAAAGGAGAAGGGTGAATAGGAAAGATAAAGGAAGGAGAAAAGCAGTAGACATCTGTTAAAGAAAACACTGATAGTAACTCCCATTTTGTCTTCTTTTTTGTCTCTCTAGTGCCCTGGTTCACTGCACATTTATAAACAGAAAACAGTAAAACTAGACAAGACCTCTGAAGATGTAATGTTAATAGCAGGAGGTCTGGGTTGATGGCTGCAGACATGGATCATGCTTTGGGGTGTATATTCTCCAGCTGAGGTTAGCTTTAAGGAAGCTCTATGACAGGGGTGTCAAACTGCTGGCCCACAGGCTGGATGCATCACGACAAATCTGTGCCCACCCCATTGCTGGCAATGGGAAAAAGTCACGTTACGTCGCAACATGTCACGTGACATCACAAGTTTGACACCCACGCTCTGTGACATTGAGACTGCTCTGGAAGTTGATTTTGAATTGAGACTGGAAGTGTGCTTAACCCATAATAAGATTGTTGTGTGAAGTGGCTGGATAAACAGTTGTGGGAACAGCAAAAAAGTTCTGAGTTATTTCCTCTTACACCTCTAGGAAATTAACATGTTAGAAGAATCATAGTTTGGAGAACAGGCAGACTAAGAGAAGCTTATTTCAATCATTGACCAATAAAAGTACAATCAATAAAGTGAGCAACACAAAACTATCCCCTGACAACAAAAATTGTTAGCAACCATTTGTGGGCAAAGTTTACATACATTGTAGTTAAATTTATTTTAGAAAAATAAATTTATCTTGATTATTTAACAGACAGTGCATATAAAAGCTATCTGCAGGCAACATAAATTTAAATAAAAGAGGAGAAATCAGCTAGTGGCAAATAGTTCTAGATATGTCTCTAGTTTGGGGAAATTTCTAAGAATGCAGTAAAGATTGGATAGCTTGCCTGATTGTTGATCTTAAAAACATAGGGAGTCTGTAAAGAGGGATCAAGTCTGAAAGATTCATATTGGAAGAGCAAAATCTATTGAAGGCAGAGAAAGGGAAGCAAGATATAGGGGTAGTGGTAACTGCTAAGCTATTCCAAGAATAGGGTGGATCTCCAAATTGGAAGCAATTTCAGCAGCCCCAACCTGGAAACCTGCCAACCATATTGTCAGTGCATCAGGTGTTAAAGTACTGAAAGTACTTTGGTAAGCATCAGGTCTGTCTCAATAAAATTGAATCCATTGATACTTTAGTGGCAGATGAGTGGATGGACTGTTTTGTATTATCATGACCTGGCTTAGCTAGGGTGGTGATGTCACTATCTCTGAAATCTGTAATATTTACGAGAAAACATCAGTGTGCTCTACAAGTACTTTTTTTCATATAATTTGGAAGTTGTAGACTTACCCTTCAACATGTTAATGAAATAAGGAAATGATAAATAATTTATAAATGATTTTATTTATATATTATCTTAAATGATTTTCTATATCTATTTTCATTCAATAGGAATTGCAACTTTCAACATGAAGAAGCAATTTCAGCAATAATTAAGTCTTTAAACTCTGGAGAAGGCCCTTCTCTCTGGAGAAGGTCATTATCTGTGATTCCTTCTGGGGATGAATAGAGAGTAATTACAGATTTGACAGAAATATGCAAGAATCCTTAACTAGGCAAAGGGTTCTGGCCCCTTATTTAAGCATTAGGAATAAAAGATAATATTTGGAAACAGCTCAAGCAGATGCCTCCCTCATTTACTGGGGTATTGGGGGTGGAGGAATAAAGCAGAATCAGATTCTGTTCAGATTTCAAGATTCCATTTTTAGAGCCAATCTCAGTAAAGGTAGATTTATGGAATTGACTTCCTCCATAAACTATCCAATGAGGTTCTTTCACCTCTAGGCCAAATATATGGCTCTCCTGACTCCATCATGTGACTGGGGGGTAAATAGTTTCCTGGATGGATTAGACTATTATTGAATCATTGAATGAAGAAATTCTGCCATTGGTCTTAAAGGAGGCTGTATTGCTCCTTCTCCTTTAGAGGCTCTCTCTGGATCCAGAGGTGTTAAATAGTTATTGCTTGGTATTATTATTATATTATTGCCTCCTCAGTGGGCAATTCCAGTTGAAAAGTAAAGAGATGACCTCAGTGGCTACTCAGTGTTGATCCTCTTGTCCATGCTTTTTAACTCTCCTTAGTGTTGATCCTCTCCTCCCATGAAGCCACTGGGAGAAATAATAACATATAATTTCTGCTTTACATTGGTCATCCAAGGCAGATTGGTGACGCTAGGAACTGGAGGTTGTAAATGGGAGAAAACAGACTTGAATTGAACCCTAACAAAAAGATGATGATGATAATGGTTATGATTGCATTTAATTTAATTTTTATCCTGTCTTTTTTTTACAATATCTGATCAACTTAGAGTGGCAAATATACTTAATACTCCTTTCTCTATTTTCCCGATAACAACCCTGAGCTGTGAGGTGGGTTAGGCTGAGACAAAGTGGATGACCCAAAGTCACCTGGCAGCTTTTGTGGCTAAAAGAAACCTAAAACATTCATTTTTCTGGTTTCTAGGCCAGCACTTTAACCACTACACCAAATGTACTTGTCAATCAGAAGGTCGGCAGTTTGGCGGGTTGAATCCCGAGTGCTGCGTAACAGAGTGAGTGCCTGTTACTCATCCCAGCTTCTGGCAACCTAGCAGTTTGAAAGCACGTAAAAATGCAAGTAGAAAAATAGGGACCACTACGGTGGGAAGGTAACAGCATTCCGTGCGCCTTTGGCATCTAGTCATGCCGGCCACATGACCACAGAGATGTTCTCGGACAATTGCTGGCTCTTCGGCTTTGAAACGGAGATGAGCACTGGCCCCTAGAGTTGGAAATGACTAGCACACATGTGCGGGGGAACCTTTACCTTTTATTGCCCTAGTGGTGTCTCTTGCTCAAATGGCATTACCATTACAAGTGCTCACTCCTATGGTGAATTTGACACCCTGGTGCTCTTGAATAGGGGTCTTCAAACTTGGCCTTTTTATGACTTGTGGACTTCAACTCCCAGAATTCCTCAGTCTGCATGCCTGGCTGAGGAATTCTGGGAGTTGAAGTCCACAAGTCATAAAAGGGCCGGGTTTGAAGACCCCTGCTCTTGAAGGAGGTGAACTGTCTGGGTGGTTTTCAAAAAGATTCTAGCCTCCCAGAAAAAGCTGATGCCAACAGAGGCCTCCTTCCAGTTCAATTGCTAATAAGATGTTTCTTCAATCAAAGCTAAAATTCTTGATTCCTGATTTTTTTTTTAAAAAAACCCTCTGATCTGAGGAGAACATATGCACAGTCATCAGTCTTTTTTCCCCCCAGCAACTTCTTTAGTGAGATGAAGAAATTAGAACTCTCTCTCAGGATTTCAATCCCCTTGTGATCCTTTGTTCAGCTCAGGAGGAAAATAATACATTAATTCAGCCATTTGGCAAAACTTTTATTTTTTTATCCCTTTCCTTTCTCTCACCCTTCCCTTTCCCCCAGTTTTCTTAGATGGGTACACCTGAACTACTAGCACCTGTGTCTAAAGATGAGAAAAATAACCTATAAGAACAGGTTATGTTTCTATATTTAGTCTGTCTGTCTTTCTCCCTGTAATTAAGACCATATTTCCTGTACTTATCTCTCTCTCTTACTTGGATCCCCAATTTTCCTACTTGTCACCCCAAAATAATCTTCTTTTTTATTCTTTTTCCCCCAGAATTAAAAATCTGTAATTGTAATATTTAAGGTAAAGCATACTGGGTAGGTCATCCATAGATCTCAGGCACAATAGGTAGACCAGTCCATGAAATCAACTCCACAGAAAGTCTAAAACTACTTTTTTTTTAAAAAAAAGGGCTATAATGGCAGAATCTTGCATGTCTGATTGTTCTCTACCTCTGCCTGTTTCTTAAAGCTCAGTGAACAAGGGAAGTGTCTGCTTCACAAACAGCTTTTTCACATCTTCATCAAGATCATCTTCCTATTTTTTTTTTTTAAAAAAAAACAGTTTGGCATACAGTCACTCCAATCACACTTAGCATTACCTATTTATTGTCCAACGCAAAGAACTTATAATAGCACATACTAATGGGTTAAAACTTAGTACAGTGACCAATGCATTACGTAGTCCACAGGGAGCATAGAACAGACAGGTGGAGAGAAGGATGACTGAAATAAGGACTAGAGTGAGAACAGACAGATGCTTATAGTCAATAGGGAATTAATTATATTCAGTTCTCTGAAGGAAAGACAGAGAATGAGTTCAAAGAAAGAGAAGGAAATCAGGGGACCTTGAGAAGCAGTTCTCTTTAACAACATAAACAGACTTTATCTAGAGACAGAGAAATAGATAAATAAAACAGAGAGTCAGAGACACACACAGAGAGTTTGCAAAACACTTACCAAGGCAAGAGGGTGATAAATCCAACAGTAAAGCTGGATGAGACTTTTTAGCCAAAGAAAATATTTAACCTGAACACTGTTGGCTACAGCACAAAAAGCAGATTTTTTTAAGGACCCTCCTCCAAAGAAAAAGAAACAAAGAAAGCAACTGCAATAACAAAATGCCAGCCCTTCAACTTTTATTTGTTATGTGACCTTGCTGAGCCACACTGAGATGAACAAGTATTAAAACCAGAAAGCTGAAGGAAAAGGAGGAAGAAGTGTGGGAATTTGATGATGAAGTCACAGAAACAGAGAAATGTTTCATACTTTTGAAACTATTATATTAAAGTTGAGACTACACACACACACACATATACACACACATACTTCAGATTTGAATAAGATACACTATTGTGCAGTTTATCTGTGAACAGAGAGGTGGCTCTGCAGTCACACACTGGAATTTTTTTTTTTTTAATCCCATTTATATCCCGCCCTTCTCCGAAGACTCAGGGCGGCTTACAATCTAAAGCACAAATCAATGTGCTTAGCAATAGCCTTCATTCTATGTATATGCCTGCTTATTAGGGCTTTCGCCCCCCCCCCCAAGCAGCATTATTACAAAGTCAGCTTATTGCCCCCAACAATCTGGGTCCTCATTTTACCTACCTCGGAAGGATGGAAGGCTGAGTCAACCTTGAGCCTGGTGGGACGCAAACCTGCACTAATTGCAGGCAGCTGGTGTTACTTAAGGAGGCATTAGCCCACTGCTCCACCAAGTCCAGAATCTAACACAATGGGGACACTGGAAGTGTATTGTAGTAATTGCAGATGTTATTCTGGAATGCTGCTCACAGATTTCTATCAGTTTTGTGGGACACCTGTCTTCAAATCTGGTTGAGGCTTTCTAGCACAGGTCTGGTTGTTGGGTTCTTCAGCGGCCACAGCTTCTAGCTCCTTTGGCTGAATATCATACTGAACTAGGGTTTCTTTCACAATATCTTGTGAAAGACTTCAAGGCATCTTTTCAGACTCCAATACACTATCCTGAAACTGGCAAGGCATATGGTGGTCATCCATGCTGGTGATGTGTCCCATCTACTTCATCTGGGCTCTGATAACCATGGACTCAGTGCTGGTGAACTCCATGTGAGCCAAACCCTCTAGGTTGGAGACACAGTCTTGCCAACAAATGCCAAGGGTGGAGTGGAGAGTGTGCATGTGAAATATTTCCAGTTGTTTGATGTGCCTTTTACAAAGTTCAGAACTCACAACCAGATAGGAGAGAAGACTTTTAGTTTCTTAGAGATATGGATGTTGCACTGATTGAGCACTTTTATTATGAAGCCATGCTTTTGGCTGGCTAGCTTTGTTGATAATGGAGTCAATTTCTTTGTCTAAAGACGTATTGCTTGAAATGATACTTCCCAAATATTTGAAGCTGTTTATGTTTGTCAGCTAGATGTTGTCAACAGTGATTTTCATTTCTATGGACTTGGTGTTTGTCATGGGCTGGTAAAGTATTTAGTTTTGTTCAGGCCAAAAAGCATATAAGAATCTTAGAATTTGTTCACTATCACTGTAAATAACTGTTTCTACATGTCAGGAGTCAAGAAGCAAAGAGAACTTCTTCAATGACTTTATAGAGGCACTTCATCCGTCATTTGGCAAAGGAGAGAGCTGTCCTATTGAACAAATTGAATAGGAACAGGGACCTAGCACACAATCTTTTTTTTTTTTTGGCTTCATTGGAAATGGTAAAATGCAGCTGATGAATCACCACTGTAAAGAAACTATCCTATCATTCCATCATTCGGTAGATGAATCAACTTTGTGAATTTCCTCAGACATCTATAACATTTCAGGATGATCCAGAGGGCCTCCCTGTTTGCAGTAGTTGAATGCTATATCAACGACTTTAGAGTAAATGGGCTTATTCTGCTCATTTCTTCTGGATCTGCCTACAGCAAATATCATGTTTGCTATACTGACTGATAGCCACACTATGCTTCTGGGAGATTCCTTTCCTGGGCATGCAGCAAGTTTGTTCAAAAGAATGAGGGCAAAGACCTTGCAAGTGATGGACTACAGTGAGATAGCCATGTTGTTTCCATAGTCTGATTTGCTTCACTAATTTTCATAGCAGCCACATTGAGGGCATTGCTGAAGTCATCATACATCTCCTCTGAGGACCAAATATACCACAAGATGTCTTGGAATGCCTGTAAGGAATTTGGAGTCTCAGCAGGAATGCCATTTCTGCTGTTGCTTTCTTTGAATTCATCTCATAAATAGACAGGTCCAGGACATCCAAGATTGGCAACTGAGGAATCTGCTGTAAGATATGGACAACCAGTTAGTTGAGTAGGTTGGAAAAGTGTTCAGCCCAGTGGTTTTTTAAATCCTTCCTGGTCTTTGATCAAAACCCATCAGATGGCAACAAGGGGAAGCATCTTGATTTAGAAGGACTGTAAACTGAATTTAATGCATTCAAGCATTCTTTGGTGACACGCATGTTATCACAGTGCTTTACCTACTCAGCTTTCCTCTACCACTTGCCCTGCCTCTGTCACAATTCTATCTGTACTTTGGTTTGCAGGTGCTTAAACTTGTCTTTTTTGAGACAGATGGTGGTCCTGGATATTGCTTTTGGCTTTAATTTGTCATGAATTTAATTACATTTTAAGAGTGAGTTTGCATTATTTCACTGGAAATGCAGATAATAGCAGAGAATCATGATTCCAATGTTTATATATCTTTTTCATGGTCCTGGTGAACAGAGAAGCAATCCTTAAGTGTTAGTAGTAATAGCAGCAACAGCAGTAAGAGTAACAGCATTATCAGCTGCTACTAGAATTATTACCTGACTTCACATTTCATAGATTGAAGTCTAACACCTTGCACAAAAAGTACTGTACATCAAGCTTGCTTGTCCTACCACCACACATGCCTCCTTAAGCTGAACTAGGCTACATTTAAATTTGCAAATTCTTTCCAAATTCATCTTTATTGCTAACATAATTATGTTAGATGTATCTGTTCTTGGGATGAGTAATGGTTTTGTATTTTTAAAGTGCACTTCAGCACTTAGATGAGCTTGCAGATTGTCTGCCTTGAGTTACTTCACTTTGAGAACAAAATTAATTGTATGTATGTTGGCAGATGCTGCAAATAAGTATTGTAGATAGCAGTAATAAATCTAAACTACCCTACCGAACAGCATAGTATTTAACATGCACACATTACCCTTTCCTAAGCAACTCAATTCATGGTGTTAGATTTGAGCATGGATACAATGAACACATTTTATCCAGTACATAAAGCTTCTCTCTCTGGGACTCCTGGCTCCAGATAGAAAATATTATCTATATTTGCTATATGGGAATTTTTTGTTTATACAGTAAATGTATTAAACATTAGCATGAAAAATTTGTATTGCCTTATGAACCAATTTATAGGGTTTCCTGCCTTAGCAGGGGGTTGGACTAGATGACCTCCAAGGTACCTTCCAACTTATTATTATTATTATTGTTATAATTTGTCTCCTAAGGATATCTTCTGAATTTCAGCTATGAATTTTAATTTCTGTAAATAATACTAATAATACTAATACTAATAATACTAATACTAATGAGAAGGAGGAGGAGGAGGAGGAGGAGGAGGAGGAGGAGGAGGAGAAGAAGAAGAAGAAGAAGAAGAAGAAGAAGAAGAAGAAGAAGAAGAAGAAGAAGAAGAAGAAGAAGAAGAAGAAGAAGAAGAAGAAGAAGAAGAAGAAGAAGAAGAAGAAGATAGTGATCCCCTAGAATAGGGCTAAACTACTATATAGCCTTCAGATATATTAGGCTTTGGTTCAAAATATTTCCAGCCTGTTTGACAGATGCCGGAAGGGCCACTGCTTCTGGATCTTCTGGTTTCTCTTCTCCTTCAGTAGAAACTAATGCAATCTCGTTTTAAAGAACTTAGGAGGAAAGGAAGGGATAGACGATTGCACACTGATTTTTGCATCTTTTTATCTACTGCTAAATTATTTTGTTCATCTCATTTAAAATAACATGTGCCATAACATTTATACTAATACATACATATACTAATACATACAATCAATTGAATGTTTTCTGCATATGCAGTGATCAAGCTGACTGTAGCTGTTGATTTGGGGAAGAGGTGATGAGACTGGATTACCATTTGTCTGAAATGGTATAGGGTTTCCTGCCTGAGCAGGAGGTTCCAAAGTCCCTACCAAGAAGACTTGAAGACTTCCAAGGTCCCTACCAACTCTGTTATTATTATTATTGTTATTATTGTTGTCATCGTCATTGTTGTCGTTGTTATCATTATTATAATATTCTTGCACATGAACCACCTGGCTCAACAATAGTAACTGTGAGAGGATTCTAGGTGTCCTAGTGCAGTGGCCCCAAACCTTTTGAGCACTTTTTGTGGATCAGAGGGGGTGTGGTTTTGCATGCTGCCTGCATCCCACAGATAGGGCTTCAGTTGTTTGCATGGCCCAGTTTCTGGCATGCTGCGGCCCAGTGTTGATCCATGGCCTGGGGATTGGGGACCCCTGTCCTAGTGAACCACCACTTACTGTAAGTATAAGCCAGCAATGTGCTGCAGCTGCCAAAAAACTACAATGCAGTCCAAGGCTGCATCAATTGAGAATAGTATCAGGATGGTGTGAAGTGGGAGTATAATTTTATTCTGCAGTAGTGAGGCCACACTTGGAATACTGTGTCCAGTTGAAGTCACCACAATACAAAAAAAAAAATGCTGAGATGCTGAGAAAAGATGCTGAGACCCTAGAAAAGGGGCAGAGAAAAGCAATAAAGATGATAAGGGGTCTGGAGGCCAAACCAAATGATGAACATGTCTGTGAAGATTCTTAGTCATCCAGGTCATGGTTGTCCCAAAGGTGCTTTTTCACAGGGCAAGTAGACTTTCTTTTTTATTTTTGAAGACATTTCGCTTCCCATCCAAGAAGCTTCTTCAGAGCTTCTTGTGTATATGACAAACAATTAAGGGAACTAGATATATTTATAACAAAGAGAAGGACTAAGCACCCCTAATGAGAAATGTCTTCCATTACTTGATGGGCTGTCACAGAGAAGAGGGGGTTGGCCTATTCTCCAAAGCTGGGGAGAACAGGATAAAATGTAAGGAGTGGAAGTCATTGAAGAGAGATCCAACCTGGAATTAAGAAGAAATTTCCTGTGAGTGAGAACAATTAACCAGAGGAACTGCTCACCTCCTGAAATTGTAGGTGCTCCATTGCCAGAGATTTTCAAGAAGAGATTGGACAACCATTTGTCTGGAAAAAATATAGGGTCCCCTGCTTGAGCAGGGAATTGAAGGCCTCCAAGGTCCTTTATGATTAATTAAAACAAAACAAATCAAAATAAAACTACCAACCCCCAAGCTTAGAAACAAGCAATAAACAATAACATTCATGGAGGGGATATTAGATGGATGCAAACAGCATTATAACATCATAATGTTATAATCAGTTCGAGTCTCACTGTATCAAGGTTGATTCAGCCTTCTATTCTTCCAAGGTTGGTAAATTGAGGACCCAGATTGTTGGGGGCAAATATGCTGACTCTGTAAACCAGTTAGAGAAGGCTGTAAAGCACTATGAAGCAGTATATAAGTCTAAGTGCTATTGTTATAATACAAGCTCATTTATTTTCTACCTGCATATGATATTACATTTGTGCCCGTTGTGATGTGATCCTGCAGAGGTCATTGTCCATACAGTAAGTCTTACTGTTGAAGCAAAGAGCTGGTCAATTTCATTCTTCAAAGTCTCATATCCTGCCAGGATGTGTGGAAATAGTTTTCTCTCTCTTGATTTAACAGAGTAGGTGTGACTTGAAATCTAAACATCTCAGCATAGCAGAAGGAAATGTTATCCTTGAAAAATTATCATGAGGATTTAAGCCTTATGGGTAAGAGGGTGTGAGGCTTGCAGCAAGATAGTGGTGGCGATAATGACAATTCTATTACATGAGAGCTCAAGGCACTGTACATCTGCTTATTCCCTACAACAATCAATCCAGACAGATTTTGACTGAAAGCTAGTAATAGTCCAAATGATCCATGCAGTCCAATGGAGGATTTGGATCTCTTCCAATATCCTAAATTTTGCACCACTCTGGCTCTTTTCTCCCTTGTCCTTTGTGGGTATATTTGATAACTGAATTTATTTTAAAAAAAAGATCAGGAAGGAGGATTGTGAATGTTTGGATGTCCTAAGTTTGAGAAATCACTTCACAAGAATTTCTTGGAAAATCACCCCAAAATTACTTTATGTAAGTATGTCAGTCAAGCATTATCATGTCTTGCTTGCCAAGCAGAGAGAAGAAAAAATCCTTTCTGAGGCATTTTCTATCATATTATAAGTTGATTCTCCTAACCAAATCAACACTCCTCACTACAGCCCTAATTCATTTAGTTCTGGAATAATATATTTTCTCGTTCAGGAATGCCATGGCGCACACATCAATTTAAATTTTCTCAATAATAATCAGTTCAGAAAGTGGTACTCATAGCATACTGATTATACTTTGTGATCTATTTTTAGTAACATTTTTACAATCTACTTTTAAATGCCTTCTTGGTTGCAATAATAAAATAATCACATTTTACCATTGATTATGCTATCATGTCATCAGAATAAAATGTTCATTTCTAATTATGTGGCTTGTAAAATGTGTTGTGCCAGATGAGAATAACAAAAACAGATGTGTCCTGTCAGGATAAAAAGAAAATCTGAATAATATGTTCAACCAGGAGGAGTTTGATTAGTACAGAGATATAATCATTATTTATTTTACCCTTTTTATGAAATATGGATATATTTGTCTTTGGAAACTGACCTTAAAATTTACATGAGTAAATTTTACTTATTTTACATACTTTTAAAAAAGTATTTAATAACTGGTATTATAATTTGAGTCAGAATGGATATTTGGCTTTGTAAACATAGAAACTACAGTATAAGTGGCCAAAGGAAAACTACCTTGTGTTTTCTCAAATGAAAATTTAAGAAGGTAATCTTGATATAAGCATATAGAAATACTAGTAAGATCAGTAATCTTTTGTCTGTCTTGAGAAAAGCTGTGAGAGAATAGAAACATCTGTAGGAGTACTGTGAGTTTCAAGTAACAATCATATAATGTTGGAATCCAACCCTGTAGATTTGCCACAGGTATCTGAGAGAAATTCCAGCCTGATGGACCTGAGGAGATGGACAAGGTCTTAAAGACCTTAAATGTGGCTCTTGTATATGTTCTGGAGTCCAGATATTAATGAAATCAATATCCCACCAGTGCTTAAGAGGGCAATGGTTGTTACCCGCTTCAAGAAACTATTTTTAAATCTAATGGTACCAGGCAATTTCCATCTAGTCTCCAGTTTTTCCTATCTGGGAAAGGTTATTGAGAAAATGACTTCACTGTAGCTTCAGAGGTCTTTGCAGAACATGAACCCATTCCAGTCACTATTCAGGTCTGGGTGCATTAGTCAGATGACATAGTTGTTGACCACGGTTGAATAAAGATGGCAGTGGTATGAGTATCCTCTTCTCCTTAATCTTTTGTAGGCTTCAATAGAATAGAATAACAGAAAACTGGAGGGGACCTCTTCTAATCCAACCCCCTGCTCTAGCAGGACACCCTATACCATTGTAGACAAATGGCTGTCCAATATTTTCTTAAAAACCTCCAGTGATGGAGCACCAACAACTTCTGGAGGCAAGTCTTTCCACTGATTAATTGTTCTTATTGACCAGAAATTTCTCTTTAATTCTAGGAGGGCTGTCTATTTTTTAAACTTCCATCCATTAATTTTGGTCTTACCCTCAAGTGCTTTGAAGAAAAAGTTGTCCCCCTCTTTCCTGTGACAGCCCCTCAAATATTGGAAGATTGCTATCATGTCACTCCTAGTATTTCTCTTCGTTAAACTAGTTCCTGCAACCATTCATCATACAGTTTTGTCTCCAGTCTCCTAATCATGCTCTTCAAAGCACATTTTCTAGAGACTCATTGTCTTTTTTTGTAGCATAGTGACCAAAAATAGATGCAGCATTTCAAGTGTGGTCTTCTTACCAGTGCAGTATAAAGTGATACTAACACTTCTAGATCATCAGAGGTTGAGAATGGAAGGTATGATATTCTGCTTCTCCTCCTTTCTCTAGGGACAGTTCCAGTTGGTAGGTGTGTGTTTGGGTGGTGATGGTAGGCAGATCTAGCCATAACAACTCTTCTGTGCAGGGCTTTATTTTATGTTTGCTTAAATTCAGCATCTATATGTAGTCACAGAGTGAGTTTATCCTATGGTACAGATTATATAGTACATCTCTCTCTTAGGCTAACCATGTGATACCATCAAGTTTATTCCTCAGGATTTGGAGGCTTTAAGAATCTGGACGGGGAAGAATGTGCTCTGACTCAATCCTGGCAAGACCAAATGATTATGGGTTTTCAGAGTCCCATATCTGGGGCTCATCATCTTTGATTCTGAAATTAGTGGCACTTCCCCACCAGAACTGGTGCCCAGTTGAGGGCTTTCTTAGCTCCTGCTCAAAGAACAGGTTAAACCATGGCTAAGAGGGCCTTTGGACAAATTTATGTTTTGTGTCAATTGTGCCTGTCCCTACATTAGAAGCATTAGTCACAATCATTTATGCTTCTTGCTTTTATTGCCCCAGTATGGTCTACTTGATGCTGCCCTTGAATACTATTGTAGCTGACCCAGAAGTCATCTGTATATATAATTATGCATAGTTATTGAGATATTTCACCTCTACTTTACATTAAACATGTTTGGGGTGAAATTAAATCTGATAAAATAGGTGTTCAGAATATTAATTGATAAGTTAGGCTTTTACTAAATAAAAATGCTACCGATGCTGTCCTTCCTACTGACTTTTATTGTGGTTGTCATAATTCCTCTGAGTTTCTGTGTCCCTTACTAGCCTTAAACTGTTCAATCACACACAAAATGCAGTATCCACCTCAGAGGAATAAAGAAAAAGCGAACTACATAGAGTTGTTGAATACATAAAAAGATTAATATCTGATGTATAAGGATTGCATTCCAGGAGTTCCATAAAGAATAATAGACTAACCAGAAGGTGCTGAACAGGTCAGCTTAAAAAAATGGTTTATGATACACTTCAGTTTTAAACCTTCAGTTTTAACTTACAGGGGGGAAAAACCCCTCTTAAGTGAAAGACTACTTCATTTTAATCCATGACCTTTAACTTTTGGCTTTCTGTCACAAACAATGGATTCTTGAAGGCCTCATATAGTACTCCTATAATAATTCAGTATGACTGATGTTATATAAAAGTATGTTTTATTGTTCCAATACCCTGGGACGTGACCATGACCTTTTGCAATTATTTTTATAACATGCAGCATTCTCAGTTTTCATAGCTCCACAGATCTATGGAAAACGTTAATAAAGATAGCTTTGTAGAATGTTCAAACACCTTTTCACTGAATGGTTTGTGCAACAATAAGCAAGTGCATAATACTGAACAAATATTCTTAATGTAGTGCCATTACTATGTTTGATTCACCAAGAATAAGGTTAACAGTGCATTATCTGGTAAAAGCAGGAAGCCTGAATAATGTTTTAAAGTTTGTCAAAAGTGTATTGACATTCTGCCTCCCAGAATCATGATGGAGTTGACTGGCTTATAAATTTAACAACAACAACAACAATAACAGTGCATTGTAAGATCTGCAAGAAACATCATTTGCTTGTAAGCAAGAACTGGTGGGACTACAAAACAAATGAAATAATAGAAAATGAAGATGCTAAAGTGTTCTGCAACCTTAATATTCAAACAAACAAGTACCTGCCACCTAACATGATACTTTTCTTTGCATTGATTCATGCATTGTTTCATTATCATATCACATTATGACTTGAGTGTTGGGGAAAGCCACCAGAGATCAAAAGAGAATATCATAGTAGTCTTTTTCAAGAGATTAAAGAAATCATATGGTATTTTTATGAAAGACAACTCATCAAATATAGACATAAAATCTATTATTTTCATGAGGGAAAAGATGCTCTTTTGATATGTAGACACCAAGAGATGCTTCCAATTCCTGACTCTTTGATAAGTCGAAATCCATTAGAGATGGACAAATATAATAAATCTGAATGAATAAATGAATAAGAAATTCAAGGGTCTTTAAAATGAGGCAGAAGTTGCTGGAAAACAAGCGACCCTGTATCTCTCTGAACAATCTCAGATAGAAGGCTGGACTCCAGGAAACCAAGGAAAAGTCCAGTAAAATTAGAGTTGGGAAAAATATGTCTAAACAATCACTACATATAGAGGGATGAGGCACTTATGCAGGACTTTATAATAGATGGGTTGTTTCTTTGTGTCATGATAATTTTGTTTATTTATCTGTATATATAAAAATGGGGGCTTAAACATCACTGTTCAAGCATTCATTCAGAATGCATGAACTATAATATTCGGAGAAGGGCGGGATATAAATGGAATTAAATAAATAAATAAATAAATGTCTCTTTTTTTTGCATTTAATGATTGTCTAGGAGTAGACACAAAGTTCAAATTCCCACAGAGCTTTTGAGAAAATAGTTTGAGACTTCCACCTTCCCATTCCCATTATAATCCCATTACAAGCATCATAAAACCTAGAAGATTTATTGTGACTTAAATTTCGTTGCTTAGAGCAGGGGTTCCCAACTGGGGGTGCCAGTGGCGTAGCGTGGGTTGTCAGCACCCGGGGAAAGGCAAGTAATTTGCACCCCCTAACCCGTGGATTTTAGCACTCGAGTCTCTTCCACTAGCTCAGGAATTCTGGGAGTTGAAGTCCATGAGTCATAAAAGAGCCAAGGTTGCCTACCCCTGAGTTAGGTTCAAGGCAAAAAAGGGTCTCTGGAGAAGAGGGAAAATGCTAGTTTAAAACTGAAACAAGGCAACTTTAAGGTGCCTCAGCTGTGATTTAGGATGAGACAAAGAGAGGACATGGCGTTGAAAATGGTTAATGGGGCATGTTTGTTCCACTCTTAGTGGACGTCAAGATAAACCCCACGAGAGAATGACCTTACAACAGATGTGAATAGGCTTGGACTACGTTTGTAGATTGAGTGCATACATCACATGGAGCGATGATGGACTTCATCAAGATTTATGATCCCACAATTGGCTAGTTTTCTCCATCTTGTCCTAAACCCTGGATACCAACCACGGTTTATGGCTTAGCATGTGGTGTGGGGTGACCCAACATGTTAGGCAACAAACAATGACTTCCAACTTACAATGCCTCAGCTTCCCAAGGTTATTCCAAAGCCGGAAAAGCCAACCAACCCACCCTGCAGCTTTGCCTGCTTAGGCTGAACCCCAGGAGTTCATACTTGCTGCAGCGCCCGACCTATTTTCTGCCCAGACGCTGCTTATCCAAGCCAAGCCGCCTCCTTCTCTTTGGCACCTCGCCCCAAAGATTCGCCGGACTGGCTGGAAACTCTCACTGCTGGCGATGTGTGTCGGGGGGGCGTCCCGATCACCTCCTGCAGGGGGAACCGAGTGGCCACAGAGAGTCAATACGGCAGGAGGAGGAGGAGAAGGAGGAGGAGGAGGAGCAGCAAGCAGCCGCAGGTGCGGCAGCTGCAGTTGTTACCTTTACCTCCGGGAAAGGAGGAGATGGGGGCGGGAGCTGGGTCGGGGGGGCCGGGCTTGCAGGTTGAGGGCCAAGCGGAGGAGAGCCGCGGCGGGAGAAAGAGAGGGAGGCGAGACGCCGCCAAGCCTCCCCACCCCCACCCGAGAAAGGAGGTGATCCGCAGCCGCGAGAGGACGGTATCCCGCTCTGGCTGGGCGCAGCGAATACGGTTGCTTTCTACGCTCCGCCCACTCGCTCGCTCCTCCGACCCTTGGTGAAGCAGAATCATCCCCCTCCGGCGAGCTTAATGGGCACCCCCCAGATGTTGCGCCCGGTGCGGCCGGCCCCCCCTGCACCCCCCATGCTACGCCACTGGGGGGTGCAAAACAATATACCAGGGGGTGCAAAAACATGGGTTTTAAAATTATAGTGTATATGCATAACCAGGTATTACTTTTGTAAGGGGTGTGAGAATATATCAAAAGTGTTCTAGGGGTGAGGGGTATTGAAAAGGTTGGGAACCGCTGGGTTAGAGATTATTTCAGTAACTTTGTACCACATTGAAACAATCAGATTAAACTTCTTCTGAGATAAAAGAAGAATGGTGCAAGGAAGTTGGATTTGAATCTTCATTGTTCATGCTAGATCTGTCTTGCTTATTGGTCATTGCCCTTTCTCCAGGAGTAGTTAGTTCTTAGAAAGTTCCATTTGCACATCATGCTACTGTGTTTCAGCAAAGGGCAGTGGTGGGATTCAAATAATTTAACAACCAGTTCTCTCTGAAATCACAGAACCCTTTAAGAGGCACACATGTAAAAACCAAATTAGGGCAGGGTTGTGGGGTTCAGCTGCCCCACACACCACATAGCTGCTTATTCAAGGCCCCCACACCCAGGCCACACCCTTCTTGGTGACCTCTGCCACCAGTTCAAAGATCTGGCTGCCCGCCCACATCTTACCTTTCACTCACCTCCTGAGCCAGACTGCCATGCTATTGAGGATGGGGCTTACCCAGAACCATCGGGGGAAGGGGAGCGTGGCCTTCCTCACCCAGATCCAGCTGGCATAGTTTTCCCAGAACTTATCATCCTTCTATATGAAATGTCCTTCCTTCCTTTCCTCCCTTCTGCCAGGAGGAAAGCAACAGAAAACGGGGCTGCCATTTCCAGAATGAAGAAGGGAGACATGGGCCGAGGCAGGGCAGCAAAAAAGTGCAGACAAGAAAGTGTGGTGGCAGCGAAAGAGGGCTGGCAGAGGGATACCATGGCAGGTGGAGGGATGCAGCTGGGGAGGCTTATACAGATTTATCATAACCAGTTCATCGAACTCAACAAATAATTAGGTATTGGTTCTGCCGAACCAGTGCGAACCAGCTGAATCCCACCACTGGCAAAGGGGACTAAACCGTATATCTCTCCATATGGCACCTGTGAAGCAATCTTAAAACTGAAATATTATCAGTTGCTTGTATATGCTCATATAGAGTCAGCATAACTAACTGCATTGGCCATTCATGGTGATTTAGAATATATATATATATTAATATATTATTTTTATGTTCAACAAATGTTTCATCCAAAACTAGATCTGGCTGCTGAAAATATTGCATCTTTATATGCTAAAGACTAGTAATAGAATGGAGCTATTATGTGCAAAGTATGCTCACTTTTGTTCAAAGCAGCCAGCGCAAAAGAGGAACACACCAGAACAGGATTTTTCTGTGCACTGGTGATGAATCCTGGTTATTGTTTTCCAGAACTGCCATGTAAGTAATCAGCTTACAGTTCTTCACCTGCATCAGGACAATCCTTGTGTTCATAATGTTATTTTGTGGACCTTTGGTGTTTGTAACAGTATATTCTAAATTCCAAATATTTTTAAAATGTAACCAAATATATATCTCTAATTATATTCTAACTTTCAATTTTACAGTGTTTCTTCAGAGAGAGAAAGTTTAACAAATGAAACGAAAAACAAACCTTTCTGTTGTAGTTTTATGTTTCACTCAGGGCTTTTTTTCTCATAGAACGCTCAGAACGGAGTTCCAGCACCTTTTTTGGATGGAACCTTGTAGGGTAGGCAAGGCAGGTTGTATGACATGTGTGAGTTCCGGCACCTTTTTCTTTTACAAAAAAAGCACTGGTTTCACTAGTGGCAATTTCTTTGATATATCACTTTTCAGGAGCACATGTTAGTTCTCAGTCATACAGCTTCTTACTGCCAAAGTCTAGTGAAGCACTAGCATCATTTCAGATGTAATTTTGAAAACTTCTTATAGCAGAACTGAGAAATGATGATACTAGTAATTAAACCATTTCTACTTTATTCATTTTTTTCCTTCTTGGAACAGCTTATTGCATTAGAACCTTTAATATAAGAAAGTCAATTATTTTTACACTGTAATACCAGGACAGACATTTATTTGGAAGTAGCCCTATTTATGACTGCTTATCCTTTAAATATGCCACAGGGTGAGGCCAGGTACAAAATACAAGGTTATCCAATATTTAAAATCATGTTCTCCATATCTGTTCCTACAGTCAATCTTCCTTCATTATTTTAATTGAAACAAGGTTGTGTGTGTGTGTGGGGGGGTTATTCTCCCTTGTGTGTTGGTTTCTGAATGTTCCATTACCAGGCTAGATAACATCTTCAGTGGCATTTAGGCAATGTCTGTGTTAGCGCTTTTCTCTTTATAAGGTGTGGGTGTGTCAAGTGAGGGTCTTGTGATGGGTCAGGTATGAGTCATCAGAGAAGCTTGTGATGAGGTAGTTACTTCAGGTCAGGGTTGTACATACACAAAAAGGGTATTGGAAATGACAGCCAGAATTCTCCAACCCTTAGGAATAATGATAGCCCACAAACCCAAAGCCACACTCCACTAGGAATTATCCAGAACCAAAGACAAGACACAAAAGGATGAAAGAAACAATGTAATCTACAAAATCAACTGCAACAATTGCAACCAATTCTATGTGGGACAAACATCATGTCAATTAAAAACCAGCATTCATGAACACTGGCTAGCAGTTCAAACACCACAATCCCAAATCCCTAATCGCTACCCACACCAACAAAAAAACAACACCAGCTTGATGGGAACAACATTAAAATAATCATCATAGCTACTACCCACCATGCTTGTGAGTTCATTGAAGCCTGGCACACCTCAAGCAATTCCATCAACAGACACAATGACCTACAAGCAGCCTATGAACCCCTAAGAATCCAAATCAATCACACAGCCAACAGGAGACAGCACCAACCCGCAACCAACCCATGCAAGCCCCGTCTATCTCCCACCCCCTCAGCTGTTCACTTCCCAATGACCCTGACCTGGTGTAATCTCCCCATCATAAGACCTATCACCAGTCTCTCACTAATGACTCACACCTGACCCACTGATAATTCACACCCTCCAATGACCCTAACGTAAAGTAACCTCCCCATCACAAGACCTATAACAGGCCTCTCTCTGTTGAATCCCACCTGACCTATCATAAGACCGTCACTTGACACACCCACACTTGAAACCTTTATAAACAGAAGAGCAGCTGACGCTGCTGCTGAAGATGTTACCTAGTGTGCTAATGAAATGTTCAGAAACCAACCTTAAAAGCTCAGAGAATGAATCTTCCCTCTCATCCTATACCCAAGCTACAGTTGTTTCCCACTATTGCAATTGAAACAAGGCTAGGAGACAAAACAAAAGTCACGTTCAACTCAATCTCAGTTTCTGGAGATGTATCAAATTGACATAGTATTTCATTGGTATTGCTTTCTTCTGGGATATTTTCAATTTCCCAAGCATTCTCCTGAGTTTTACCACCCAAGTAGTAACCAAGCTTAACCCTGTTTAGCTTGTAACTAACAATAACCAACTAATAAATGGATCATCAGAATCATTTAAGGTCATTTAAAAGGTGGTGTTCCTCAATCAGCTTGTCCAGTTTGCTGATGGACAAAGAAAATTAAACTTGAAAAAGAATGAAGATTTTTCACTGAACTTTTTCTCAAATGTTGAGGATGGTGTTTTTTTTTAAAAAATAAACCAAATAGAAGAACATTTCAGGCACATCAAAAATAATCCATTATAACATGCGTGATACTTCACATTAGTAACTGTATATTTCCCTCAGGTGGAATGTTAAGCAAAATTAATGTTATCACCTCAATCAAATCATTATTATTATTATTATTATTATTATTATTATTATTATTATTATTATTATTATTATTATTATTATTTAAAGTTAAACAAACCAACAACTAATCCTTGCAAACATACACATACACAAACAATCATATTTGCTGGCAATTTGTCAAATTTTAGCAAACACTTTCCTTTCAATCTCTGGAAGGAAACCAAAATCAAAAGTGCCAAGACTTTGGTAAATACCCCAAAACAAAGTGTTCCTCCCATCACATTAACAAAATTGGTCAATTGTCCTTGTTTGATTGAATGAGATAATTGTGTCATTGTTATGCCATCCACCATTTTGTAGCTAATAATAATAATAATAATAATAATAATAATAATAATAATAATAATAATAATAATAATAATAATGTAAAGAAAGGTTGTAAGAAACTCTTACACCATTTTATCATATGTTACCCTAGCACTAAATGGTTATTTTTTCTGGTTATAGGGGTTATGAAATATAAGATAGCTGGAATGTCCTATAAAAATTAAAACATAGGATACACACTTTATTTATTTCTTTAGTGTATGACAATGTTATATCAGCCAGGAGAATACAATACTAATACAGAGTAGTGATTTGGCTGCCTAAGACTAATAATACACATTTTCTCTCTAATATTTTAAAAATTGTGTTACTTACTTTTTGATTCCCCCCATTTATTCATCTGTTTTGATTTTACTATTAAGAAAATTTCCCTTATAATGTCAAAATGTTAATATTTATTTCAGTTATGAAGTCCAAACACAAGTACTGTATTATAATGGTACATTTTTTTAAAATTTGACTAATAGCAAAGAATATGAATCAGAGATGTTTTCCTCAGGAAATAATACCAGATGTTGAACGTAGTAGATGTAGCTTCCTCACATCTAAAAATAAATAAAGCACATGGGAAATTATGTGTGTCATATGTTAGTGGTATACTGCAGATTTCAATAATGAATCATTACAGCATGTCATCCTATATTAAATTACCATAAGCAAGAACAAGACGGGATCAGTTTAATTTAGAAATGATTGGATGCCTCTTGCATAAATGAAGAATATTACTCCACCATGTGATATTCAAAGTCGGTACGCATGGCTTTTGCCCTGAAAGATTATGACTGTCTTAAATCAGATTTAGTTAATATCTCAACCTGCGATGCCAAGTGAAAAGTATTCAGATAGAGGAGCAAATGCATTTGAAGCCAGAGGCCAGCATTTCCAATGTTATGGAAGGCTGAAAGCAATGGAGACATGCTAGTTACGATATCTCTTATCCCAACCAACCAACCAACCAACAAAAAGATATTCCTGTCATGATGCTTACTCAGAGGAGAAATACAGAGATGTGCATGCCCATAGGCTGTGCTACACTTTTGAGAAAGATGAAAAAGCTGTGCCATACCAGTGAACTTCTGTATGTACAAGATCTTGCATGTATTGAGGCTAGGAAAGACCTAGCTAGTGACTGCAGCACAGCTCCCAGTTCAGATGTTCAATACATAACCTAAAAAGGAACATAAATATTTTTTTTAAAAAAAATCCATGTAAAAGCAAAATGCTGAATAAAATAGTTGCTTGCATTTTATTCCTATGTAAAAACAACCTATATAATTCAGCCCATTTTGTTCTCATTAAAGGAAAATGACTTCCTGTTTAATCAGCACACCATATGGCAACTTTCCCTTTATTTTTCTGAAGATAATTTAAGATGACGTGTAAATATATAGCTCTGAATTGAAATGTCAGGGTTTGCTGTTGTTTTTTTTCCTTCGCTCTCTCCCTGTCTCTTTCCCTCTCCGTCTTCCTTCTTCTGTCGATATCTTTGAAATATTTTAACTTTCATTTTCTTATCTGCATCATAATCCTTTGGATTTCTCCCTCCTTGATTCTAGAATACAATAGTACAATATTTGAAAATATTTAAGTAATATATAATATACAATTGTATATTTTTGTAAAGTTTTTATTATTATTTTTCATACAATTCAGTAGTATTTATTCAACAAACGTGTTGTCTGAGTTTATCATTCACTAATACAAATTTAATTCCTAAACCTTTATTCTTTTCTCCAGCCACTGATAAAATAAGTCCCAAGTTTGAAAGTATTCTGTTTCTTCTTTTTTCTTTCAATATGATTCTTGCTGCTGTTATCACATGTAAAATCCAGTATATACTTTGTTTATCAATCTTTTCTGGCATTATACCTAGTAAAAAAAGTTCAGGTTTAAAATCTACATGCTTTCCCAGCATCTTTTCTAGCCAAGTATGCATTTTTGTTCAGTACCTCTTTGCTTTAATACATGTCCACCATGCACGATAATAAGTATCTGACTTATATTTACATTTCCAACATCTATCTGACATATTATTAAACATTTTTGTTAACCTTGCTGGTGGCGAGTGCGATCTATAAAACATTTTATATAGGTTTTCTTTATAAGAATTTGACATTGTGATTGTATAATTTCTTTCCCACAAGTTTTGCTATTTTTCTAAATCTATGTTATATCCAAAATTCTTTGCCCACGTTATCATTGTTCCTTTAACTTGTAAATTTTCCATTTTCAAATTCAATAAAGTTGTAGATTTTTTAATTAGTTTCTCATCAGAGGTTAATAATGTCTGATCAAACAAGGTCTGCTCTTTATAAAATCTGTACACTTTAACATCTTTCTCTTATATAACTTGCATTTGTAACTATGCCCACCATGATAGATCCATACTTTGATTTTCCATCTCTTGTTTAGATTTTAAATTCTCTTCAGAATGTAGAATATCAACATAGAGCCATATAATAAAAATAATAAGTTGGAAGGTACCTTGGAGGTCATCTAGTCCAACCCCGTGCTCAGGCAGGAAACCCTATACCATTTCATGTAAATGGCTATCCAGTCTCTTCTTAAAAACTTCCAGTGTTGGAGCATTCACCAATTCTGGAGGCAGGTTGTTCCACTGGTTAATTGTTCTAACTGTCAGGAAGTTTCTCCTTAGTTCTAGGTTGCTTCTCTCCTTGACTAGTTCCCATCCGTTGCTTCTTGTCCTTCTTTCAGGTGCTTTGGAGAATAGCTTGACTCCCTCTTCTTTGTGGCATATTGTGAGATATTGGAACACTGCTATCATGTCATCCCTCACCCTTCTCTTCGTTAAACTACACATACCCAATTCCAGCAACCGTTCCCTATATGTTTTAGCCTCCAGTCCCCCAATCATCTTTGTTGCTCTTCTCTGTACTCTTTCTAGAGTCTCGACATCTTTTTTACATCATGGTGACCAAAACTGGATGCAGTATTCCAGGTGTGGCCTTACCAAAGCATTGTAAAGTGGTATTAGTACTTCACTTAATCTTGATTCTATCCCTCTGTTAATGTAGCCTAGCACTGTGTTGGCTTTTTTGGCAGCTGCAGCACACTGCTGTCTCATATTGAAGTGATTGTCTACTAGGACTCCGAGATCCCTCTCACAGTTACTACTATTGAGCAAGGTACCAGCTATACTATACCTGTGCATTTGATTTTTCCTGCCTAAATGTAGAACCTTACTTTTTTCACCATTGAATTTCATTTTGTTAGATAGTGCCCAGTGTTCGAGTCTGTCCAGATCCTCCTTATTTTAAGCCAATCTTCTGGTGTATTGGCTATTCCTGCCAGCTTGGTGTCATCTGCAAATTTGATGAGTTCCCTATCTATCCCCTCATCCAAACCGTTGATGAAGATGTTGAAGAGTACTGGGCCCAGAACAGAGCCCTGGGGCACCCCACTACACACTTCCTTCCATGTAGATACAGTTCAATTGAGGACCACATGCTGAGTATGGCCTGTCAGCTAGCTACGAATCCATCTGGTGGTGATGCTACCTAACCCACATTTTTCTATCTTATCAAGTAGTAGGTTGTGATCTACTTTATCAAATGCCTTACTGAAGTCCAAGTAAATTATATCTACAGTATTCCTCTGGTCCACTAATTTTGTCACTTTCTCAAAATTAACTAAATTTGGATGTAAAATGCCTTCCATTGTTGAAAGCAATACAGGAATTATCAAGTATATTTTACATTTTATTTTTTGCTACATTAGATGTAATGCATTCCTTATATAGTGGTTTTGAAAATACTTATGAATTTTGTTTTTCTCATACCATACGAAAGTGTGCCAACCAAGTTGTAAATCATTTCCCTTCAAATATAACAACCTTTTATTTCTAAGAGTTATTCATTCTTTTACCCATGTTAGTGCAAATGCTTGATAATATAAAACCCACTCTGGCAAGCTAAAACTTCCAAACCCTAACCTTAATTCTTACTCAATATATTAAATGTAAACAAATTTCATGGACAAGATTTAAAATGAATGTTTTTTGGGGGAGATATATATATTCCGTCGAAACGTTGCGCCTACACCTTTAATTCTACGCGGGGAAAAACCCGAAAAACCAAGGATCCACATACAGGCACCCGCGAAAACCTCAGAAAACAAATATCTTACCTCTACGGGGAGGAAATCCACCAGCTAATTAGGACCTACGAAAAACTCGAAGTACGAAGAGCTTCCATTCTGTGTGACCTCACATTCCTACGCAACTGCCGAGATCAAAATTTAATCCCCACATCCTTCCAATTGAAATTCCACTCCAACTCTGCAGCCATCAAACGCATCCTGATAAGAACTGAACTGGCCCTAATCAGAAACGAACTCCACACAAAAAGATTCCTCCTGGACCGAATCAACAGAGACCTCCTCACACTTCACCTCAAACTCAGCAACAAGATCCACCCCACACTTTGGGACAAATTCAAACAAATCGCCGTCTGGAGAGCTGAAACAGAGACTGCCTACAAAACAGACACACACACCAATAAACTCCGAAGACTAAAGGAACGCCAGAAACAAACCCCTCCTCTCCCACAGCAACACATGAAACAAACTGTGCACAACATCTCAGATAGGATTCTCACCAAAGCCGAAACCAACGTCCTGTCTAAAGGATTTAATTTTGCAGTCGCTCCCAAACACATTCCCACGGAAACCATTATATGCGGAGTCGAATCCAGCCTGACCAAAATCAACCCTGATGACGCCAACAAAATCAGACTCGAAGTGACCAACATCCTCTGCACCAGCAAACCACCCAAAAGCAACTTACCCAAAGAGGAACAGACAGCACTACTTAACCTAAAAAATGACACCAGCATAATCATTCTGCCAGCAGACAAAGGCAACGCCACGGTGGTAATGAACTCATCTGACTACCATACCAAATTATCCAACCTACTCCGAGACTCCACATACAAACTCCTCAAGACAGATCCCACCACCTACCTGGAAAAAACCACAAAATCAAAAATAAAAGCCACCCCCATCAGTGAAGAGATCCAGAAAACAATCATTCCCAGAGAAAAATCATCCAGATGTCCTAAGCTCTATGGTCTGCCCAAGATACACAAAGAAGGAACCCCACTCAGACCCATAGTCAGCTCCATAGGCTCACCTCTACAAAATCTAGCCAAATTTCTTGCCAAACAACTACAGCCTTATGCAAATTCCATCACCTCACACGTACAAAACTCATTCCAATTCATAGAGATCATAAGTAAACTAAACTTACAGCCCTGGGACCTACTTGTGAGCTTCGATGTTGTATCCCTCTTCACCCAAGTGCCAATCAAAGAAGCCTTGACAGCTATCCTAAATAAATACAACCCCCCAAAACACATCCTAGATCTGACCAACCACTGCCTATCTAACACATACTTCATCTACAATGGACAAAGATACAAACAAATGGAAGGAGCACCCATGGGATCACCCCTCTCACCTGTCATCGCAAACCTCTACATGGAACACTTTGAAACCCTCGCTCTAGAAAAATCCAACCACAAACCCAAACTCTGGCTCAGATACGTAGATGACACCTTCGTAATCTGGCCACACGGCAAAGAAAAACTGGATGACTTCCTCATACACCTCAATAGCCTACACCCCAAAATACAATTCACCATGGAAACAGAAGCTAACAATCAACTTCCCTTCCTTGATGTCTTAGTCTACAAGAAATCCAACGGCTCCCTAGGACACACTATCTACCATAAAAAAACACACACAAACCGCTATCTGAACGCACTCTCACACCACCACCCAGCACAGATCAACTCCGTAGCCAAGACACTCATCTCCAGAACAAAACACCTAGCTGACGAACAACACCTAAAAACCGAACTACACACTCTCACTAATGTACTAACAGCCAATGGATTCCAAAGAAACACGATTACCAACTTAATCCGAAGAGAGACACCCACAAAAACCCAAGACAGAGAACAAGAAAATGGCAAAGCCCTCCTCCCATACTTAAAAGGGACCACAGACAGAATCAGCAAGGTCCTCCAAAAACACAACATCAAAACAGCATTCTACACAGACAGAAAAATATCCACCATCCTAAGAAACCCCAAGGACATAATTGGGTTAGAAAACCAAGGAGTATACGAAATCCCATGCACCACCTGCCCCACCACATACATCGGACAGACCAACAGAAGAATAAGTGCACGCATTGAAGAGCACAAAAACTCACTCAGAAAGGGAGAACAAACTTCATCCCTGGTCCAACACTTTGAAGCCACGGGACATGAAATTGATTTTAAAAAAACCAAAACTATTGCCAAAATTGAACATTTTAACAACAGAATAATCAGAGAAGCCATTGAGATAGAAAAACGCCCCCACAGCATGAATAAACGAGATGATACCTCTCGTCTACCAGCCATTTGGAAACCCGCCTTGATTGACAGACGAAGCCCAACCACCAAGAATGATACCAGACCCAAACTCATGATAACATCACATGACATCACCACCACACAACCATTCAAAAAGCAAATCCGAACCCACAACGATAAAGACACACAACCACAAAACAGAAACCTAACTACAGCTGCAACATCAGCCACTTTAAACCCCTCCAAACCACACAATAAGCAAACTGACACCCACTATAAAAACATGGCACCACCACAAACACGAAGCCGAACAAAAGCAGCACAACTCACCAGCTCAGGTCTGGAGCTGGCAGCTGAGACCAGCCCATCCACTCAGAACACACCCCCACCCAATCAGAACACCCCCACCATTCAAAACACACTCCCACCCAATCAGAACACACTTGGTCCCCTACCCAATCAGAGCACACCTCCACAGAACACACCCCCTCTGGCAGTTTAAAAAAGAGGAACAAACAGCCACATGCTTCTCCCAGAAGAAGGAAACAGAAGCCTGATGATGATGGATGGGATTCCATCGAAACGTTGCGCCTACACCTTTAATTCTACGCGGGGAAAAACCCGAAAAACCAAGGATCCACATACAGGCACCCGCGAAAACCTCAGAAAACAAATATCTTACCTCTACGGGGAGGAAATCCACCAGCTAATTAGGACCTACGAAAAACTCGAAGTACGAAGAGCTTCCATTCTGTGTGACCTCACATTCCTACGCAACTGCCGAGATCAAAATTTAATCCCCACATCCTTCCAATTGAAATTCCACTCCAACTCTGCAGCCATCAAACGCATCCTGATAAGAACTGAACTGGCCCTAATCAGAAACGAACTCCACACAAAAAGATTCCTCCTGGACCGAATCAACAGAGACCTCCTCACACTTCACCTCAAACTCAGCAACAAGATCCACCCCACACTTTGGGACAAATTCAAACAAATCGCCGTCTGGAGAGCTGAAACAGAGACTGCCTACAAAACAGACACACACACCAATAAACTCCGAAGACTAAAGGAACGCCAGAAACAAACCCCTCCTCTCCCACAGCAACACATGAAACAAACTGTGCACAACATCTCAGATAGGATTCTCACCAAAGCCGAAACCAACGTCCTGTCTAAAGGATTTAATTTTGCAGTCGCTCCCAAACACATTCCCACGGAAACCATTATATGCGGAGTCGAATCCAGCCTGACCAAAATCAACCCTGATGACGCCAACAAAATCAGACTCGAAGTGACCAACATCCTCTGCACCAGCAAACCACCCAAAAGCAACTTACCCAAAGAGGAACAGACAGCACTACTTAACCTAAAAAATGACACCAGCATAATCATTCTGCCAGCAGACAAAGGCAACGCCACGGTGGTAATGAACTCATCTGACTACCATACCAAATTATCCAACCTACTCCGAGACTCCACATACAAACTCCTCAAGACAGATCCCACCACCTACCTGGAAAAAACCACAAAATCAAAAATAAAAGCCACCCCCATCAGTGAAGAGATCCAGAAAACAATCATTCCCAGAGAAAAATCATCCAGATGTCCTAAGCTCTATGGTCTGCCCAAGATACACAAAGAAGGAACCCCACTCAGACCCATAGTCAGCTCCATAGGCTCACCTCTACAAAATCTAGCCAAATTTCTTGCCAAACAACTACAGCCTTATGCAAATTCCATCACCTCACACGTACAAAACTCATTCCAATTCATAGAGATCATAAGTAAACTAAACTTACAGCCCTGGGACCTACTTGTGAGCTTCGATGTTGTATCCCTCTTCACCCAAGTGCCAATCAAAGAAGCCTTGACAGCTATCCTAAATAAATACAACCCCCCAAAACACATCCTAGATCTGACCAACCACTGCCTATCTAACACATACTTCATCTACAATGGACAAAGATACAAACAAATGGAAGGAGCACCCATGGGATCACCCCTCTCACCTGTCATCGCAAACCTCTACATGGAACACTTTGAAACCCTCGCTCTAGAAAAATCCAACCACAAACCCAAACTCTGGCTCAGATACGTAGATGACACCTTCGTAATCTGGCCACACGGCAAAGAAAAACTGGATGACTTCCTCATACACCTCAATAGCCTACACCCCAAAATACAATTCACCATGGAAACAGAAGCTAACAATCAACTTCCCTTCCTTGATGTCTTAGTCTACAAGAAATCCAACGGCTCCCTAGGACACACTATCTACCATAAAAAAACACACACAAACCGCTATCTGAACGCACTCTCACACCACCACCCAGCACAGATCAACTCCGTAGCCAAGACACTCATCTCCAGAACAAAACACCTAGCTGACGAACAACACCTAAAAACCGAACTACACACTCTCACTAATGTACTAACAGCCAATGGATTCCAAAGAAACACGATTACCAACTTAATCCGAAGAGAGACACCCACAAAAACCCAAGACAGAGAACAAGAAAATGGCAAAGCCCTCCTCCCATACTTAAAAGGGACCACAGACAGAATCAGCAAGGTCCTCCAAAAACACAACATCAAAACAGCATTCTACACAGACAGAAAAATATCCACCATCCTAAGAAACCCCAAGGACATAATTGGGTTAGAAAACCAAGGAGTATACGAAATCCCATGCACCACCTGCCCCACCACATACATCGGACAGACCAACAGAAGAATAAGTGCACGCATTGAAGAGCACAAAAACTCACTCAGAAAGGGAGAACAAACTTCATCCCTGGTCCAACACTTTGAAGCCACGGGACATGAAATTGATTTTAAAAAAACCAAAACTATTGCCAAAATTGAACATTTTAACAACAGAATAATCAGAGAAGCCATTGAGATAGAAAAACGCCCCCACAACATGAATAAACGAGATGATACCTCTCGTCTACCAGCCATTTGGAAACCCGCCTTGATTGACAGACGAAGCCCAACCACCAAGAATGATACCAGACCCAAACTCATGATAACATCACATGACATCACCACCACACAACCATTCAAAAAGCAAATCCGAACCCACAACGATAAAGACACACAACCACAAAACAGAAACCTAACTACAGCTGCAACATCAGCCACTTTAAACCCCTCCAAACCACACAATAAGCAAACTGACACCCACTATAAAAACATGGCACCACCACAAACACGAAGCCGAACAAAAGCAGCACAACTCACCAGCTCAGGTCTGGAGCTGGCAGCTGAGACCAGCCCATCCACTCAGAACACACCCCCACCCAATCAGAACACCCCCACCATTCAAAACACACTCCCACCCAATCAGAACACACTTGGTCCCCTACCCAATCAGAGCACACCTCCACAGAACACACCCCCTCTGGCAGTTTAAAAAAGAGGAACAAACAGCCACATGCTTCTCCCAGAAGAAGGAAACAGAAGCCTGATGATGATGGATGGGATTCCATCGAAACGTTGCGCCTACACCTTTAATTCTACGCGGGGAAAAACCCGAAAAACCAAGGATCCATATATATATATATATATATATGTGGCTCAGTGGGTTATGAGGCTGAGCTGGTCGATCAGAAGGTTGGCAGTTATGCGGGTCGAATCCTGAGTGCCACATAACAGAGTGAGTGCCCGTTACTCATCCCAGCTTCTGCCAACCTAGCAGTTCAAAAGCACATAAAAATGCAAGTAGAAACATAGGGACCACTATGGTGGGAAGGTAACAGTGTTCCATGCGCCTTTGGCATCTAGTCATGCTGGCCAAATGACCATGGAGATGTCCTCTGACAAACGTTGGCTCTTTGGCTTTGAAACAGAGATGAGCACCAGCCCCTAGAGTCGGAAATGACTAGCATGCATGTGTGGGGGAACCTTTACCTTTTACATATATGTATATGTATATAGATGTATAGATATATATATGTATATAGATATAGATATAGATATAGATGATATAGATATAGATATAGATGAATGAAGCTGAAGAATGAAGCTGAAGCCACCAGCCTGAGGATGACGGATGAGATTTCGTTGAAACGTTGCTCTTATACCTTCAATTCTACGTGGGAAAAAACCCGAATGACCAAAGATCTACATACAAAAACCCGCGAAAACCTCAGAAAACATAGATATAGATATAGATATAGATATAGATATAGATATAGATATAGATATAGATATAGATATAGATATAGATATAGATATAGATATAGATATAGATATAGATATATAGATATAGATATAGTTGTGTGTGTGTGTGTGTGTGTGTGTGTGTGTCTGTGTGTGTGTAAATCTTTTGGCTTGTTAGCAAGCCAAAAGATTTACACAAATATGAGCTGCCACTGCTGTGGCTACTGCCTGTAGATGACCTTGGGCTAGGCTGAAACAGGAAATAAGATTTGTCCTGTGTCTGGGACCAATCAAGTGTAGTCTGAATACTTAACAAAGATTTAACGTATATATATATATATATATTTCTCATCACCCAGTGCGCTCACACAAAGAGGGCCTCCTCAGGGTGCCGTCGACTAGACAATGTCGGCTGGCAACCCCCAGGGGAAGGGCCTTCTCTGTGGGAGCACCAGCCCTATGGAACCAACTCCCCCTTGAGCTTCGGATGGCCCCGGATCTCTGGTCCTTTTGCCGCAGCCTCAAAACACTCCTTTTCCATCAGGCTGACCTGGACTGACAGGGATTTTAATTATGTTTTTAATTTTTAACTTAATTTTAATTTTAATTTATTCTACTGGGGCTATTAATTTAGTTTCTTTTTAACTTTTGTATTATTGTATTTTATTGTTGTTAGCCACCATGAGTCCTTCGGGAGCTAGGGCGGCATATAAGTCCCAATAATAAATAAATAAATAAATAAATACACACACACACACACACACACACACACAAACATACATACATAGAAACACATACACAAACATATAACCTTCATGGATTACTGCCTTGTTGTGGCAAAGGGTCTTGCGTAATTCAATGACGCTATGAGCTATGCTGTGCAGGGCCACCCAAGATGGACAGGTCATAGCAGAGAGTTCTGACAAAACATGATCCACTGGAGAAGGAAATGGCAACCCACTCCAGGACAGTACCAAAAGGCAAAATGATATGACACTGGAAGATGAGCCCCTCAGGTCAGAAGGCATCCAATATGCTACTGGGGAAGAGCAGAAGACTAGTACTAGTAGTGCCATAAAGAAAAGAAGCGACTGGGCCAAAGCTGAAAGGACTCTCAGCTGTGGATGTATCTGGTGGTGAAAGGAAAGTCCGATGCTGCAAAAGATTTTTTCTCCATAGGAACCTGGAATGTAAGTTCCATGAATCAAGGCAAGCTGGACGTGGTCAAACAAGAGATGACAAGACTGAACATCAACATCTTAGGAATCAGCGAACTAAAATGGACAGGAATGGGTGAATTTAATTCAGATGACCATCAGGTATACTACTGCGGGCAAGAATCCCTCAGAAGAAATGGAGTAGCCTTCATAGTCAATAAAAGAGTAGGAAAAGCAATACTGGCATACAATCCCCAAAATGACAGAATGATCTCAGTTCGAATCCAAGGCAAACCATTCAATATTACAGTAGTCCAAGTATTTGCCCCAACCACCGGTGCTGAAGAGGATAAAATTGACCGGTTCTATGAAGCCCTACAGCACCGTATAGAACTAACACCAAAATATGATGTCCTTATCATCATGAGGGATTGGCATGCTAAAGTTGGAAGCCAAAAGATAACTGGAATAACAGGCAAGTTTGGCCTTGGAGTACAAAATGAAGCAGGGCACAGGCTGATAGAATTTTGTCAAGAGAAATAGTAAACACTCTTTTCAAACAACCCAAGAGATAGCTCTACACATGGACATCACCACATGGTCAACACAGAAATCAGATTGACTATGTGCTTTGCTGCCAAAGATGGAGAAGCTCTATACAGTCAGTAAAAACAAGACCAGGAGCTGACTGTGGCTTAGAGCAGGAGCTTCCCGTTGCAAAGTTTAGGCTTAAACTGAAGAAAGTAGGGAAAAGCACTAGGCCACTCAGGTATGAACTAAATCATATCCCGGTTGAATATACAGTAGAGGTGACAAATAGATTTAAGGAATTAGATTTGATAGACAGAGTGCCTGAAGAACTATGGACAGAGGTTCATAACATTGTACAACAGGTAGCATCCAAAACCATCCCAAAGAAGAAGAAATGCAAGAAAGCAAAATGGCTGTCTGAGGAAGCTTTGCAAATAGCTGAGGAAAGGAGGAAAGCAAAAGGCAAGGGAGAAAAAGAAAGATACGCCCAATTGAATGCAGAATTCCAGAGAATAGCTGGAAGAGATAAGAATGCCTTCTTAAATGAACAGTGCAAAGAAATAGAAGAAAACAATAGAATAGGGAGGACCAGAGATCTCTTCAAGAAAATTGGAGAGATGAAAGGAATGTTTCATGCAAAAATTGGCATGATAAAGGACCAAAATGGCAGGGACCTAACAGAGGCAGAAGAGATTAAGAAGAGGTGGCAGAATTACACAGAAGAACTATAGAAGAACGAGCTTAAGGTCCCTGATAACCATGATGAGGTGGTCACTGACCTAGAATATGAAGTGAAGTGGGCCTTCGAAAAGCTGAGCAACAATTGAGTGCTACACTCAATTTGCCAGCAAATTTGGAAAACTCAACAGTGGCCACAGGATTTGGAAAAGATCAGTTTACATTCCAATTCCACAGAAAGGCAGTGCCAAAGAATGCTCAAACTATCGCACCATTGCACTCATTTCTCATGCTAGTAAAGTTATGCTTAAAATCCTACAAGCTAGACTCCAGCAGTATGTGGATCGAGAACTACCAGAAGTACACGGAGGATTTCGAAGAGGCAGAGGAACTAGACATCAAATTGCGAACATACGCTGGATCATGGAGAAAGCTAGGGAGTTCCAGAAAATCATCTACTTCTGCTTCATTGACTATGCTAAAGCCTTTGATTGTGTGGATCACAACAAACTGTGGCAAGTTCTTAAAGAGATGGGAGTACCAGACTATCTTTTTGTGTGTGTCTTGAGAAACATATGTGGGTCAAGAAGCAATAGTGAGAACTGGACATGGAACCACTGATTGGTTCAAAATTGGGAAAGGAATCCGGCAAGGCTGTATACTGTTTCCCTGCCTATTTAACTTATATGCAGAGCAGATCATGAGAAAGGCAGGGCTAGATGAATCAAAAGTTGGAATTAAGATTGCCGGGAGAAATATCAACAACCTAAGATATGCAGATGATACCACTCTAATGGCAGAAAGTGAAGAAGAACTAAAGAGCCTCTTGTTGCGGGTGAAGAAGGAGAGTGCAAAAGTTGGGTTGAAACTAAACATTAAGAAAACTAAGATCATGGCATCCGGCCCTCTCAATTCCTGGCAAATAGATGGGGAAGAAATGGAGGTAGCCAAGAAATTAAAAGACGCTTGCTGCTGGGGAGGAAAGCCATGACAAATCTAGACAGCACACTAAAAAGCAGAGACATCACCCTGTCAGCAAAAGTGTGTATAGTCATATCCGGCCCTCTCAATTCCTGGCAAATAGATGGGGAAGAAATGGAGGTAGTGACAGATTTCATTTTCCTGGGCTCCAAGATCACTGCAGATGATGACTGTAGCCAAGAGATTAAGATGCTTGCTCCTCAGGAGGAAAGCCATGACAAATCTAGACAGCACACTAAAAAGCAGAGACATCACCCTGCCAACAAAAGTGCGTATAGTCAAGGCTATGGTCTTCCCAGTTGCAATGTATGGCAGTGAAAGTTGGACCATAAGAAAGGCTGAGGGCTAAAGAATTGAGGCCTTTGAACTATGGTGCTGGAGAAGACTCCTGTGTGTCCGTTGGACTGCAAGGCGATCAAACTGGTCAGTCCTAGAGGAGATCAACCCTGACTGCTCTTTAGAAGGCCAGATCCTACTTGTTCTGCTACTTTCCTCAAAATGCTTCTGCTTAATTTTCATATCTTACAAGAAAATGCCCTAATTTTTTATGTAATAAATATATACTAGAAAGGAGGGGGAAGAAAAACCCAAGCTAATTAAAATAAGAAAAAAATGGGAAGAAAAAACAAAATAATCTTTTATTCAAAGAAAAAAAATAAGAAAAGTAGAAAAATAAAAATAGGGCAATCATATTTAGGATTATGCTATATACTGTAGAATCCTTCTTAATTGTACAAGAAATCAGAATGCCTGCTTGCCTGCTTGCCTGCCTGCCTGCCTGCCTGCCTGCCTGCCTGCCTGCCTGCCTGCCTGCCTGCCTGCCTGCCTGCCTACCTACCTACCTATCTATCTATCTATCTATCTATCTATCTATCTATCTATCTATCTATCTATCTATCTATCTATCTATCTATCTATCTATCTATCTACCTATCTACCTACCTACCTACCTACCTACCTACCTCTATCTGTCTGTCTGTCTACTATCTATCTATCTATCTATCTATCTATCTATCTATCTATCTATCTATCTATCTATCTATCTATCTATCTATCTATCTATCTATCTATCTATCATGGTCTATTATATGTGTTTTAATACAGTTTTCTTTTTAAGAATGACTCAGTTCTTTTGTAAGAGCAAACTCATGGAAATTAAGATTTGTGCATTAATCTGAGATGTGTACAATAAATTATATTAGTTCATTCTGGAATTAAAAATGAATAACTTTTGCAAATGTTACTGCATCTAAAAATCTCATATTTAAAGAATAATGGAATTACCACTACATTCTTTATCCAGGAGATATACTAAAAGGTAGATCCTAAAATTATCATTGTTCCAATATATGAAAGCAGAGCAAAAATGAAAAAAGGGAGTCTTTTGTTATTAGTTCTACTTTAATGTGTCTTTTGAAGAATAGGATAAAAGTGCAACTATTTCATGATTCTGAAGTTGCATCTCCAATTTTCAATCTTCTGAATTAGAAAGATAATAAAGAAGTATTCTATACCCCCCCACACACACACAAAGTCTTGAAGTGGCTGAAAGGAAAAGTAATAATGTAAACAAGATTTTCCAATGAAACAGAAATATGCACAAATGAGAAACTTATAAAGTTTTGAATTTTCATCAAGATGCCATGTAATTCTAAAAAAAAGCACAAATATGCTATTTATATTTCAAGGGTATAAGCAGATATTATTCAACAACCCATTTTTGTGTACAGTTAAGTATAAGTCAGCCTTGTAATTTCCTCTTAACACTATAAAAGACTTCTCAATCGAATGCTTTAGCAAACATCCTAAATTACTGTGAAGGAGGAAGAAATCTTAAATATTTGAAACTTAAGTGAAAGATACTTTGTACTATAAACTGTAATGCATTATTTAGAGAAGTTGTATTCTGTACAACATAATACCATGAATACCATTGTTGGAACAGCCCAATACATTGTTCAGAAGTACAAAAATTGGTACTAATTTTCATAAGGAAAAACTCATGGAAGATTGACAATGAATGCATTTTGCCACATTGTTACATAAAACATAGTCAAAAACATCTTAAGTATGTTGACTCCCCCCCTCTCTCTCTCTCTCTGCCTATAGTATTCAAGTATTATATAATTTGTTTGTAAAGTCTTCAGAAGCCTGAAACTGACCTGACCTCATCTTCCCCATTTGATATCCTTATTGCATCCTGGATAAATGGCTATCCATCTTTTCTTGAAGACATCCAATGCTCCAACTCCAGGAGACAAGCTATTCCACTGATTAATTGTTCTGACCATCAGGAAATTTCTTTTTAGTTCAAGGTTGAATTTCTTTGTAACCAGCTTCCACCCACTGATTCATGTAGTGCCTTCAGGTGTTTTGGGGAATACTTTTACTCCTTCTTCTCTGTGACCATCCCCTCAAATACTGGAAGACAG
Organism: Vipera ursinii; assembly: GCF_947247035.1. NCBI lineage: Eukaryota > Metazoa > Chordata > Lepidosauria > Squamata > Viperidae > Vipera > Vipera ursinii. The sequence continues at coordinate 101,618,911 of NC_139514.1, read as the reverse complement.
ATATTATGTCACCCCCTAATCATTCTCTTTGATAGGCTAGACATATCTTAACTGTTCTTTGTATGATTTATCCTATGGATCCCTAATCATCTTTGTTGCTCTACTCTTCACCCTTTCTAGAGTCTCAACATCTTTTTTGCATTGTGGAATCCAGAACTCAACACAGTATTCCAAGTGTGTTCTTACCAGTGCAACATAAAGTGCTACTAACATTTCACATGGACTTGATATTATGCCTCTGTTGATGCAGCCTAGGACTGTTTTGGCTTTTTTTTTGGCAGCTACACCACAGTGCTGGCTCATGCTTAAGTGGCAGTCCACCAGGACACTAAGATCCCTCTCAAAGTTACTACTATTGAGCCAGGTACCACCTATTCTAAGCCTGTGCATTTGATTTTTCCTGCCTAAGTACAGGACCTTACTTTTCTCACCACTGAATTGCATCTGGTTGGATAAGGACTGATGCTCAAGTCTGTCAATATGCTTCTGAATTTTGAGTCTATCATTCAAAGTGTTGGCAATTTTCCCCAGTTTAGTGTCATTTGGAAATTTAATAAGTTTCCCTTCTATCCCTTCATCTAGATCAGGGGTGTCAAACTGCTGGCCTGCAGGCCAGATGCATCATGGTGAAACCACGCACACCCCATTACCGTCAATGGGAAAAAAGTCATGATACATGACATTGCGAGTTTGACACCCCTGATCTAGATCATGTCTGGGCCCAAGACAGAACATTGAGACACCTCACTATATGCTTCCCTCCAAGTATTTGCAATTCCATTAAGGAATTAAGGAATGTGGTTGGTCAGCCAACTATGAATCACCAGTGGTGCTACTGTCTATCCCACACTGTTCTATCTTGTCAAGAAGTAGTTTTTAATCTGTCAAGTGCCTTACTGAAATACAAGTAAACAATATCCAGAGCATTTCCCTGATCCACTAATTTAGTCACTTTATCAAAGACGGCAATAAGATTTGTCAGATGTGATCTGTTTTTAACATGATGGCTTCTAGTAATTGCCTCATTCACAAACCTATTGCTAGATTATTTTTTCCAGGATTTTCCCAGGTATTGATGTCAAGGTGATTGGTCTATAGCAGGCATGTCAAACTCGTGATGTCACGTGACGTTGCGCGACGTATCAGAACTTTTTCCCATTGCCGAAAATGGGATGGGCGCAGTTTCTTCGTGACGCTCCGGCCCACAGGCCAGCAGTTTGACACCCCTGGTCTATAGTTTCCTGTATCCACTTTATTCTCTTCTTGAAAATTGGAATCACATCAGCTCTTTTCTAGTCCTTTGGCACTTCTCCCATGCTCTAGGAGCTCTGAAAGATTTTGTTCAGTGGTTGTGAATTCACATCTGCTAGCTCCTTCAGAACCTGGGATATAACACAACTGGTCCTATCTATTTGAACTTGTGTAAGATATCTTCTTTGTCTTCTTTTTATCTCTGTTTTAGCAAACTTTGGAAGACTCATCAGGCTTTGGGTGTTACTGAAGTCAGGAAATCTTTTTAAGTTGAGTGGACTTTGGGACGCAAGAGCTATATTTAAACCAGTGATAGATTGTCTTGATTAAAAAAAAACACAACAACTTGGAAACCAGGACTTAAAGTTTAAATGAAATCCTAAAGGTCAAATAGTGGGAGGGAAGATAGAACAGAAGAAATGGAAGGGGGAAAAAGCTTGATGCAGAGGAGGGGGAGTGAGATGAACTGAAAAGTATCAGATGAACAAACAAGGAGTCAAGTAGAGGAACAAAAAGGGGATGTGTGAGGAAATTGGAAGGAGAAGAAAAGGAAGGTTGGAATAAGTAGAACATAAAAAATGTCATCAAAAAAACACAACAAAGCATGTTCTTCCTGTGCCAACTTAGAAAGCTCAGACAGCCCAAAGAGCTGCTGATACAGTTCTACAAAGGAATTATTGAGTCTGTAATTTACACCTCTATAACTGTCTGGTTTGGAATTGCAACCAGACACACACAGACTTCAACAAATAGTTAGAACTGCAGGAAAAAAAAATGCTACCAGCCTGCCTTCCACTGAGAACCTGTATGCTGCATGAGCAAGAAAGAGGGCTGTGAACATATCTACAGACCCCTCACATCCTGGACATAAACTATTTCAACTTCTTCTCTCAAGATGATGTTATAGGGCAGGAATCTCCAAACATGGCAACTTTAAGAGTTTTGGACTTCAACTCCCACAATTCCTCAGATGGCATGGCTGTCTGGGGAACTCCAGGAGTTGAAGTCCCCAAGTCTTAAAGTTGCCAAATTTGGAGACTCCTGCCATAGGGCATTGCACACCAGAATAACTAGACATAAGTTTCTCCCCCCCATGCTGTCACTCTGCTTAACAACTAATTCCCACAACACTGTCAAACTACTTAGTAAAACTGCATTACCATGATACTTCTCATCTTTCCTGTTACCTATCATCTTCTTGTGACTATAACCTTGTTGCTTGTATCTTACAATTTATATTGTTTTTTTAGTATTCTAGTATGATTTATGTTGTTTCCTTAGCTAGTATTCTATGACTATCTCTAAGTGTTGCTTCTTATGATTTATGAATGAGGTGTTGCATTTTACGATTTGTGATGAATGTATTTTCATGTTGTATATGATCAGGATTATCAGTATTATTTATATGTACACTGAAACCTTATGCACTGGAGACAAATTCTTTGTGTGTCCAACCACACTTGGCCAATAAAGAATTCTATTCTATTCTAACATGAAGATTCCTCTTCCTTCACAGTCACAAAAGAAAAACAACTTGTCAGCAAACCACAGTAAAATAAGAAGTTAGGGGCTGAAGCATAGAACTGGATGCTGTGTGGGAGGAGGAGGAAGAGGAGGAGGAGAGGAAATCAATTGGACAGAGGGTCAACCTCAGGAGAAGTTAGAACCAGTCTGAAGAATCCCAAAACAAGTGGAAGTGAATGTTGACAAAGCATCAGCAGAGGAATATAGGAAATTGGTTTGTCATTTATTTATTTTTTGCGATGTTTTTCAGTTTTCTAGACTATCCTATAACCTTTGAATTTCCTGATATCCAAATATCTACCTGATCTGAGCTACCTTAATTTTTGTTAGTATCAGCCATAGCACACTAAGTGCTGTCAACTGATCTGATTCTATTAAAAAAAAATACATAATCGCCAAAGCATGGCTAATTGTGTGAGTCATAAATACTCTCTACTACATTTCTGTATAGTTTTTTTTTATCTCCTAAACCTTGAAAAACAAGGCATTGTTAGTCTGTTTTTACAATTATTTTTTTTCCTAAATCTGATAATAAAAGTTAAAGCATTCCAATATAGTGCTTTATAGAGCTTTGTTTCCTGTTACTGATTTATCTTTTAATTGAAATTGCTGTATTTCAGTTACTTAAAAGATGCAGTTGTGAGCACAACTTTAATGTTAAATTTTATCTTAAGTTACATAATCCACTCTGCATCTTATATACTGAATGAATTTAATTTCTTCTTTATTTACCAATCTATTTTGAGCATTATTTTTTGTACAGTGATTTTAATCTACAGTAGCACAAAGCATAACACCTGTTTGTGCTAAAGTTTTTTTTTCCTATGAAACCTTATGTAAACTTTAGCAAGAAATTTGTTTCTAAGAATCTTTATTATTTATGAGTCAAGCCAATTCTGAAACTTTTCAATAAGTTATTCCCTCCAGATAATACGATAAAGACCAGCAGGTCTTTACTAGTGTCATATGAAATAGTTCAACCAGTTAATTCATTCAAGATTTTGAAATAAGATGTTTTCTGGCTTTCTCTCTCCCTCCCCACCCACCTCTCTCTCTCTCTCATGTACAGATTCCTTCAAGTTAAAAGTGACAGTGTCACTGTCTGAACAAGCCAAATCTTTCTTGGCAAGATTTCAGAAGTGGTGTACCATTCTGAAAAACCATGATGGCACAGTGGTAGTGCAGGCTACTTCTACTGCCAGCAGTTTGGCAGTTCGAGTCTCACCCGCTCAAGATTGACTCAGCCTTCCACCCTTCCAAGGTAGGTAAAATGAGGACCCAGACTGTTGGGGGCAATAAGCTGACTTTGTAAAAATGTCGCTTGGGGGGGGGAAAGCCCTAATAAGCAGGCATATACATAGAGTGAAGGCTATTGCTAAGCACATTGATTTGTGCTTAGATTGTAAGCCGCCCTGAGTCTTCGAAGGGCGGGACATAAATGGGATTAAAAAAAAAAGTCCTGAACAATCTTACTAACATAAAAAATTGAAAGGGAGCAGAATACATCCTTGATTGATATTCTTTTGTATGGGAAATGGTGTTGTTAAAAATACCACTGATGCTACTTTTAACCTGCATCAAAATATCCTCATCTGATGTTATAATTATGGTTACCAGACATCTGGTGAAAGAAAGACCTCAGCTCTTCTGTCCAATGCTCTTCTATTTAATGCATTGATTGATACTCTCGCCAGCTTCTGCTGTCTGAAATTGACAAGACTTTAATTGGTTAAGTGAAGGCTTCTGTCTCTAGCACATTCTTGCAATGCAAAACCGGTCTTTCTCATTCTGGAAAAAGTAATTTCATATACATGTATGCCTTTAGTTTTTCAGTGTAATTTTGTTGTAGATGCCAAGAAAGTGAGATAGTTAGGGTATCCTTTCCCCATTTGTCTCTTTTTCCAATTGTCTGTGTCATCTTTTACTGGTAGCCCTAATTATAATCATTAATTTAACAGTAAATTTCTATTATGTCTATTCTCCAGGATTTGCATCAAAAATATTGTTCAAGCTAGTATATGAAAGTTAATCATCCCTCTGCAAGGCTAGAGTATTTTTCAGCTAAGTGTTGCCGAGCAATACTTTCATCAATAACTAAGAATCCTAGTCTACAGCTATCTTGTTCTATAGCTAAAATCTTTTTTCTTGAATCAGCCAATCCATTAGACAGATGCAGACAGAACTAATAGACTGACTGATTCATGAAAAAACATATTTTGACTTGTATTGCTGAGCAGCAATAAATGTCTGGATTAGCTTGTCCCACTTTTAAAAACTTGGAACAATTATTGAGCAATTCTACCCTCTGACCAATATGCTCAGATGAGTAGCTAACATGACCAATACTGGCCAATATGGGTAAATGAAAAACAGGGCCACCATTCATATCAGATCTGAAGAAGTCATCTGGAATGGGGTCACCAGCAGCTGGTCATTTCTTTATTTGAAAAATTAGAAGTAGAATTGCCCCAGTCACCTGCAACAGATAGGGTGATTTGCTAAATATCTGACACAAGTAACTAACCCAGATCTCAGAGATATTTGCTTTGCTGTAAAGTGTGACCTGAAAAGGAATATTATGTGGTTGAGAGAGAATAGAGCTCAAGATTGAATCTGGAAATTGGTGGGCCATTTGGGCATGAGGAAATTGTCTTTGGATTGGTCTCTGGTGCTGAGGGAATTGAATTGTAAAATTTATATTTGGCTCAATCAGTGCACAGACCAGAAGATGTATCTGGCTTCTTAAGTTATAATGGAATCAAGCTTGGCTGAGTTGGTGTAGAGCATTGGTCCAAAGCAGCTTTAAGAGCAGGGTCAGCTTATGACATGCTTTGACATTTCCACAGGAACTCTTTGTTAAACTGTGATTTGTGTAGTGCAGCATAGTGAGAAAGGCTGGGTGTAAAATTGGGCAAAGTAAGGAGAGAAATAGGTGGAGTTTCTTCTGTTAATTGGCAAGGGGCTGTAAAACTTCTGTGGTGAGGTTCTAAGTATTGTTTCATAGAGGCATAAGGACTGGTGTTGACATGTAAGCTTTCTTAAGCAAAGCAGTGTTAGAGTGTGGTTTTCCATCCTATACTGTGTGAAGAATAATTGCTTCTTTCAATTTTGATAGTGGTGTAAAACATTTCTTTACCAAGGTTTCTTCAGAGAAGACCTCTGGAGTTGAGAGAGTTACATTATCCTTGGGAAAGTTACTCTGCTGAAAATTAGCCTATCTTCTGAGCCAATGTCTCAAAGTAACTCTGATTTTTAGTGACGTGACTTGACATAGTACCTCTCTTTGATATTAAGCAACAGAGACATGTTCAAACCACAATGAGAATATTTTTAAATTGAAAAGTATTTCAGAGATTTTCTCATTTTGAGTAGAATGAGTAAGATAGAGTGTTGAATTTAATTAAGATTCTTCTGGTAATGGGCTAGTTAACCAGCCTAGGCTTCTGCATCTATATGGGAGATTGTGCCACATAGCTGAGAGGGAATAGCTGACTTGCAATAAGTCCATCTGTGTTGGTTGATAATGTTGTCTCTAATAATGAGTATTATATGAGTTGGTTGTAGAAGATAATTGGAGCATCAGAGAAATGAGATGTTGAGAGAGTTTTCAGGTTGCCATCTGGGGTCACTTTAATTTCTCCAGGGAACAACAAACTTGTTCTCTCTTCATCTATAGAATATAGCCTTTCAGCTGTCTGGCAGTCAGTGGAATGATTTACAAGGTTGTACAGAGCATCAAGTTTTTTGTTGATGGCTGTAAGATTCAGATAGATCAAACACACAATGTCAGCTATAAAAAAAAAAACCCTGTTTCCCTGGCAGATCAGTTTGAGAGACAGCTGCTGTTAAATTCTGCATCCTGTGCGTGTGAAGTGTTCAGTAGGTTATTCGACCTCCTTGAAGAAAGAGATGGCTCATTTTATTATTGCTCTATAGATCTTTAAGCTCATTTCCTTGGTCACTTAAAGTGAATAAATTATCCCCCTTTACTAAGATTCAATCAACAGTTGGTATTAATTTGTTGGTCTTCTCTTGTTTGAGACTTTCTTGGGACCTGGGAAGCTGGAGTTTATTCAATCTCTTTTCTTTTTGTTCATCAAGTTTAATGATTAGCTTCCTAGGTTAACCTTCTAAAATTGAATTCTTAAAAAAAAGATGAATTAAAACTCTTTTCTTTTTTTCTTTATTTCCTTAATGGAATGAAGCTGATTGCTGAGAATAGTAAATAACTAAGGGGTTTATTGAGAAAGGCTAAAAATATAAAAACTAGCTAGAAAATAGAATGGAATAGTAAAAAAAGCTAAACAGTCTGCAACTCAAGCACATTGCATATACTGTACTTCTCATAAGTATACCTCACTATGCTTAGCTGAGCTTAGCTCTTTATTTGTGTGCTTAAGGTTGCAATTTCATTTTGCATTAGAAATCTCTCCTTCATGCCATTTTTAGTGAATAGCAAATAAAGTCTATAATGTTCATAGGTGCAGGCTCTTAACTATTAATAGAAGCAAATCTTGGCCTAATCAGGTCAGAGATAATATTCCTCATGAAATGTCAATGCCTATTATAGAAGCAAAGAATGTGACAGCTGGGAGTAGATTATTAGTGTATTAGTGCAAGGGGAAAAGATTTCATGTTTTTAAAGAATGAATGAGAAGAAGAAGGCCACATGATCCCTCCCAAACAATTTGTGATTTGTATTGGTTAGAATAAAAATTATAAGGGCATATGCAAGTAGCTCTCTATGTAATTGTTCCCAAGACAGAGAAACCAATTAATTTTACTTTCCCATTGTTGTTGTTGTTGTTAGCTTTGAAGTCGTGTCTGACCCATCATGACCCTATGGACAATGTTCCTCCAGGCCTTCCTGTCCTCTACCATCTTCTGGAGTCCATTTAAGCTCACACCTACTGCTTCAGTGACTCCATCCAGCCACCTCATTCTCTGTCGTCCCCTTCTTCTCTTGCACTCAATCTTTCCCAGCATTAGGCTCTTCTCCACTGAGTCCTTCCTTCTCATTAGGTGGCAAAAGTATTTGAGTTTCAACTTCAGGATCTGGCCTTCTAAATAGCAGTTCAGGGTTGATCTCCTCTAGGCCTGACCAGTTTGAACACCTTGCAGTCCAAGGGACTCGCAAGAGTCTTCTCCAGCACCATAGTTCAAAGGCCTCAATTCTTTGGCGCTCAGCCTTTCTTATGGTCCAAATTTCACAGCCATGCTTTGCAACTGGGAAGATCATTTATTTTTTTAATTTTAATTCCATTTATATCCCGCCCTTCTCCGAAGACTAAGGGCAGCTTACAAGCTTAGCCGTAGCCTTCATTCTATGTATATGCCTGCTTATTAGGGCTTTCACACACACCCCAAGCGGCATTATTACAAAGTCAGCTTAATTGCCCCCAACAATCTGGGTCCTCATTTTACCTACCTCGGAAGGATGGAAGGCTGAGTCAACCTTGAGCCTGGTGGGATGCAAACCTGCACTAATTAAAGGCAGCTGGTGTTACTTAAGGAGGCATTAGCCCACTGCTCCACCAAGGCCCAAGGCTCCATCATAGCCTTGACTATACACACTTTTGTTGGCAGGGTGATGTCTCTGCTTTTTAGTGTGCTGTCTAGATTTGCCATGGCGTTCCTCCCCAGGAGCAAGTGTCTTTTAATTTCTTGGCTGCAGTCCCCATCTGCGATGATCTTGGAACCCAGAAAAATAAAATCTGTCACAGTCAGCTCCTGGTCTTGTTTTTACTGATTGTATAGAGGTTCTCCATCTTTGGCTGCAGAGCACATAGTCAATCTGATTTTTGTGTTGACCGTCTGGTGATTTCCATGTGTAGAGCCGTCTCTTGGGTTGTTGGAAAAGAGTGTTTGCTATGACCATCGTATTCTCTTGACAAAATTCTATCAACCTGTGCCCTGCTTCATTTTGTACTCCAAGGCCAAACTTGCCTGTTATTCCGTTTATCTTTTGGCTTCCTACTTTAGCATTCCAATCCCTCATGATGATAAGGACATCATTTTTTGGTGTTAGTTCTATAAGGTGCTGTAGGGCTTCATAGAACCGGTCAATTTCATCCTCTTCAGCACCGGTGGTTGGGGCATAGACTTGGACTACTGTGATATTGAATGGTTTGCCTTGGATTCGAACTGAGATCATTCTGTCATTTTGGGGATTGTATCCCAGTATTGCTTTTCCTACTCTTTTATTGACTATGAAGGCTACTCCATTTCTTCTGAGGGATTCTTGCCCGCAGTAGTATACCTGATGGTCATCTGAATTAAATTCACCCATTCCTGTCCATTTGAGTTCTCTGATTCCTAAGATGTCGATGTTCAGTCTTGTCATCTCTTTTTTGACCACGTCCAGCTTTCCTTGATTCATGGATCTTACATTCCAGGTTCCTATAGAGAAAAAATCTTTACAGCATCGGACTTTCCTTTCACCACCAGACACATCCATAGCTGAGCGTCCTTTCGCCTTTGGCCCAGTTGCTTCATTCTCTTTGGCACTAGTAGTACTAGCCCTCTACTCTTCCCCAGTAGCATTTTGGATGCCTTCCGACCTGAGGGGCTCATCTTTCAGTGTCATATCATTTTGCCTTTTGGTACTGTCCATGGGGTTTTCACGGCAAAGATACAGGAGTGGGTTGCCATTTCCTTCTCCAATGGATCATGTTTTGGCAGAACTCTCTGCTATGACCTGTCTGTCTTGGGTGGCCCTGCATGGCATAGCTCATAGCTTCATTGAATTATGCAAGCCCCTTCGCCACGACAAGGCAGTAATCCATGAAGGGGACTTTCCCATTAATTTTACTTAAAAACTTTATTCATTGAAACAAACAAAATGCACGTCCATGGACTGAATTTTAAAATAAAAGTATGTGCACATAAACATTAAAAAAGCCCTCTCTTTTGAAGAAAATTGATCATTCACATCCATGCGCACATACACACAGAAAAATCACTATAAAAAATTATTTACTAAGATGCTACCTGTAGTCAAATTATTATGAACTACTTTGTGTATACAATGATACCTCTTATCTTAATATATATTATTATCAGATTATACAGGATATTACTATAACCTGATATGTAAGAGATACCACTAAAGAACTCTGTTAGAGTTACAGATGTTCTGATCATACAAAGAGTATCTCAGAACAGTACCCTTCAAATAAGATTTTTCTCTGTGTCAATAGAGAGATATTTCATCCTTTGTTCCCAAGTGTGCATGCTTCAGCTACTTGTGTGGATATTTCTCCTAGTAATAATAAGGTCAATTAATTTGTTGCTCCTTTTGCTGTCTAAGTTTGATATGATTACTGGTTGGCCTGTAATAAGGTACTCATGCATAGTCTTATCTTATATTTTTGTGACAAAGTGACAAAAGATAGTTATTTTTCACTATTATTGCACCTGCAAATGGCTTTCTGACAGGCTCCTTTGAGATCAAGGCATCTTTCATTAAAGTCTCTTGGATTATGTCTGTGTTGTGTAGATCTGGTTTAATTGATTGAGATATAGTCTAGAACAGGCATGTCAAACTGCCAGCCCATGGGCCGGACACGTCATCCCAAAACCGTGCCCACCCATTGCCGGCAATGGGGAAAAAGTCATGATACATCGCACGACATCATGTGATGTCACGAGTTTGATATGCCTGGTCTACAAAGACTATCTGGGAAGATCTGAGTTGAAGAACTGGACAATATCCTTGGATCTATTTGTACAGCAACCTGATATTAGATCATGTCCTCCTTTGTCGGTGAATGGTGAACTGGAGGTCCAAGTGGTAGTGAATTAGTCCATGAGGGAGGGAGAACATCCATCTGGGTTTAAGGAAATAATGGTCTACCCCTTCTCAAGTAGCCAACAAAGAACCCAATGTGGTTAGTTCTGCCCCATTTCCAATTTTTAAGGAAGATAATTGAGAAGGTGGCCTGGTTATATCTCCAGAGGAAGCAAATCATCTGGACCCTTCTCACTCATATTTAAGATTTGGGCACAGTAGCACAATACAATTTCTCATGCTCATGGATGACCTACCACTTGGACCCTCCAATTCACCATTCACCAACAAAGGAGGACATTGGTCTAATAAAGTGGGACTGAGATTAGAGTGAAAAATGTATCTTTTTCTTTATAGATCTCTCAGCAGTCTTGAGTACCATTAAATAAGGTATCTGGAGAGACTCAGGGAGTTGGCAATGGAAAGAACTTTGTCACAGTAGATTGCCTTCTTCCTTCATTGTCAGTTCCAGTGAATGTTTATGAAAGGAATGATCCAGCCTTTCTTTCTGAGCTATGGTATACAGTAGCTCAGGGCTTGATTCTCTTCATGCTGTTATGAGGTCATCTGTTGACATGGATTAGGTGTCATCAATATGCTGATTATATCCCATTATACATCTCAACATTTTGCTTTTGAGGTTTTGTCTCAGTGTCCCTGGTGGTCTGAATGGGTGATAATACTGGCAAGGATTTTCCATGTAACACTGCTAGTTTGTAAGCAATGTACAGTTCAAGTGCTGGTTATGACCTATAAAGCTTTTCTTGACTCAGGATATGGTTACCACAAGACTGCTTGTCTCCAATTATTTCTGCCATCCAATAAAATCCAAGAGGGTTTCATTTCTCTGATCCTGTCACTTAAATTGTGTCATTAGGAAGAACCTAGGAATTATGATTTTTTTTGTCACTTTACCCACCTATGGAACAACATTTTCACTAAGAATCAGTTGGCCCTGACTTTTCCTGCTTTTCAGATGACAAGACCTGTTTTTTTTTGCCCCAGGAACTGAGCTAACAATTTTTGTACCCAATTTATATTTATATTTCTTTCTTTATTTCTTTCTTTCTTTCTTTCTTTCTTTCTTTCTTTCTTTCTTTCTTTCTTTCTTTCTTTCTTTCTTTCTTTCTTTCTTTCTTTCTTTCATTCATTTTCCCTGAATCATATATTGGCTATATACAATGATTAACATACTTGAGTCAGTAAGCAAGTAATACAAAATCCAAAGAAGAGATTGGGATCATGGGTAGAGCAGAATGATTAAGTGGTCTCTGGACTTCTACAAATTAAGTCAAATCAAAACAAGAATTAACGCTTCTGATATGGTACATCTATTTGTCTGTCTGTCTATCTCAGAAATTCATAAAAATTGATATGACCGTTACAGAAATAAAACTCAAGTGGCTATATAAATTGAGATTTCTCAATCAACTTCAAGGGTAATCTGACAAAAATGGCATTGCATAATCCACTCTGAAAGTTTAAGTTTAATCAATTCAAAACTAGACTAGGCAATTTTTCCTGGATAGAGTCACAACAAATATTCCAGTATATATGGCTTCTGACTGTACCACCATGGAATCTTATTATTTCTCATCTGCTGCTAATTCTGTGAAGGGGGTAGGAACAATGTCATCCATTAAAAAACAAAACAAAACACAGGACCAGGAACACATGTGACATTTGGTTTCTCAGCAATTTTAATCAACCTTCAAGGTTTATTAACAGGAGCAATTAGGTAGTGAAAAAGAGAATTAATGCTGAGCTTCTTCAGCATCATCTACTAGGCCCCAAAGAGATTAAATTTTAATGTTTGTGAGCATTGTAAATCACCTAGATGTGAAACAAACTACTTATGACTAGCAAGGTAAAATAAAGTAATTTGAAAAAAAAAAGATACAGTGGGATGTTGTTTAATTTCTATCCTTTTCAAGTCAGGATAATTTGAAATCATCATCATCATGATCACCGCCATCATCTTTTAGATTTTAGGAGCCAATATACTGTATGAATATATTGCTGTGGCTCTGTTTAATATGAATGTATACTGTGGCTATGTTTAGCAGCTAAATAATGTGGATTTTTGTAGTTTTAGTTTGCACTACATCATAAATATGGATTTTTGCTCTTTTGCTCCCATTATCCAGCAATACCTTCATCCTGGAGCTCTGCATCAGCTGTTAAAAATATTTGTAACCTTAGTTTCTAACTTGCGAGAACAACAATGGAAATATTTTCAATACATCCCGGTCAATTGTTTTGTCCTGTTTTAGGACAATTGCAGGGTGACATTTTAAGACAGAAAGGGGAAATAGCAATGGCGATAGCACTTAGACTTATACAGTGATTTACTGTAAAACTCTAAGTGGTTTACAGAGTCAGCATATTTCCCCCAACAATCTGGATTGTTGGAAAGATGGAAGGTTGAGTCAACCTTGAGTTGGTGAGAGTCGAACTGCCAAACTGCTGACAGCAGGGAGACAGCAGAAGCAGCCTGCAGTACTGCATTCTAGCCACCGTGCCACCACAGCTCATAACTACTGTAAATACGAGGCAAGTGTGATTTAGCCCTGATTCAGTGGAAGATTTGAAATTCAGAGAGGGTTGAATGTGGAGACCCTATTTGTTTTCTTGGTCTGTCTTGTTGTTCAAAACTTTTTTTAAAAAACAAAACAACACAAAACAAAAACCCCTGTTTTTCCCTACTCAAAAAAAAATATTTTTTGCTCTCAGTACATTTCTTTTGCCTCTGATTATTGTGTTTCTGGGGTGGCAGAATAATGAATGAAGAAGCTTGGTGCTTCTGGGAAGAATTCCCTCATAATAATAAGAAGGTATGGCTTGCCCCTTGAGGGAAATAAGTGGTACAGAATAAAAACAAACAAACAAACAAATGTTGGCCATAATGACCCAAATAGACAAAGTTACCCAAAGATAGATTTATTTGTAAAATTTATTAGATATGTCTTACTACAAGGTAAGATTCATCAGGAAATAAAAAGGCTAGTGAAAGAAATATCTTTTTTTTAACCTTGCCCCAATTCGTACCCTTTTTTTAACATTTAGACTAGCACCTACTGTCTGTTAGTTCATTCACTCAGTGTCAAGCGGCTTGACAATCTGTTCCAGTCATATCGCTGTTAAAAATATGACTTGATCTAAGAAACAGACTTGACTCCATATTCAGAGCACCAACATTGGGTTCCTGTTGCTTTAATAGAGTCACTGTAAAAGTCTAATGGTTCATTGGCCCAAGAGACAGCAAAATCAAGTACACTGAGAATTTAGAAAGCAAATGAAGTCCAAACATAGTTAATTTGTCCTCCCAGCATGAAGTTAGAATGTTTACTGCCTGGCAACTTAGTTCAATATCAAAGAGTCCATTTCATTTCCCAATGCTCAGCTTTTTGCATACATGGAAGTGAAATTTTACATTATGTATGGCCTGTAACAACCCTCAAAGCAGAAGAGGAGCCACTGAATCTTCCAAATGCTTCAACATTAGCTCTTTTAAAGCAGATTCCCTCTATGATTTACCAAGCTGCTTCATCAGGATAATCCAATCAAAGTTTTATCAGACCAAAACATTTATTTCAAGCTTTGCACCATTATTTCAAACTTTGCATATGAATTAGGTAAATCAAAAAGGAATTAAAGGTTCTGAAAACATTGTACTTTATTCAGTCAAAATCCTCTAGAGTAATGAGCAGAAATTAACTCCTCTGAGAATCTGCAGAATTCCATTTGGGCTAAGGCAAAACAAGAATCTTCAATGGCAACTTCAAATAAGGAATTGGTCTGGCTTTATTTCTGATAGTTAACACTCTTGCCCCTATGTGACATTGGAAGTCTGAATAACTGGTATAAAATGGTTACATTCTACAAAAAGAATTAACCTTCATCAAATAGACTGTATGACCTGCTGTGGCAGGGCTGTGGTGACTGTTTTGTGTTGTCATTATGAATTTGATGAATCTGTTTTGCAATATAGTGGCCCTCATATAGCCACACGCTTGTTATAAATTGATCAAAAGAATTCTATCCCCTTAATGTTCCAGTGAGCATTTTTTTTAAAAAAAATATTTTATTATTTTTTTACAATAACAGACTTTAGTACTTGGTAAACAATGTGTTTACTCTATATTTAAGAATAATCAATAATAGTTATCTATTTTTATTTTAGTACTCTTAGTACTTTCAATACATACAAAGTTAAATGTAAATATTTTTCTAGTGTTTATACAAATAACATTAAAGAATAGATAAAAATAAAGTAAAATAAAATAGAAAAAAACAAAAATATTATAAATATTATAAATTATAAATATTATAAATCACATCCCTCTTGCTATAGAACTCATTTATATCCAAAATTTATCTATTCTTTTAGCTATATTCAAACAAGTGTTTAGTCATATAATACTCTATCTGGTAATGTCTGGGTTCATATATTTAACAACAATCAATAATAGTTAGTTTCTATGATTCCATAATCAATATACTAGTCAGTGATATGTTTCCTTGATCTTCTCTACTTCCAACAGTATTTTCCTTTTGCCAATATTGAGTAGCTACAACTTTTCGTACTTTCAATATATACAAAGTTAAATGAAAATATTTTTCTAGTTAACATCAGTGTATAACCTTGGTTATGGTTTCTTACCACTTTTAGTTAGGTATGCAACATCCATTTTGTCTCCCCCCTCTGAATTGTCTTTCACAAGTACCATAATCCATGTATATTAGTTTTTTCCAACCAACCAATCTTAAGGTCCAAACAACAAATGTTTATATAGCTCTTATTTTTATGTGTGGTCTTTATAGTCCAATGCATTTCCAATTTTCAATCCACCACTAAAAAACAATATTTTATAACAGTTCTTGTGCTCAGGGGTCCTACCATTATCAATCAATTACAATTTGCAGTCCAAAATCTTCAACCATCCAAGACCAATTCAGTAGCTTCCCCGCTAGAAGAATAGCCAAAATCAAGGCTTTTCTTTCTTTGCAAATAATTCTTGAGCCTAAAAAAGTACACCTCAGTGTTTATAGTAAAAGAAGATCAGCAAATTTTATAACAATTGTAGATCTCACTCTGTAGTAGAAAGCCCACTGTATTTTCTGTCCTCTGTTCTCAGCTGTTCTCTGTTTAGCTGGGAGTCACTGAGGATTGAAGGGACAGGTTCTTATCTGTTTCTGGGCATCTCACCAGTTTCTGAGCCAAAGCAGATATAATTTTATGCTCTAATCCACCACTAGATGTCAGAACTGTTCATTTTTCAATTTTTAAAACAAAAAATATATATTTTCTTGTAGTTTCATCAATACTCTTTCAAAGTGAAGGTCTTAAAAACTTCCACAGTTTTCAGATTTATCCAGACTATAGTTTTATATTAAATTCTATTTCAATATGTTTTTGTTTCCCATAAAAATTAGAGCTGCTGCCCTCTATGGAAGGGCGATCCCATTCCTTCTCACTTTCAGAGGATTTTTCTTTCTTGGGGATATTTTTCCAGGAAATTAGTTGCAAAATAGAAAAAAAAAGATTGATATTCTCACCCAGTTTCCAACACACTGTTCACAGTTGTTATAGTTGCTACTTTTGGACTTTGGCTCCCAGTAGCTTGGGTTAGTCACCAAGGTGCAGCTAGCCTTTCTCCTGACAGTTTGGTGGGCTTCCCCAGGATCAAATGAATTGACTGCTATTTTTCCATGATCCACAGGGGGGATCCTTCTTCGTCACCTCTATGGGGGAACTTTAGACCCATTTAGGGTCCCCTGGCAGGGCAAAACCAGCTGTGGGGTGAGGAGCCCCACAATCCCTCATCCATTTTGCTACAACACAAAACCAGAAGTCCTAATGTCCCCTTGAGTATTATTAATACTAAAGAATGTAGCATACAGGAAATATCATATATTCTTTTATATCTGTAATAATGCATATATTCCAGTTGTTATACTAATTCAGGTTTTTTAAAATTTACTTTGTTTAAATAGTTTCTGAATAATTAATGGGAATGTTTACAGGCTGGTGATTTAATCAAGAAATCCAAAATAATTTAGTAAACATCAGGAAGTACATTCATGAATACCATACATTTTTATCCATTTAATGGAGGAAAATAATTGGTTTCTTAATGAAAGCTTTTATTTTACCAAAGTCAAAGTTACTCATATAGGCCAAATGTGGCCATAACAAAATCCAATCTTGTTGTTGTTAGTTGCGAAGTCATGTCCAACCCATCATGACCCCATGGACAATGTTCCTCCAGACATTCCTGTCCTCTAAAATCCAATCTAATGTCCCCCATATCTTAATAATTTGTCAAATTGAAGTAAAGATGTGGTCTAACCTATAATTATCTGCATTTATCAGGCCAAATATTTCTTGAGCAAAACCCAAGGCTATCACAGACGACATAGCCTTCCCAACTATGTTCTATTCTATTCTATTCTATTCTATTCTATTCTATTCTATTCTATTCTATTCTATTCTATTCTATTCTATTCTATTCTATTCTATTCTATTCTCATATGAAGACTGTATGTCCTTCCTAATTTACAGTCTAAATGTTGGAGGTGTGGTAGTTTAGAAGCTACTTATTTTCACATGTGGTGGACTTGTAGAAATATAAAAGCTTTTTGGATTAAAATTTGGTGGAACATTCAAAAGATTTTTAAGAGAAAGATAAAGTTTTCCCCGCAATTGTTCTTATTGGGTATTGTTGTAGATTGTGATGTTAAAGAAACTAACTTGATGTTGAACATGATAATGGCAGCACGGTTACTGGTGGGACAATATTGGAAGAATAGTTTGCCCACTGTAGAAAAATGGGTGTTTAAAGTTTCGAATCTTGCAGAAATGTCTAAGATTTCTGCTTATTTGAAGGATCACTCACAGGAAAGATATATTTCAGTTTGGAGGAGATGGATAAATTATATTCAAAACAAATATGTTACTAAAAAGTTCCATTTAGCTTATGAGTAGATTTTAGTGGGATATTGTTATTGGTACGTTGTTTGTAGTTATGTTAAAAGAGAGTTAAAGCGCATTATGAATTTTGTTAATTGTATATTATGCATAATTTTTATTTAGAATATGATTATTGTAGCTATAATCTTGTATTTAGCTCTGGGAAGTGGAGGGGAAGTGGGTGGGTTTGGGTGGGAGGGATTTGGGGATATACCGTATATACTTGAGTATAAGCCGACTCGAGTATAAGCCGAGACCCCCAATTTCACCCCCAAAAACTGGGAAAAGTTGTTGACTCGAGTATAAGCCGATCCGCCGTTCTGCATGCCTCGGAGGCTGGATCCGCGCTCTGCAAGCCTCTGCCGCCAGCAGAGGCTCGATCCGCCATTTTGCAAGCCTGAATACACAGGAATACCCTGTGTGGCCACGGCTCTCGGGGAAGCCCTGGCTGTCCGCTTCCTCACTCCACGCTGCCATTCGGGGCCCGCGCGTTCCCCGGGCAAATCGCGGCGCCCAGCAGGCGAGGAAACACGCCCGTTCCAGTCGCCCCCCCTTCCCTCAGGAGACGCGAAGCAAGTGACCGCCCGGAGCTTACCAAGGACTTGCGCGCGGCCGAGGCTTCGGTACTTCCAGGATCGCGCGCACCTCTCCCAAGCCGCCGCGGTCCGGAGACCTGCCGAAGTTTGGGGAGGTTTGGGCAAGTGAGTGGTATATTTTTTTTTCAAGGGTTGTTGTCCATAAAAATATAAAACTGTTATCAATAAAGCAATCTGGTCAAAATATGTAGGATTTTCTTGTTGGATAATCATGCTAATGAATTGCTCCCAAGTTACTGTGGATATTGGAATTTAAAAAAATCCCATATTGATTATGAGTTTGTTGTTAGGGTTCACACCTTGCCTATTCACAGCCCTAGGTGATTTCATACGCAACATCACCCTTTATATATAATGTGGTGCATGGGAAGAAAAAAAAAGTACTCAAGCTTCTTTATAATAATATAGGAGAAAGGAACATGTTGGTCTCTAAATCTAGAAACAAAGGAACCTTTGTGATAACAAATAATGCATATGGATCTTTGTGGCTGTATTGCTTTGAATAAAAATAAAATAAAATAAAGCCTGAAAGTACTGTGGCCTGCTGAACCTTTTGAACATTGAAATCACCCACTGATTGCCTATAAAAGGGAACAATTAGTTGCTTCTGTTAAATAATAACCTCACAAGCTTTCTGTGGGTTAAAAATATCCACCTGAAGGAGGCATTTAAGATTTAAAAGAGAAAGTAAAAGAAAAGATAGAGAAGAGAAAAGTAACATGAAATTATAGAGGTGTGGAATACTAATATCACATATTCTGAAACTTTATCATAATTTTCTATACATTTTTTTGGATTATGATTTAAGAGTGTAATCACAACTTGTAGCTGCCATTTACAGTGAATATTGTCACAACTCTATACAATTATTTGCATAATATATATTTTAGATCGGTAAACATTTTAGGCGGTTGCAGAAAAATCAAGAATCCTATCATCATTAAAGATACACAAGTTTTTTGGGTCAAGTGCCTGGCCAATTTACAGTATTCTTTTTTTCCCAAAAAAATTTTTATTAGTTTTTATACGGTTAAAAAGGAGGGTAGGGAAATGGGGGTTTGGGATAGGGTAGAGGAAAGGGTGGGGGTGAGGGTTGGGGTTTCCCCCAATAACATTCAATATTTGGCAAACAGCATGCTGTCTGGATAAATATAGATAAATAAAGATAATAAAGCTAACAATAACACTGATATGTATAATAAATTATCAGAAACAATACTAAAATTTCAATATATGATATCATTCTTACTCAAATAAATTCAAAGTTGCATATCACATTCCTTTCTAACTCGTTTATCTAGTCATTGATAAAATTTATTCCAAGTTCTATAATAAACTAAATGCTCTTTCTCTTTAATCTCTAAAGTTAATCTATCAATTTCTGCACAATCCAATATTTTCTTAATTAATACTTCTTCAGTTGGTAACTTTTCATTTTTCCAGTATTGGGCATACATAATTCTCACTGCTGTCAATACATGTAACATTAAGTATCTGCTCTCCTTATCATAGTTGGGGCCTATCATTCCTAAGAGAAACAATTTTCTTTAAATTCTATTTGTTTTTTAATCATCTTCTCTAAGTATAAATGTATCTTAAGCCAAAACCTTTTTGCTTTAGGACATGACCACCAGATATGATAATAAGTACCTGGTCTTTGATTACATTTCCAACAAACATTTGAAGTATTTTTAAACATTTTAGCTAGTCTCACCGGTGTCATGTGCCATCTATAAAACATTTTATACAAATTTTCTTTATTTGATACAGCTTTGGTTAATCTAATATTTCTATCCCATAGCTTTTCCCATTCTTCAAGCTCTATAGTATGTCCAACATTTTTTGCCCATATTATCATTGTTTCTTTAACTTGTTCCCTCTCCATCTTTAAGTTAAGCAGTAATCTATAGAGTTTTTAAAGCAGCTTTTCATCTGTTTTTAGCAAAGTAAGATCAAGTTCTGTCTGTTCCTTATAGGGCCCCGTTGCTTTCACATCTTTTTCATATCTTGATTGAATTTGTAAATATGGCCACCATGGTAGGTCAATACCTTGTTGTTGTTGTCTTGTCTAGATTTCAATCTTCCTTCATTGTCCAGTAAGTCTTTATATGTTACAAGTTTATCATAGTTAATTAGATTTGGGTAAGCAAAGGCTTCCGTTGTTGAAAGCCATTCAGGTATTTTAGTATAATTTTTTTCTTTTATTTTTTCCCATTCTAAGAGAAGTGCATTTATTATACCATGGTTCTGAAAGTATCTATGTGCTTTATTCTTTCCATACCCCAATCTGCAGGTCATGCCCCTCTAGGTATAGTAATCTTTTGTCTCAAGTGTTATCCATTCTTTAATCCACATTAAAATAGCTGCTTGGTAATATAACTTCCAATCTGGAAGTCCAAGTCCTCCCCTTTTTCTAACGTCCTGTAGCAATTTCACTTTAATTCATGCTTTCTTCCCTTGCCAAACAATTTTCAATATTATGGTATTCAGTTCATCAAAAAAGGCTTTTTCTAATTTTACCAGAATGGTTTGAAATAAAAAGAGTATTTTCAGTAAGATATTCATTTTAATTGTAGCTATTCTCCCCAATATTGACAGATGAAGATTTTTCCACTTTTCTAAGTCCAGTTTTATTTGTTTTAATAATTTTGTACAGTTGTCCTCTTTCACTGTTATGCATCTTGCTGTTAAATAAATTCCCAAGTATTTAACTTTCTTAACTATTTGAAGATTTGTTTTTCTTGCAAGTTGCGTTTTCTGGTTTTCTGTTAAGTTCTTTGTCAAAACTTTGGTCTTTTCTCTATTTATTATCAGGTCTACGACCTCACCATATTGTTCTATTATGGCCAACAATTTTGTGCTTGTTTCCAGAGGTTCTTCCAGTATAAAGACCAAGTCATCTGCAAATGCCTGCAGTTTATATTTTTCACCCTTTATCTCCAGTCCTTTGATCTCAGAGTCTTGTCTAATAATTCTGTTCAATACTTCCAAGGTTAATATGAATAGCAATAGTGATAAAGGACATCCTTGTCTTGTGCCCTTTTTAATATCAAAGTTTTCTGTATAGTCTCCATTTACAATTACTCTAGCAGTCTGTTTATCATAAATTGCATAAATTGCATTCATAAAGTATTCCCCAAAATCCATTTCCAAAACTTGCTGAAACATAAATTGCCAATTTAAGTTATCAAACACCTTTTATGCATCAAGAAATATCAAAGCCATCTGTTTGCCTGGATGGGCCTCATAATACTCTAGAATGTCCAAAAGTGTTCTTAAATTGTTTTTAATCAGTCTGTTAGGTAGAAAGCCATTTTGATCTGTGTGTATAAATTCAATCAAAAATTTCTCAATTCTTTCTGCCATTATCGAGGCAAAAAATTTATAGTCTACATTTAGCAATGAAATTGGTCTATATTTTTTATATGTATCAAATCTGTATCTTCTTTGGGTATTAAAGTGATATTATTTTCAGTCCATGTCTTTGAGACTTGTCCTTTTTTTTGCCTTTTTATAGCTTCTGTAATCTCCATCATTGTTATTGGTTCATTCAATATATTTTGAATATTCTGAGGAATTTTTGATAGATTTGCTTTTATTTAATACAGCTCTATTTTATCCTTAGAAATTTCCTTTGCTTTATAAAGTGTCTCATAATATTCTTTCACATTTTTTCTCATTACGTCATTTTGAAACTGTACTTCTCCTTTTGTATCTTGGAGTTTCTTTATTATTTTCTTTTCTTTTTCATTTCTCAATCTATATGCTAGCCATCTTCCCAGCTTGTTAGCATTTTCAAAAAAGTTCTGTTTGACCCATTTAATCTGTTGAGCCATTAATTCCATCTCAGCTAAATTTAATTTGTGCTTTATTATTATTTCCATTTGTTTCTTGAGTATTACTTTATCTGGATCCATTTGTAATTCTAATTCTAGTTTATTAAGTTCCTCCCTCAGCTTTAATTGTAATTGTTTCTTTTCTTTGTTCTTCTTAGCAACATAAGTTATGGCCAGGCCTCTAAAATATGCTTTGGCAGTGTCCCAAACATTTTGAAGTGATGTTTCTTCCTTCTTGTTTATTTTAAAGAAAAATTCCATTTCCTTTATTGCTAGTTGCAGGAATTCTTTGTCCTTCATTATCGATGTATTTAGGGACCATCTAGGTTTTTTTTCTTAATTCCTTTCTATATCATTTTTATTGGATTGTGATCTGCCCAGTCATTCGT
Organism: Vipera ursinii; assembly: GCF_947247035.1. Classification (NCBI taxonomy): domain Eukaryota; kingdom Metazoa; phylum Chordata; class Lepidosauria; order Squamata; family Viperidae; genus Vipera; species Vipera ursinii. Next base: position 101,596,553 of record NC_139514.1, on the reverse strand, counting down.
TTCAATATCCACATCTTGGATCATCAGTTTCAAGTCTAACAACATTTTACCCCCCTCCCTAATAGTAAGGACTTCGCTTTCAAGGGCTGGGAAGGTGCTTTCTGCTAAAGATCTTGGCTTGCAGGGAGAGTGAAAGGAAATCCTCACCCAGATCAGCTGATTGCTCTTTCAATTGCCGTTCTCCTGCCTCTGCCAAACAGCTGCTAATGATGGAACGCAAAGTGTGGTATGCCTTTTTTCCTGCCGGTTCCAGGGGCTCTGTTGGGACCAGTGGTCTGGCTACCACCTAGCTGCAGCCATCAGACATTCGCCTGTTGGGGGCCACCTCTACAGGGTGGCATTCAGTCCATTCGGACCCACCAGCTGGTAGAATTCGGACCCAGGGGAAGGGAGAAACACTTCCTGAGTCTGTCCTCAGCTGATGTCAGCAACACTCTCCCATTTACAGTGTTAGGCATATGGTGTTAGCCTACAATGTTGGGTTGAAAATATATTAACCATAATGCTATGACTTTAAGTTGTTAATTGGCCAATGGGTATGTAAGTGTTCTCATGGCCATAAGAGGAAGCTAGGAACGTAGCTTCTCTCACTCTCTGAATTCACTGATCTCTACTATTACTGTTTTTGCTCTGCTGTTGGTTTACTACTGTTGTAAACCTGAACTGTGTATTGACCTCTGGACTGGTAAGAAGACTTTGTAGTTTGGATTACTCTTTGGACTGTTGCTATTGTTTATGACCTGGACTGTTTATTTTTTGACTGTGCATTTTTGTTCTTACACCACCTCAAAGTAAAATACTTTTTGCTTTTAGAACTCAGTGTACTCCTGTGTGTGACTTTTACTACTCTCAGTACCCTTCCTTGTCTGTGCAACTCTTTGGTAGCACAAGGAGACCTCTGCACATCAAATTCCTTAACACTGGTTATGGGCCCAGGCCTGTACTGAGAGTTAGTTCACACAGTATTCCTAGCTGAGTTTGTGTTAGCTATTTGGTGTAAAATGGCAGAAGAACAGTTGTCAGGCATCTCCTGGATAACCCAGTTGGATGGGACAAACTATGTTTCCTGGTCCATGAAATGCTGCTTGCTTTTGCGCAAGGAAGGACTATGGACTGTTGTAAATAACCCACCAGATACTACTGCTTGGGATCCAGATGATGAAGAGGATGCAAAGAAGTTAGACGACTTTAAACGAAACAATGAGAAAGCTCTTTGCATTATTGGACTAACACTGAATGACCAGCAGCTTGTCCATATTCGTGGTGAGGAGTCTGCTACTAGGTGTTGGGGCATTTTGCGAAGGCTTTATGTTCGAGACAGTGTGGGTGCACATATACACCTTACTCTAAGCTGTTTAGGGCTCATCTGCAGAAGAATGGCGATATGCTGACCCATTTAAATTACATGAAGGCAACTTTTCAAGAGCTTCATGAAAAGGAGCTGATTTTTTCAGAGTTGCATCAGGTCTACATTATTCTGTCATCTTTGGATGAGAGTTATGATGAGTATGTTTCTTCTTTGGAAGTCCTGACCAGAGAGGAACTGACATTGACTAACATTACTGGGAGACTGCTGGAAGAGTCCAGAAGGAGGCGTGACAGAGACCAGCTGAGAGAGACACAGCCACGAGAGGAGCAGCAATTTACCACTGCTTACAACGTCAAGAAATGTTATTCTTGTGGGGCTAGAGGGCATATAGCCAAATTCTGTAGAAAGGGTAAAAACAGAATGTAAATAGTAGTGGGAAGGCTGAGAAGGGCATTGGTTTGGCTATTTCTGGTGAACCAACATCCAGAAATAATGAATTGTGGGTTGTTGATAGTGGGGCTTCACAATGCATTACTAAAGTGAAAAAGAGGTTTATTAATATGAAAAACAGCAACCAATATGTTTCACTAGCAAACGGTTGGAGGATGAAGGCCTCTGGTGAAGGTAATTCCTATTGTCCATGCATTGATGAACAGTTACCTATGTTATATATACCTAAACTAAGATTCAACCTGTTATCTGTAAGGGAATTGGTTAAGGTTGGGTTTGTGGTAACATTCAGAGGGGAGCAATGCACTATTGAGAGGAATGGAACCTGTGTAACTGCTAATTTGAAAAATGGTTTATTTGTTCTCACAAGTAACCAGGTTAGTACAGTTAAAGCTAACTCAATATGTGAGAACAAAAAGCCACATGATGAGTGTATACATTTATTGCATAGGTGGTTAGGGCATGTGAACTTTAACTCACTACGTAAAACAGTTGAGTTAGTAGACGGAATTAAACTGAAGCCATGTAGTAAGTATTTGAATTGCAATGCCTGTAATCAGGAAAAGAGTAAGGCAACTCCTGCAAACAGGATAAACAGCTTCAAAACAACTGTTCCTTTGGAAGTTGTGTTTGCTGATTTAATTGGACCCATGAAGCCAAGTTTAGGAGAGTCATGTTATATTTTAAGTATATTGGACCACTACTCTCGTTATGGATTTTGTTATCTGCTTAAGTCAAAGGCAGACACTTTCCAACAATTTGCAAACTGGCTGAAGTTTGTGGAGAGAAAAACAAAGAGAAAGGTTCGGTGCATAATTACTGATAGTGGTACTGAATTTACAAATAAGCGTTTTGTTGATATGCTAGAATCAGCTGGCATTGAGCATAAATGTTCAGCCCCTTATAGGCCTCAACATAATGCATTTGTTGAGAGACGTGGGCAAACGTTACAAGCCATGATGAGAACCATGTTAAGAGATTCTGGGTTAACAGATAGACTGTGGGGGGAGGCAGCAAAATGTGCAAACCATATTCTGAATATAGTTGTTAATACTTCTACTGGTAAAATACAATATACTATATGGCATGGTAGAAGACCAAACCTTGATTACCTGCACACGTTTGGCACCCCAGCTTGGGTTCACATTCCTGCACAACTCAGGAGTAAAGGCCAACATAGGGCTAGGCAATTATACTTTGTAGGTTACGAAGCTAACCACAGATCTTATCGTTTCTGGGAACGAGGCACAACTAATGTATATAATTGTTCAAATGCAAAGTTCCTTGAGCAGGTTGGTTGGGATAGGTTAGAGCAAGGAACTGTTAATACTGATCCTCTAGTGTTTGAGGACTCCTCTGATAATGTAACTAGTAATGATAATACATCTCCTGTAAATATAAAAGATGAAGAGGAGATAGGGGAGATAAAAGAGGAATCAGAGGAAGGAAAGGAGTCAGAAATTCAAAGCCCTGTAATTCCTTGGCGTTCAACGCGCATCAGATGTCCACCTGATCGCTATGAAGCTAGTATATGTCAAGTTAGTTTAGTACCTTCTAACTATGATGAGATCAGGATGTATCCTGAAAAGGAACAGGCATCATGGAAAGCTGCAATGAACAGGGAGTTGAAGTCTTTGCAGGATCTTAAGGTTTATGAGGAAGCAAAACTGCCACCTGGTGAGCAAGCTATAGGTTGCAAATGGATATATAAAATAAAGAAGGGTGTAGATGGGACTGTTACCCATAAGGCACGTTTGGTTGCACAAGGTTTTGCCCAAACTACTGAGGATTATGACGAGGTGTTTGCACCCAGTCTGAGGGCAACTACTTTAAGAGCAGCTTTAGTATGGGCAGCTAAAAACCAATATATGGTTACCCATGTAGATGTTGAAACTGCATATCTACATGCTCCATTGCATTACTATTTATTTAAGAATACCACCAGGATTGACCAGTGATAGAAACCATGATTGTTGGGAATTAAAGAAAAGCCTCTATGGATTGAAACAATCAGGCTATGAGTGGAACAAATGTATAGTTAATGAGTTAAGTGCATTAGGTTTTGTAGCCAGTAATGCTGATCCTTGTTTGTTTAGAAGAGAACACAATGGAGCATTATCTTTTCTTTTATTATTCACAGATGATATTACAATAATAACAAAAACTGAGTCAGAAGCACAAACTATCATTTCAAGATTGCAAAATAAATTCACAATTAGGAATCTTGGAGAAATTAGCCACTATTTGGGGTTAGATATTGTGAAAACGAATAGGGGTTTTAAGGTGTCGCAAGCCAGTAAAATATCTCAGTTATTAAAGAGATACAATATGGAAATGTGTAAACCAGCTAAAACTCCGATGGCTATGGATTTTAAGGACACTAATGTTGAGAGTCCTATATTTGATAAGACTATGTACCAATCTTTGATAGGAAGTCTTATGTATCTTAGTAATTGGACTAGACCTGATATTTCTTACTGTGTAAACCAATTGGCTAGGTACAACAATAATCCAACTGTTAGACACTGGCAATCAGCTAAACGAGTATTAAGGTATTTGAAGCAGACTATCCACTACTCGTTATATTTAGAGCCAAATTGTGAGTTAATCCTCACAGCATATGCAGATGCGAGTTTTGTCTCTGATACAAGCACTCGTAAATCTACTTCAGGGTTGGCTGTTATGTTGGGTGATGCTTTAATTGGATGGAAGTCCATTAGACAAAAACACATAAGCTTATCTACAATGGAGGCTGAATTTTCATGTCTATCAGTGTTATGTACTGAACTGCTAGTGTACAAACAATTATTGTTAGATATGGGTTTAAATGTAAATGATCCATTCATTGTATATGAGGACCATCAAGCTGCGATAAAGATGGCTAACAGTGCTGCAGTAAGAACAACATCTAAACATACTGATCTTCGTTATTTAAATGTCAGACAATGTATCAAAGACAAATTAATACAGCTAGAGTATTGCCCATCTGATGTAAATATTGCAGAACATTTTACAAAGGTACAAAGTGCTGTGAAACACAATGCTAATTGTGAAAGAATGTGCATAAGATTGTAAGAGTTATATATTATTCTACCCAAAGGGGAGAATGTTAGGCATATAGTGTTAGCCTACAATGTTGGGTTGAAAATATATTAACCATAATGCTATGACTTTAAGTTGTTAATTGGCCAATGGGTGTGTAAGTGTTCTCATGGCCATAAGAGGAAGCTAGGAACGTAGCTTCTCTCTCTCTCTCTCTGAATTCACTGATCTCTACTATTGCTGTTTTTGCTCTGCTGTTGGTTTACTACTGTTGTAAACCTGAACTGTGTATTGACCTCTGGACCGGTAAGAAGACTTTGTAGTTTGGATTACTCTTTGGACTGTTGCTATTGTTTATGACCTGGACTGTTTATTTTTTCACTGTGCATTTTTGTTCTTACACCACCTCAAAGTAAAATACTTTTTGCTTTTAGAACTCAGTGTACTCCTGTGTGTGACTTTTACTACTCTCAGTACACTTCCTTGTCTGTGCAACTCTTTGGTAGCACAAGGAGACCTCTGCACATCAAATTCCTTAACATACAGTATTCGTAAATAAAACAAAATATTCTACTTTAAATCCCATCCTATCTGCATTTGGGATGAAAGCCATCTTGATAAACCTCTTAAGTAAAGTTTTCTGGTGTCGAAAAGAGAAGACTCTTTTGACTCTTTTGCTAGGTTTTGACAACATTTGGCTATTTTTCTTGTTGTGATTCAGTTTGCTAATGTAGAAATTGGGGGATTGAGACTGTATTCCTAATCCATTTCATCAGAGTTTTAAAAGCTGTAACTGGTAGAATTCTGTTTACTCCATGCACTTTGTTGTAATGTTCAGCAAGAATCCATCATCTTTCCTAAGCTGTTCAGTGTCTACTAAAAATCATCCATACCACCAGTGGCTTAACCGTCTCCAGGCCCTCATAATAAATACATGAATACTAAACTATCTAGTGGATAAGCCATCAGCTATAATTTTGTGTATATAGATAAAGTCTGTTTTCTGAGTGACAGAACCAGCAAGTGTATCTGCTAATTTAAATAAATTGGCACAATATAGAGTTTTATGTGTGCAGTATAAAAAAACACAATTTGCATGCTCCCATGTTGTACTCCACACATGAATAATCACTTACATGATTTGATATCAAAGCTGATTTCATTAATGTGCAAATTTATTTTTTTTATTGATGTGATCAATAGAAATGAGGTAGAATAAATGATGTTTCATAGCTTCAAGATTAAGCCGGTATCGCTTGCAAAATCCAGCCTATTTTATTTTAGGTTTCCTTACATGAAAACATAATTTGTACTCTTTTCAGAATAAGTCTGTTTTCATGTCCAGGCCTTTCTTTATGCTTTGCTACACTTTCTAAATTAGAAAACTCTACCCATTCAAATACCACTTGGTAGCATTTTTCAGATATGGTCAAGCATAAGCAGTATAAGAACATACAACTACAATTTCTGTGAAAATGTAACATGGAAATATATCTCAGAAAGAGACAGTGTGTGTACGTTTAATTTGAATACCTTTTCCGAAATAGGAATTATACTGGATCATTGAACTTGTGTGAATGTTCAAACAGATCATCAATGTTGCAATTTCTTTCTAAATTAAAGTAGATTCTGGGTCTCAAAAGTCCAATACACTTATTTTGAAGAACATAGGACATGCAAATTTGTGGGTACCAAAACAAACAATTAAACAAAATAAATAAACCCTAAATCCACACAGCACACCACTGAAAATTTAAATCATTTACTTTCTCCTTTTGGACCCCCCCCACATATACATATTTACTATTCACCTTATCCCAATGGTTCTTAAACGAGGTAATTTAGCCCTATCCTAAGGATAATAGAACAGTTATAATTGCTTGTAAATGAAAGATCTAGTTTGGCATTGCCTCTGTCCTGCTGTTGCTGAGACACTTGTGTAAAACAAGAGTCTGGCAATATTTTGGACAAAGCGTTAACATCATCATTCAAGACTGTGAAAAGGGGTAATTGTATCAATCGATTTAAGAAGCACCATATCAGACTGAAGAAATTTAGAAGTGTGTGTTTGGAAAAGCATCACAATAAAGGATGGCATATTTGTATATTCCAGAAATATCTCTACTGCACCAAAACTAGTGTGTGAAAATTCAAACAGAAAAAATAGCATATTATTTTTTTTCCCCTCTAGCTCATTAGTATATTGTCTTTTAAGACAGCAATGTCATTATTGCAAATATTCAGAACAATTGTACCCAAAAGATACTGCAGCCTGCTTTGGAACAAATTGAAGAACTGCCTCCTATGATTTCTGAATATACTTATTTCTTACTCATTTGATGCATTCAGCACAAGAATAGATTACCTTGGTTCCCCCCCCCTTTTTTTTGCAAAACAAATTCTTTAACTTGCTTATTTGCAAAGAAAAGTAAATGAATTCTCATCTCTTTGAGTAGCAGTTTGCCTGTATTTTATGTGAATAATGCTAAATATTAAGAATGTCAGCCCGATGCTTTTCTACAAGTAATTCTTACTAACACAACAACAGTTATGATTAAATACAAAGATCCCTCTGAAATCATGTAAAATAGTTAGAAGATAATTGCCACTTATAGAAGGGCTGAAAGCTTCAAGCTTTTGCAGAGTTCCAAATGTTTCATGCTAATGTGGAGAGCCAAAGACATAATTATTTTTACTTCATTTATTTATTTTTCAATAGCTTGCTCAAATTTTCTGTCCTACCAAGACAGATGCAGCAGAAAATAGGATAAGAGCTAGAAAATTAGTCTCATAAAAATACTATTTCCCAAGTATTTTCCAAGACCTTGAGAAGCAAGAGAGTATCATATCCAAGAAGAGATAAGCTAGAAGTGTATTTTTAATGCAAGCTAGGTAAACTAAATGTTTCATGGTTCTGAGCAGCAAGGTGGGCTGAAATGAATGTTGTTTCCAGCAGTCATGTAAATATCTATTCAAGCATTGCCTTCAGGCATCCAGCACCCAGGCAGCAAAAAATTGTTCTTCGTTCCTAATCGAATGGGTGGTGTAAGTGAAAAGCAAGTCTTCATGCTTACAATGTGGTTGTCTACAATGCGGACCCTACAAGAAGTGTGGATTATTACTTACATGCCAGTAGCCATTCTGAATTATTATATGTCAGCCAAACCTAAAAAGGGAGGATGTGCAACTTGCATTCCAGAATAGCAACCCTGCTATTTATTTTTCTGAATCTCTTAACAGCTTTCTACCGTAATATACTTTTGCAGTTTTGCAGATTTGGTGATGCCAACTTGCAGTGATTCCATTCCTTTCCGTAATGATATGTCCAGATATTGGTACTGAGGTGGGGGGTATTGCTCCTTGACACCACACCATTGACCCAAATTGTCTCAAAGCATTCAGTCTTGTACCATGGAAAGTACTCACCCAGAATGAGAACCCAGAAATAATACCCAGCAGGATTGAGGAAGGGGTCCTAATGTTCAGTTGAACAATTTGGTGCATTATTTAAACAGTGACTTTATTTCTACTCCAGTATTGAACATTCTTTTTCCAACTTGGTTTTGTTACATTTATTCCTTAAAACTTTATTCCAGCCTACTTTTAGCCAAATTTATTAAAACAACACATAAACACACACACATATATAGAGAGAGAGGGGGGGGGGAGAGGGAGATGATACTAATAAGACAACTAGTTTGACTTTCTATTTAGAATATAACACATATTATGTAGAGTATTCCATTGGTTTATCTTTTTAAATATAAACCAAACTGTTTCTATCTTCTGTGGCTTCACCAATGGTACAGTATATGATTGCATAATCTACTCAAAATATGATCTGAATATATGTGATGAAAATCATGAATTGATTCCCCTTTCTTTCTTACATATGCTTTATCACTAGAAGGAGAAATTCCTTCACAGTAAAAATGAGAAGACACCTGTGGGGCGGAGCTAAAACATAAAAATAAAAAGGTAAAAACTAATTAGAGATATGAATACATAAGAAGTATTACAAAGGTAAAGAATTACCTTGTAAAGAGAAAGCAACATATAAAAAGATATACAACTGAGATAGTCTAACAGAGGAAATCATGGTGCTCTTCAAACATCTAAAAACATGCTATATAGTGGAAGACTATCTCATTCCAGAATGCAGATTATGGAGTGATAGATTTAAATTACAGGAAAGTAGGTTTCAAATAAATATTAGGGAAAAATATAGAAACAACAAGACCACTCTGAAGAGGAATAAGAGATGACAGACTTTGTAAAGGAGGTGTTCAAATAGAGGATGGACTGTCAACATAATTCCTATCCTGAGCAGAGGTTATATTCAGTGTCCACATGGCCTTTCTCAACTCAATCATACTTCAGGCTTTTAGATTTAAGAATGGAGTATTACATTTGTTAAATCAACAACTCAATTAATGACTCCAATTAGCAATGACTAAAGAATGTCAGAAAGAGCTGTGACAAATTCAAGTCAAATTGTAGAAGAAAGTTCAAATACTTGCCTTCATTGCCTACTGAAATGTAAAATGTCTTATTATACCGATGGTTTTACAAATAAACTTGCACACAAGTGATAGCCTAGTGAAAACTGATTAAGGCTGTAATAATGACATGAAAATATAAAAGTAACTATTCTTTTCAGTGGATCATTACTGTGTGTTGCATGCAAGCTTCTTCTACTGCAAGTTGTCAGATAGCAAGCATTCTTTCTCTTTCTCTCTCTCTCTCTCTCTCACACACACACACACACACACATAAATAATGCAACAAGAGAAATATTCTGTATCTGATTGAATGAAGGTGAATGTTAAGTGACATTACAATGATAATTTGAATAGTTGTTGGTTTGTTTGTTTGTTTTAAAAAAAATCTTTCTATCACTTCTGTTACCTGAATTTTTATTTTCTAGTTACATAAGAAATCATTGTGTTGTGAGAAATTTCTGTGTGAGGTATGGTGAACTGAAGACTAACCTCTTTCACGAAGCCAACAACTGCAGCAAAGACCAAGGAACTGATGAGTAGAAAGATTCATTGGAACATCTCCAGATAAGGATAGGATGGAAGATTGCCCATATATATTTTGAACAGCTACTGCTCATGAGAAGATTGCAGGACAGAAATTTCCACAGATGTCATTGCTAGGCGGCCACTCAATTAGCCATTTTGCTAAAACTATGGCAGAGACTTTTAAAGGACTTTTTAAGTTAGATAGCTTATATGAGTGAAAGGGGAAACTACGTCTTCCTCCTTAGTTCTTTGTAAATTGAGCTTCCTCGGCATGACTGGATTTTGCCCACTGTTTAGATTGATTAATTCATTAATGTTCTATGTTCACAACAGAGCTCCATTCCATTATTCTGTGATACCATTACTGGAAAAATGCTGACCTTTTGCCTCAAAGGTCCTACCAAAACAGTGCAGGCTGAACAGCACGACACTATATATCACTTGCTAACACTATGTAGTGTGCCAAATCACTTCCAGAACAATATGATAACTAGCTCGCTACATTGCTCTATATATTTTATGGATGTGTGAATCCTACTGACCTTTCTTTTGAAGGGTTGCTTGCTTTTTGTTTGTTTTGCATTCTTTCTCAGCTAGTTGGCATTCGAATTGATTCATCTGGGTCATCATTCAACAGAATATTTAATTAGACACAGTCATTCATATTTAATTTGAAATGTAGCATAAGGACTGAACCACTCTTTAGTCATTTGTATATTCTAAATGAGAGCCCTCTTTGCAGAAAATGTTTCACAAAGAGTTAGCAAGAGAGTTGTATCAAAAAGAAAGTAAATAGTTTCTATCCTTAAAAACTGATGCAGTTTTATATGTACTCAAAGAACTAGCATCAAGTTTTAAGCCTGGTTTATGTTTCCTCTGACCTTATTCTTACAATATATTTGTACATGTCAGCAAAGCTAGCTGCTTCAGTTAACATCTTGCACCCAAATATGAGTGACTTTTAAATCCTTTGTCAAAGTCTTGATTAAACTGCAGCTGTTACAAAATAATCTGAGATTTCTACAGACTGCAATCAAATAATCAGCATGACTAGGAGAAAACATGGATTTTCTCTCTGAAATTCAAGCAGGGATTTCAACCCCACAGGAAGAGACCTGTTGTTGGACAACCTTTCTCTCTAGCACTCAGTCTCTGGGGCAGATTTAAAAAACAAACAAACTGGAAAAGATTAAATTATATTGAGAAAATAGAAAGAGAGATCAAATTTGGCAGGGAATATCTTGGGACAGACTCTCGATCATTTTGATTCCAAACTCCCACACTCTTCAAAATGCCCCAGTAGGAATAAAATTTAGACCAGTCCATGTGCTAGTTGTTATCATTTTTTATTTATTACTTGCACTGAGAAAGAAATTAAACATAAAGCATATCTAGCAGGAGATTAATACATGGAAACATTTTTCCATCTTTACTTCAGTCTTGGTTATGTGTTGCCAACATGACTTGAAGCCTGAAATCTTTAAATATTAGATGGGTCTGTCCATTAATGCTGTGAAGTAGTTTCAATCAGTGGGTAAATATATTTATCCAGAGAGTATTTTCAAGTTTACTAATTCCTGCTTTCTGTCAAAGTACTGCATTTGGAACACAGCAGATGATCTGGAAGATACTTCTTAGAAATTTTATTTGAATCTTTTCTAAAGATTTTTTTTAAAAAAAAAGAATACTGGAAAGGGAAATTATTCACAGGCATCCATTTATTCTCTGATTGTCATTAAAGGGCTTGTGTTGTTTTTTCCCCTCCAAGATTTAACAGGCAGAAGACCTAATACTCTTCAATTAGACATGAAAGAGAAGTTCCAGGTGGCTGCTTAATGCCAAAGGTTGGCAAGGAGTCTTATACCGTTTCACTTGGACAAGGAACACACTGTGATTATCCTTGACTCTTGTCACCTTGAGGATGAATTATTACTTTGTGTTCTAGCCATAGTTACATTGCAAAATTAATTTAGCAAATTCAGAGACAGCAAACAGTAACACTGACAGATAGATTATTGCATGACTCTGTCATGGGAGGCTGCACTATAAAATGATATTTGAGATGTCAAAGTACAAAAAAAAAATCTCACATGATGTGTGCAGACCAAATTATAAACTTTATAAAATGCAATTAGATTAACTCTACGCCAGTCTAATGAGTCATTTTGGCATTTTAGTTAATTGAGGAAATGGAGTGCATACAGTTTCACCAGACAGAAGTAATAAAGTTTGTTCTCTATCTGAAAAATATGTGAAATGGCTTTAGACTAAATCAGAGCAAAATGATAAAGATAAAAATTTCCCCTGCCAGGTGTGACCAATTCTAGGAGGTGGTACTCCACAGCCGAAGAATCAGTGTTGTCTGAAGAAGCGTCCATGGTCATGTGGCTAGCATGATTATACCCCAAAGGCATATGGAACATTGTTACTTTCTCACCAAAGTAGTACCTATTTATCTACTTGAATTTACATGCTTTTGAACTGCTAAGTTGGGGCAAGTAATGGAAGCTCATCATGTCATGCAACACTTACATCTTAACCTGAGACCAACTCAACAAGACCAACATCTTAATTGTTCAGCCACCATGCTTCTTCCGTGCACTGATCAACATAATATTTATTTTCACTTGCTGTGGTTATATAGAAACTCAAAGTTCCTTTTCAGACTTTGTTACTGGCTTAAAACTATGTTTTTGTGCCTTCAAGCATAAATATTGGTAAGTAATGCTCACATTGTGCCTTTTGATGACACTTCTGTGTATACTTTCCACACTCACACTAAATATACTGTGGAACTATCAGTGTCCTCAACCTGTAGGAATTTTATGGGGGAATCATAGGACTCACCCATATGAGTAGGACAGATATATAAATTTGTTAAATAAATAAATAAATAAATAAATAAATAAATAAATAAATAAATAAATAATAAAAATAAACACCATTTTCTACATTAACTTTGGGTTTCTTGGCCAATTCTTTGCTCCAGAAGTGTCTTCTGACATTTACAACAGATTAGTTAAATTAATCAACTGTTCTTATCAGTCAGTTCTGAAATCCAGAAGTACTACTTCCTTGGTATGTCACATTTATAAGATATTTTTCTCCTAAGTTATCCATTTCATTTTCTCAAGGGTGGCCATGTTAGATTCTTTGTTGTTGTTAGTTGTGAAGACATGTCTGACCCATCGTGACCCCATGGACAATGTTCTTCCAGGCCTTCCTGTCCTCTACCATCTTCTGGAGTCCATTTATCTATAGTCATATCTATTGCTTCAGTGACTCCATCCAGCCACCTCATTCTCTGTCATCCACTTCTTCTATTGCCCTCAATCTTTCCCAGCATTAGGATCTTTTCCACTGAGCCCTTCCTTCTCATTAGGTGGCCAAAGTATTTGAGTTTCATCTTCAGGATCTGGCCTTCTAAATAGCAGTTCAGGGTTGATCTCCTCTAGGCCTGACCAGTTTGAACACCTTACAGTCCAAGGGACTCGCAGGAGTCTTCTCCAGCACCATAGTTCAAAGGCCTCAATTCTTTGGCGCTCAGCCTTTCTTATGGTCCAAATTTCACAGCCATACATTGCAACTGGGAAGCCCATAGCCTTGACTATACACACTTTTGTTGACAGGGTGATGTCTCTACTTTTTAGTGTGCTGTCTAGATTTGCCATGGCGTTCCTCCCCAGGAGCAAGCATCTTTTAATTTCTTGGTTGCAGTCCCCATCTGCGATGATCTTGGAGCCCAGGAAAATAAAATCTGTCACTACCTCCATTTCTTCCCTATCTATTTGCCAGGAATTGAGAGGACCAGATGCCATGATCTTGGTTTTCTTATTGTTGAGTTAGATTCTTTTATGTGAGCATAAAAATGAGGTTACATTAAACTCTTCCACTTCTTGACTTGTTAAATAAGGAATTATGATTAACCATCTGAGATTGACCCGTGATTTCAAATTTAATCAGCCTAATCTAAAATATTGTAAGGGAAAAAGGAAAGTAAAATAATAATAATAATAATAATAATAATAATAATAATAATAATAATAATAATAATAATAATAATAATAATAATAATTGAATTTGAATTTGAATTTGAATTTGAATTTGATTGAATTTATATACTGCCCTTTACAGGGTATATAAAACATCAATACAAAAATTAAGAGCAATTTAAAAAGATTAAACTAAATCCCTGAAAAAAATATAAAACCGCAGTTAAAACCCCAATTAAAACTCAGCCTGGGCCAGAAAGCTCGAAGAGCCAGGTCTTCAGTTCTCGGCGAAATGATCGAAGGCCGGGGGCAGTCCTAAGCTCCACGGGCAGCTGGTTCCAAAGGGCAGGTGCCCCCACAGAGAAGGCCCTCCCCCTGGGTGTTATCCGCCGACAGTCTTTTACCGGCGGCACCCTGAGAAGGCCCTCCCTGTGGGAGCACACAGGACGAATAATAATAATAATAATAATAATAATAATAATAATAATAATAAACAAACAAACATAAATTAGGGGAATGTCTTATTAGGAGATTTTTTCAATCAATCAGAATAAAGCTGGAAAGGACGTTGGATGTCTTCTAGTTCAACTTTTTTTTTAACAGAATTTCTCCCTATTCAGACCATTCTGATATTCCTCTTTGATCCACGTCTTCAACTTTTTCACTTGTAAAAATATGTGACACTTCTTTCCTTTACTGGTACTTAATTATAATTACTGTTCTGGTATTGCTGTTGTTGTTGTTTTGGTCTAGTTTTATATTTCTATATGCAGTATTGCTTGTGGTAAACCTTCAATTTGTATTGAAGTATTTCTCCTGTAAAAAATTTTTAAAAAGTTTTGGGAAGTAAAAAATAAGTCAAGAAAAGGAAGGAATCCTGCTGTCTAAAATGATACTAATGTAAAATAATAATTCATGATTAATATGGGAACAATTATTACAAATAATAACAGCATCAGTTCCCAACCTGAAAGAAAATAGCAACAAAAGAATGGAAAGGTTACAATTGTAACAATACTTATACAAAACAATATTTAATGTTTATTATGGAGGCAATAGCACAGGCAAAATATTTTATGTGTAACAACTTCATCTATTTCCAACTGGGGGAAAAAACAGGAGAAAAAGAATGAAAATGTAAAGATAGTTAGACACTCAATTCTATTACGATATGTGCTGTGAAGCCTGATGGGGAATCCATTCTAGGCATCAGTGATGTAATTACCAGAAGTCAACAAAGATTCACCAAGAATGAATCTTGCCAGACAAATCTTACCTCATGTTTTGGTTGGGAAACTTCCTTAATAGGTTGTAAGAGTGCTACATACCTTAATTTCAGCAAAACATTTTCCAAACATTCTGATTAGCAAGCTAGCTAAAGCTGGATTTGATGACATAGGTATAGGATGGATACAGGTCTGGCTCAAAAATCATACTCAAGGAGACCAATAGGTCCTCATCGAATGAAGGACAGGTACTAAGAGGAATGCAGCAAGGTTCAGTACTGGACATTCTTAAATATTTTTTTTTTTATTGAAAAGTTTTACATTACAATTTTCCTTTAAAAACCCCCATCCCCCTCCACCCTCCCCTCCCTACCTCCCCCCTCCCTCTTCCCTCCCCCCTTACCTCCCCCCTTCCCCCCTCCCTCTTCCCTCCCCTACCTCCCCCCCCACCCCCCTCCCCCCCCGGACTTCCCAGAGCTAAATACAAGGTATATATATATAAAAGCAATCATAAGCAACCATATACTAACAACCATAAATTCTAAAATCCATCACTCTCTAACTTATATAAGAACAAACAAAACTTAACATTATTAAATATATATAAAAAAGAAAATAGGAAAAGAAAAGAAAAAACACGAAAGAAGACTTATTCGAATGCTAGATAAAACTTCTTAACCCTATACTTATTCTGGATAAACTCAATCCACTTTCTCCATTCCATAATATAACGTTCTTGCGAATGATCTTTCAAATAAGCCGATATCTTCGCCATCTCTGCCAGGTCGGAAACCTTTAAAGTCCATTCTTCTATGGTCGGCAGCTCCTCTTTCTTCCAATATTGTCCTATCAAAAGTCTTGCTGCCGTAACTAAGTTCAGCATCAACTTAGAGTCCACCACTGTAGCATCAACAATTATTCCCAACAAAAAAAATTGCGGACAAAACTTTATCCTCCTTTTAAAAATCTTCTGTATATTCCACCAGATTTTAATCCAAAAGGCCTTAACCTTTTTACATGTCCACCATATGTGAAAATATGTTGCATCTTCAACCCCGCACCTCCAACACTTAGGCTGATAATTCGGGTACATACTTGCAAGCTTTTTAGGATCTAAATGCCATCTATAAAACATCTTATAAAAATTCTCTCTTAAATTTTGAGCTTGAGTAAATTTCACATTCCTCACCCAAATCTTCTCCCACATGTCCATTGTAATAACTTCCTGGATATTTTGGGCCCATTTTATCATACAGTCCTTAACAAGCTCTGTTTCTGAATCAATCTCTATCAATGCAAGATATATCCGTTTAATGTGTGCAGGTCCCTGATTTCTAATTTGCTTTATCAAATTTTCATCAATCGTTACAAATCCAATTTTCTGGTCTTCTTTCCACCTGGCCCGTAACTGAGTATATTGAAACCATGTTTGAACAACCTTCTCTTCTCGCAAGAAGCTATATGATTTCAAGCACCAAACATTCCTTTCCAAACTTAAAATTTCCTTGTAGGTAGTCTCATCGTGTTTGAAACCAGCATGTATATTTTCTATTGCGTGTTTTGGAATTGCCCACAATGGTATCTTACAACTTAGCTTATGTCTATACTTCTTCCAAACTCTCAGCAATGCCTGTCTTAAAATATGCGTCCTAAACACAGTACCTACCTTCTTATCATACAACAAATATGCATGCCAGCCAAACAACAAATCATGGCCCTCAAGATTTAATAACCTCGATTGCGTCAAATTGATCCAATCACTTATTCCTACTAATGCAGCAGCTTCATAATATAATTTAAAATTAGGCAATTTAAGGCCACCTCTCTCACGAATATCCTGCATAATCTTAAGTTTAACTCGTGGCTTTTTCCCTGCCCACACAAATTTATTGATACCACGCTGCCATTCCTCCAAATTAGAATCTTTCTTAAGAATCGGTATCATTTGAAATAAAAATAAAAATTTGGGCAGGACATTCATTTTCACTGCTGCAATCCGTCCCAACAAAGTCAATTGCAATTTTTGCCAGCTCTCCAATTCTTTTTGAATTTTCCCCCACAATTTTTCATAATTATTTTTATATAGCTTTGTATTCGAGGGCGACAAAATTACCCCCAAATATTTAACCCTTTTAACAATCTCAAATCCAGTTAATCCTTCCAAGAAGGCCTTCTGTGAAACTGTCATGTTTCTAGCCAAGATTTTAGTTTTCTGTATGTTTACTTTAAATCCAGAAACCTTCCCATATTGTGTTATTATCTCTATCAGGTCCACAACAGAATTCTCTGGCTGGGTCACTGTAACAACCAGATCATCTGCAAATGCTCTCAATCTATAGTCCTGATCTCCAACTTGTATCCCCTTAATTTTTTCCGAATTCCGAATCTTGTTCAATAATATCTCTAAAGTTAACACAAATAACAAGGGCGATAACGGACATCCTTGCCTTGTACCCTTCTCAATATTACATACTGCCGTCAGACTATTGTTAACTATGATTCGGGCAGTTTGCTTTTGATATAATGCCCTAATCGGCTGTAAGAAATTTTCCCCAAAATCCATTTTATCTAACATTCTCAACAGAAATTGCCAATTCAATTGATCAAAAGCCTTTTCAGCATCTAAAAAGATTAGCGCTGCAGAGATCTGGTTGTGCCTTTCCAAAAACTCTAACACATCAACTATATGTCTAACATTATTTTTCATTTGCCTACCACTAATAAACCCCGTTTGATCCCCATGAATCACCTGTTGCAGAACCCTCATCAGTCTATTAGCCAAAACCTTAGCAAATATCTTATAATCTGTATTTAAAAGCGAAATCGGTCTGTAATTTTTAACTTGAGTAGCATCCTGATCTTCCTTCGGAATCAATGAGATAAAAGCTGTTCTCCAAGACGGTGGCACCTTTCCCCCCCCTCTGGATTGTCTGGAACAGTTCCTTTAACGGTTTTATCATCTCAAATTGTAAATTTTTATAAAAGGCCGCAGTCAAGCCATCCGTACCGGGCGCCTTATCAACCTTCAAATCCTTAATTGCTGTAAGGATTTCTTCTTCTGTGATCAGTTGGTTAATCCCCTCTCTTTGTGCTTGCGTAAGGACTGGAATATTAGCATTCTCCAAATATTTATCAATGTCTTTTACCTCAATTTCCTCTTTGGTATATAATTTCGAATAAAAATCCACAAAAGCATCCTTAATAAGATTCTGTTGAAACACAACCCTTCCTTTATATTCAATCTTGTCTATATTAGAGGCCCTTTGTTTCTTCCTCAGTCTATAGGCTAACCATCTGCCTGGTTTATTAGCGTTGCAAAAAGTATTATGCCTAGCAAACCGCAGATTGGTTGCCACTTGGTCTGCCATTAATTTATCAAATTGTCCTCTTAACAGCCTAATAGCCTCCTTAATCTTCACGTCCCCTGGATTCAAAATCAAAGCCCTTTCTTTTTCCTTTATTTCATTCTCCAGTTCTTTCCTTCTAGTTTCCACTACAC
Source organism: Vipera ursinii (assembly GCF_947247035.1). Classification (NCBI taxonomy): domain Eukaryota; kingdom Metazoa; phylum Chordata; class Lepidosauria; order Squamata; family Viperidae; genus Vipera; species Vipera ursinii. The sequence continues at coordinate 101,578,008 of NC_139514.1, read as the reverse complement.
GTCTATGTCTATTATTCATATATATCAACACACCTCTCATATAGGCCTTACTAGCATCCCAAACCATATCCATAGAGGTACCCTTATTCATGTTAATCTCAAAAAAATCCTTCATCCGCTGTTTACATTCTTCCACATTTCTCTGATCTCTAAACAAGTTCTCATTTACACGCCACGAGCGCCTGTCTCTTTTCTCCTTATCAATCTCCAACCAAACTGGACTGTGGTCTGAAATAATTCTTGCACATATCTTCACTTTTTTAGTTCTCAAAAAGAAATCATTAGTCAACAAAATAAAATCAATCCTTGAGAAAGATTGGTGTCTGTCAGAGTAAAAAGTATAATCCTTCTCCTGCAGGTGCCTCTCACGCCAGATATCTCGCAATTCCAGATCATCCTTCAATTCAAAAAAAGTTTTAGGCAGTCTGGCATGGCTTGGAATACGCTTAAAGGCTCCAGCTTTATCCAAGTGTACATCCAGAACACCATTCCAATCTCCCATAAAAATAAAAGATTTATAATCCAACTGGGTAAGCTTTGTATGAAGTAAGCTAAAAAAATCAGCTTGTTGTTGGTTAGGTGCATATAGTCCAACTAGAAGCATCTTTTTACCTTCTAACAGCAGCTCAATCATAACATATCTTCCATGCTTATCTGCTTCAATTAAATCTGCTGTTAAGGCACTTTTAACATAAACAACTACTCCATTTTTCTTATTCTCTGCAGAGGCAACAAAATGCGTACCCAGTCTCGAGTTCAGTAAATACTTTTGATCCAAAACTCTAATATGCGTTTCTTGCAAACATATAACGTCTATCTTAAATTGCTTTAAATATTGAAAAACTTTCTTCCTCTTCTGCGGTGAATTCAGTCCATTAACATTCCAAGTTAAAAATTTAGTTGCCATGCATATCCTCCAGAAGCTCTTGGACCACAGCTTTGATGGGACTAACTTCTTTAGGCCGTGCTCCTCCCACAGCTTGACTGTATGTACGTTGCGAAGAAACTGAAGACTTTTGCTGATCTTGTTCTTTTATTTTCTTTGCTCGTTTTAAAGCAGCACGCGTCACTCTTTGCTCTCTAGGATCATCCAAAGAAGTTGTAACTTGATCTCCTCCCGCACCACTTTCCTCTGTTTCCTCCTCTTGTTGTTCTTCTTCTCCAGATCCCTTTCCAGCTTCCAGGAGCGTTAATGGGGTTGCTTTTAGGACATTATTGTAGAAATCACGCGCTTGCTTCACAGTAATCAACCGGTACCTTTTACCTTCATGCATCACCATCAGCCCCTGAGGAATCTCCCATCTGAACCTTATATCTCTTTGCTTGAGCTCATGCACGAGGAATGTATAATCCTTCCTTCCCCTTAAAATCCTTGGAGGAATTTCTTTTAAAACCAAAACTTCTTGTTCAGCAATCACCACTTTAACATCATAGGCAGCTTGTATAATTTGATCTCTGATCTCTCTTTTTGCAAAATAAACCACCACATCTCTAGGCAACTTCCTCTGTCTGGCAATCCATGAATTCACCCGAAACACTTTATCCATAGCTGCTCTTATTTCAGATGCTGGCAGGTTTAATACTTCTTCAAAAGCCTCAGAGATCAGCTGCTTCAAATCTTCTTTAGTATCCTCTTTTAAACCTCTGATTCTGACAGCAAACTGCATCTGGTAAAATTGGGCTAAGCTTAAGTCCTTCTCCAGTTTGTCTCTCACATTTTCATTCTCTCTTACTTTAACTTCTAATATAGCATTCCTTTGAGCCAAATCATCCATCTTTTCATCTAATTCTTCCACACATTCCGCCACTTTATGCACTGAAGACAAAATGTCTACCTTCATCACGCTGAGCTTCTGTTCCATCCTCTCTTCCATTCTCTCCTCCAGTTTCTCCAATTTCTCCTCCATCTGCGCAAATTTATCAGCCATTGATTGATTAATTGAGTCCAAAAGTTTATCCACAGCATCTCGAAACTCCTTCGCTGTCAGCGCTTCAGAAGGGTGCAACGCCTGTAAAGATGATTGTTGCACTGGCGAGGATCCACCACTCCGAAGAGTTTTAGGGGGAGGTTTCGCCGCCATCTTTTAATCCTCAAATATGACGCACTTTCACTTAGAGTTTAAAAAGTTCAAATAGTTAGAGAGAATAATAAAATAAGCCTCTTCACCTTTATCTCTTGTACCACTCTGCCTGCTCCTTTAAATCATAGTCCTTTCTTCAGGCAGGGATGGTTCGCAGACGCCTGGCTCTGCTCCAAAAAGTTCAGAGCAGACACGCCGGCCAGCTGGGAGCAACCCAGGCTTCGGGGGAGTTCAATCCTTCAGCCGCCCAAGCTCCAAGCTCAGGCGGCCTCGGAGAACTCTACCCCTACCTGGGGCCTCACCCCCTCCTCTTCTCCCGAGGAGGGGGCTTCAATTTCGCCCGAACAGCTGTTCGGCGCTGTTACGGGCGAAAAAACAAACAGCTGAGCCGCGGGCAGCCCGGGAAGGCTGTCTTCGGCGCCGCGACGCCACCGGAAGTCCAACATTCTTAAATATTTTTATTCTAGATCTGGATAAAGAGTAACATAAATAGTTTGGAAATTTGGAAGTGATAAAAATTAAGTGAATAGCTAATGTCCTGGATACCAATATTTACTGCAAGTAACAACAACAAGAACAACAACAATAATAATGTTGGAAGGGACCTTGGAGGTATTCTAGTCCAACCCCTGCTCAAGCAGGAAACCCTATACCATTTCAGACAAATGGTTGTCCAATCTCTTCTTTAAAAAGTCCAGTGTTGGAGCATTCACTGCTTCTGGAGGCAGGTTGTTCCACTGATTAATTGTTCTAACTGTCAGGAAATTTCTCCTTAGTTCTAGGTTGTTTCTCTCCTTGATTAGTTTTCATCCATTGCTTCTTGTTCTGCCTTCTGGTGCTTTGGAGAATAGCTTGACTCCCTTTTCTTTGTGGCAGCCCCTGAGATATTGGAACACTGCTATCATGTCACCCCTCGCTCTTCTCTTCATTAAACTAGACATACCCAATTCCAGCAACCGTTCCCTATATGTTTTAGCCTCCAGTCCCCTAATCATCTTTGTTGCTCTTCTCTGTATTCTTTCTAGAGTCTCAACATCATTTTTACATCATGGTGACCAAAAGTGAATGCAGTATTCTAAGCCACTCTTTCTACATTAAAGTACATACAGTCATATCTTTAACAAAATCCAATTGCTTATGAAGAAGTTGAAATTCAGAATGTCATTCAGAAAATGACATTCTGAATTTATTTTTCTTTTATTTGATGGCATTCTTATTTTACTCATTTTTAATCTTATGCTTTATATTGTTTTACTATATTTCTATATTTTATTCATTCTTAACTTTCTCTAGCATTTAAGTCTCTCTTTTTTTAGGTTTCAAAGAATTATTATGTTTTCTTTGTTGTATTTGGCTGTTGTTTCTAAGATTTGTTTTTAAACTTGGCAAGTCATTAACCACATGACCTGATTTGATATGATATTGTATGTCTTTGGGAATAGTCCAAAACATCATAATTTAGCCTTTTTACTCCTAGAACATCACCTTTTTTTTGATAGGATTTGGTTATAGCTATCGGAGGCAGTAAAGAATTCCAATATTCTCACTTTTTATCAAATGCAATGGATATGGAACACATCCCTGTTGCTAATCCAACTGTGCTGACTATGTCTGTCTTCTGCAAAGTTGTCAGTACCATTAATGGTCAAGAATGTACAAAAAGAATTATTCTGATTCAGGTCTAGTGACATGAATTACATATGCCCCTGTCAAGAATGAATATATGCTGTCAGATACTAAGCTTAATGAATATCTCAGTACAGATGCAGTCCCTTGATGCAGCTTTACAACCAAGGAATATTACAATGTGCTTTTATCAGCTGAGCATAACTGGACCAGGATAACAAAGTATTGCTTCTGAAAGGAGAAACCACTTTGACACATAGTTCCTTATGATGGGGCAGGGAAAAAAAGTCACTGAGAAGGAAGATGTATTCCATACATGGCAAAAAAGCAGGAATGTTTTGTAAGATAGGTCTCTTATTTTGGCTTAAACCTAATTTTACTACAAAATGGACATCTAAGGGCTTTTTTTAGTGTAAAAGAAGTACTGCAGCTTTGATTTTCTTCATGGTAGAATATTTTTTTCTTCTTTGCTTCTTTAGGAACATCTCTCAGAGTTGCTTTGTTTTGCTAACTCACTGGTTTTTCCAAAGGAGAACACTCCACTTGTAATGGAGTACTCTGTCAATTAGACAACAAAATAATAGACTTAAAAATATGGTATGAGACATATTCATCCTAAGCATGGAAATCTGATTTAGTAATCACAAACTTTCACATATGGGAAGTTATTATTCCTGATTATTTCTTGAAAATGCAAGGTATTGGTATCAATTAACAAAATAGACTGTTTGCAGAATACCCAAACATATAAATAGAATCTTTATTATAATTGATTCTGTAGGATAGTAGGGATTGCCTATAGCAGAAAATAGTGTCATATAAGTAGGGTGGGGAGACTGTAGCAAATGGTTTTCAGTAACAATATGTACATTGATATATTACCGATACACAAATTTTGTGCAATTTTGTATTAATTATACAAATTTAACCATGTATTTATGGTTAAAGTTACGCTGTATGCATAGAGTTAACTGAAGAAGATACATATGCACACACACACACACACACAGAGAGAGAGAGAGAGAGAGAGAGAGAGAGAGAGAGAGAGAGAGAGAGAGAGAGAGAGAGAGAGAGAGAGAGAGTATCTTGCAAATATTTGAGCACTGGGAATGCTAACCAACTAACTTAATTAATGAACTGTTTCATTATTTTTAACTGATCATTTCAGGATCAATATCAATTATTTCTTTCTTGGATCTAACAATAAAACACATTTCAATAGCTATATGAATTTGAAAGCTATAATTTACAGTGTCAACAGAGTTTTCTGCATCTAAAATTAAGAGTTTGGTGATGATCCATGACACATTCTCTCTGCTAATAGCAATGCAAAGCTTCATATTGGTATTCAATGTGGGAATCTCATAGCTTATTCAGGGCACATGCAGGATTCATAAAGACATTTATTTGCATAATCATCTCACCAGGTGGAATAACTGATGGATAACATCCATCCTAACTACCCCAAAAATGAAATAAGTTTTCACAGGTCACCAATGTTCAGCTAGAATGAATGCCTGTCTTGAACCTTCATTACTTAAGAATGCAGACAAGGTTAGTTTAAGAGAAATACTACCATATATAATATTCACAATTTCAATTCTACTATCTCTCAGAAAAACAAACAAATAAAATTAATATTCAGATACAACATACAGATCCTACCTTTTGAAAGCTCAAATGATTAAGCATAGAAAAATAAAAGTTTTAACATTTATTGATAAGCAAAATAATGAATGTTCCAAAAGTATAACCAACAAATGACCACATTCAGACACAAGGTTCAATTCAGAATGGCTACAGAATTATAATTATGACATCCAATTCCATATAATCACTTTTCTATTTATTAGGGTTGTGAAAAGATTCAAGATTCAGTTAAAAGAAAATTCAATTGTGTTTCCAAGTAAAATTAGCTATTTTAATGAAGAAAAATGAAAATCCAGTTCATTTTTTTCAAATTGAATCAAATTCTTTAGATAACTATGACTAGTATAAATTAATTGTATTTACCTTTAATCATTCAATCAATACATACTGTCATTTCCTTTTTCATGTATTAATAGCAAGATGTGTTGCAATTTTATTTAGAATATGAAAACTAAAGAGTTCCAATCTGCATATTTTGTAAGAAAATCACTGTGACAAATCTCTTTAAAAATACAATGAAATAACTTATTTTCTTCTCAGTCTAAATGTAAAAGAATGTAAATTAATATTTTAAAAAGCCCATTGAATCTCTTGTAAAATGCCAGTGACCACAATGGAAGAAGGGAATAGTGTTATTAAAGATAACAACAACAACAACAACAACAACAACAACAACAACAAACAACAAAAACTTAAATTACCATTCATTTTGATCCTGAGGCATGCTTTATGTAGGACAATCTTAAATTTGCAAGAGTGAAAATGCAACTGTGCAACATACATCATCCAGGCTGCTAACTTGAGTTGCCAGTTGCCTTCCATGGATGCTTAAAATGTTATGATTGCTTTTAAACATCTAGAGAGAAACTAGTGATTTTCTTTCTTTCTTTCTTTCTTTCTTTCTTTCTTTCTTTCTTTCTTTCTTTCTTTCTTTCTTTCTTTCTTTCTTTCTTTCTTTCTTTCTTTCTTTCTTTTTCTTTCTTTTCCTTCCTTCCTCTCTCCCCAACAGGTATTTTTAAAAAGTTGCTGCCACCCTTCCTATTCAAAAAAATGTGAAGGTAAGTTAGGATCACATGCTTAAGACCAGGGGTGTGAAACTGACGGCCCTTGGGCCGGCAATGGCAAAAAAAGTCACGATATGTCGCAACACGTGACATGATGCTGCGAGTTTGTACCCCTGCTTTAGACCTTTTTACTAGAATGACTCAGATTCTTAGAAAGAAGTTAAGATTCAAAGTTATAAACACAGTTAATTATTTAGCCAAACTATGACATTTGTCCATTTACAAAGATCTTTAGATATGTGCTTGGAGTGCTGCCAAAAGGTGAAAAGTCCTGGAAAGAAATGCATATATTAGGTTTTATAGCCTGCTTAAAAGAACTGGAGACGTGAAAGGGGTATAATTAATTTGGATAGATAATTCTTTTCTTCTCCTTTCAAAATATCTGACTATTGGCCTTATGGCTGTGATGAAGTCTTGCTCTGAGGCAAGAAATTCACTAAAGTGTTCAGGACTTTTTTTTTTAACAAAACAGAAAGTATTTGTACTAAAAATGAAGTAGTCTGCCCAGTTAATATGATTGGGAATGATTTTGCTCTCCATAGAATCAGGAATCTCAAAATTTGTTAACACTTGTGGACTTCAACTCCCAGAATTCCCCAGCCAGCCGTTCACAAGTCTTAAAGTCCACAAGTCTTAAAGTGACCGAGTTTGGAGACCCCTGCCATAGATTATAGACTTTGCATAACTGCCCCCCCCCAAAAAAAAAGTTTGATTTATTGAAGGAAAGGAAGAAGAACTAATGATGGGAAAAAGCAGTTTTTAAGGCAGTTATTCATTATATTATTCATTAATTTTGAATGAATAATGATCCAGATACTATTGGATTGATAGTTCCTATAGGGACTCTTTTAAAGATTGGGCAGACTCATACAGTATATTGGTGAAATATTCAACAAATTGATTTAATTACCATACCTGGGATCAATTTCCATTTGGAGGTCAGAGACAGCTCCAAAATTGAATCTAATATTGAAAAAATCTTTACTCTCCCTTGGAAAAAGAGCTTTTCAATTTCTCATCTTTATAAAGGAGGGGGAAAAAAAAGAACGGTTCCATGGCTAACCTTGTCTTCCATTTGACTCTTGATCTGGCTATTCAGACCAACCAGTGAATTCATTTAAATTATTTTCCTGCCATTGCTTGCAAAAGGGGAAAATGGCACTGGGAAAGGAGGTGGATATTTGCACATCTTTACATTCCCAATTACATCCTATTAGTCTCCCGTTGATGGGACATAGGACTTCTGTTTAATTTGAATATTAATTTCCAGTAAATAAAGAGAAAAATCACATTTTCTCTAAGAATGCAAAAACCTCACTTATATTTTAATATAAAGGTCAAAAAATTACCTTGCAACAGAAAAGTTTTATATATATATATATATATATATATATATATATATATATATATATATATACACATACATACATACATACATACATACATACATACATACATATATATATATATATATATATATATATATATATATATATATATATATATATATATATATGTACACACATAATTTCCAACCTGCACATTAGTTTGAGAAGCATGGACATTTCAAATTCCTATTTCAGCATGTTTCTTTGGCTTCTTAGACATGTTTGTCATAGATTTTATATCCTAGTTCAAGAACACAGTTTTGGATTTACTGTACCCCAGCCGATTTATGTGGAAACTAGTTAGTATTTATTTTTGCCAAAGGTTATTCCCAAGCAATATATTTTTCTAATACTGAGGAAGAAGTGATTTCCCCCCATCACTGAATTATAAATCCCATTCTAAGAGTTATAGAATATTGCAAAGGAAGAACAGAGTGTGCTCTCTCAGAGTTAGAAACATTGTCTGGGGTTTGTGTACTTTGATTTACCTCAGAGAGCCATGTAACGTATTCCAAATACCAATATTTTAATTACATTTTCTTTCCAGGCAAGTTTATGTTAGGCTTAGGTTTAATTAAATATACTGCTGTACAAACTTATTTAGCTTTTTCATTGCTTGGCATTTGTTGTCTGTCATGATTTATTTGGGTCATCCTCATGTAATGCATGTCTAAAACCATGCCTGTCTAAAACCATCTCAGACCCATTCAGACCCAATTTTAATTTAGAAAAGCAGAAGGGTAAGCAAGCATGTGAAACAAGAAACCAATAATCCCTTTTCAATGAATGTATCATGTTAACTTTCCACAAAAGGAAAGTCACATTTCTGTTCTGCCTTGCTTGAGCTTGTGCTCCTTATTTTTTTCTTATTTATTTATTGGAAATGGCCTGAGGGACATATTACCTTTAAAAAAGGGAGTAGGCAACTTAGTGCTTCCAAGTAGAGTTGAGAAGCGTGGCATTATATTATAGTATAAAACTAGTGCAATCCTTGGTTGTACAAAGAGAGGCATAGAATCAAAATCACATGAAGTATTAGTGCCGCTTTATAAATCCTTAGTAAGACCATACTTGGAATACTGCATTCAGTTCTGGTCACCACATTACAAAAAAAGATGTTGAGACTTTGGAAAAAGTGCAGAGAAGAGCAACTAAGATGATTAAAGACCTGAAGACTAAAACATATGAAGAAAAGTTGCAGGAACTGAGTATGGCCAGTCTAGAGAAATGAAAGGCTAGGAGTAACATAACAGTAGTATTCCAGTCTTTGAAGGGCTGCCACAAAGAAGAGGGGGTCAACTTATTTTCCAAAGCACCAGAAGGCAAGACAAGAAACAGTGGATGGAAACTAATCAAGGAGAGAAGCAACCTGGAATTAAGGAGAAACTTCCTAATAGTTAGAACAATTAACCAGTGGAATGTCTTGAGTTCAGAATTGGAGAGTATAAAATCTTGGAAACTTTTCAATCACCTTAGCTACAAGTTGTAGACTTGAGACAAGCTAATTATTTCCCAGATCTTCAAGGTCAGAAAAGGTTCCATTAGCCATGGTCTCATTACTTTTTTTTCTTTTTCTTCTTTTCTTTTTGGTATTTTGAGGCAGAAGGGGACAATTCTTTTCACAAAGCATTGTTTTACTTCCCTTAACAAATGGGCCAGTCAAATCTTGGTCAATTGAATCAGCCAAGATGATGATAGCGGATGGAAATCTTCATTTTCAGCATACTCAGTTTTCCATGAAAGCAAGAATTCAACTAATTCTTAAAAAAAGAAAGAGGGTGTTTAAGGACATTCATGTTCATCTCCCAGACCATTTCTGTATTTCACAGATAGACCAGGGCATTAGGTAAAGAATGTCAATCCTCAAGCACATTCAGGAAGCTTTTCAGATCCATCAAGTCCCTTTGCAGAACATTTTTATTGCTCTTTGTGGAAGTTCATAGCATCGTTATGTACAAACAGCTTTAGTACTTGTTATAAGCTTGCAGTTATGACTAGATGTATCGACTGAGATGGTCTTGAAATGAAGTTGTTCAAATATCAGCACAAAAGGAGCTTTGCGTTTTTATTGTTAAATTAAGTTTTCCATTATGCATGTTGAGGTAGTCACTATCACAATCTAAATTATACAGTAGTATCCACATCTAGTATACATGTGCACTGTTGAAACCAATCTTCCTTTTTTATAACAGCTGAAAGAAATAAGAAAATGCTTGCAGTCTGTGTAGAACTGGATTAAATTCTTTTTGAGGATTTATCTATACCCTCACTTTGATCCCCATTCAAACTAAATGTCCCTTTGAAAAATTTCTGTGAAGCAAAACAATCCCTTGCTTAAAATATATGGAATGGAGAAGAAGAAGAAGAAGAAGAAGAAGAAGAAGAAGAAGAAGAAGAAGAAGAAGAAGAAGAAGAAGAAGAAGAAGAAGAAGAAGAAGAAGAAGAAGAAGAAGAAGTTGTTGGAAGGGACCTTGGAGGTCATCTAGTCCAACCCCCTGCTCAGGCAGGAAACCCTATACCATTTCAGACAAATGGCTGGCCAGTCTCTTCTTAAAAACTTCCAGTGTTGGAGCATTCACCGCTTCTGGAGGCAGGTTTTTCCACTGGTTAGTTGTTCTAACTGTCAGGAAGTTTCTCCTTAGTTCTAGGTTGCTTCTCTCCTTGACTAGTTTCCATCTGTTGCTTCTTGTCCTGCTTTCAAGTGCTTTGGAGAATAGCTTGAGTCCCTCCTCTTTGTGGCAGCCCCTGAGATATTGCAACACTGCTATCATGTCCCCCCTCGTCCTTCTCTTCATTAAACTAGACATACTCAATTCCATCAACTGTTCCTTATATGTTTTAGTTTCCAGACCTCTAATCATCTTTGTTGCTCTTCTCTGTACTATTTCTAGAGTCTCAACATCTTTTTTTACATCATGGTGACCAAAACGGGATGCAGTATTCCAGGTGTGGCCTTACCAAGGCATTGTAAAGTGGTATTAGTACTTCACGTGATCTTGATTCTATCCCTCTGTTAATGCAGCCTAGCACTGTGTTGGCTTTTTTTGGCAGCTGCAGCACACTGCTGGCTCATATTTAAGTGATTGTCCACTAGGACTCCGAGATCTCTCTCACAGTTACTACTATTGAGCAAGGTACCACCTATACTATACCTGTGCATTTGATTTTTCCTTTAGGTTTTTAAAACTCTTGTCGTGGACCTTGGTCCAGTTCCATGCAGCTTGCTTTTCTAGGAGCCTGTGCAGAGGCTCAGCTATGGCTGCTTTGTGTGGGAGGAATGAATGGTAAAAATTCAGGAGCCACAGGAATGCTTGCAGTTCCCCCTTGTTTTGGGGGGTAGGGGCCATTTTGATTGCTCTTACCTTGGATTCTGCAGGGTGGATTCCCTTGGCATCAATCCTGAACCCTAGGAATTCTGTGGATGCCACACTCCCAGAATGCCCTTGCTCCACTAGCCTATCTAATTTATTCTCAATTTTGTGTTTGAGAGTGAAGGGAACTCTCCGGGTTTTAATTCTAATGGGCATGATGTTGGGGTTCAGTTTGAATTTAATGGGTGGCCTGGTGTACCTTCCTAACTTGCCATCAAATACGTATGCAAACGTTTTGCAGATGGATTTCAGGCTCTTGGCCTGGATGCTATGGATCCCAGAGATCCCTATGCCCAGAGCCCCAAATCAGTCCAGCCCCACTAGGCTAGTCCTCCAGCCCTCGACTACTAGGACATCCAAGTGCCCAAAGAACTCCCTGAACCCCACTGACAGGGTGGCCTCCCCCTTAATTTTAATGGGTGCATTTTGAAAATCAGTTAGTTTATGATTGGTTGGTCTTAATTGTGCCCACCGCTTGCTCCAGCTGCACACTACTTTAAATGTCTCGTAAGAAATTATAGCGACGGCGGACCCAGAGTCAAGCTCCATCTTGCAAGGCATGCCTTGCAAATGGACCTCTAATTTAATTTTGGGGGTGAGCAACCGATGGTCCCCAGTGTGGTATATGGCTCCCAGACGCACGAAGGCATTGAAGGTGGTGACTAAGGGTTTCCCAGTACCTTTCGGTGATGCATCCTCGTCATGGGAACGACTCCGACAGACCACTGCGATGTGGCCTGTTTTTACAAAGACCTGGCACTTAGCCGAGCGAAATCTGCAGGCCGCCCTCACATGGTTTCCTCTGCAGCCGGCACACTTGGGACTGGTCGCTCTGCCTCCAGAGGTAGTTTCGGCGCTGTTTCCTCTGGTGTATTTTTGTGATGACATTGGCCGCCGATGGGCCCCTTGGTCTCCACGCTGTTGGATTTGTCAATTGTCCAGCCTCCAGTGTACCACGTCAATTTCCACTGCTTTGTCTTTTTCTGCTCCGCCGTATGCAGTGCTCTCATGGTGGACTGATCCCCCAGAGCTGCTGCTGGGTTGGTGAGTGGTCTGGCCTGAGTCGCTGGCCGCCTCGTATGCCAGGACCTCATCCAGAACCTCTTGCAGGCTCATTGTAGGCTTCGCAAGCAATTTCTGTCACAGCCACTGCTCACTTAGACCGAAAATGATCCGGTCACGAAGCTGCTCTTCTAAATCAGGAAACTTACAGAGACGGGCGGCCTGTCGCACGGCCGCTATAAAGTCAGCCATTGGTTCACCAGGTAACTGGATCCGCTAGACGAACCTGAAACACCAGAACATTTCAGACCTCCATGGCATGAAGTGCTTGTTTAGTTTGGCCGTGAGATCGCTGAAGGAAACGGTTCTGATAGCTGTCGGTGAGCACAACCCGACATTAACCATTAACCATTCTTCACTTGTGGCATTTTGAAGCATTTCATAAAACTCAGTGGCCATGCGGTGATGGAGGCTGGTGAGGTGTTTCAACCAGTATCCATGTAACTCATCCAGGCCAGGTGCACTCCAGTTCTTGACCTTCTTTACTTGTTTTGCAACCATATTGGTGGTTATTACAATATTCTCCATTTTGTTTTGTGTTGCTTGTTTTTGGATATCTTTGATCCAGGAGGCAGTTTTATTATGTTCCACTGGATTTTCCCATAGTTCTTTCTAAGGGTTTAAGGTTTTTTCTTTACATGGTAGAACAGTAGTTTGGACTTTATTTTTGTCAAGTGACCGATAGAAGAGGTGTTGGATGTTTTCATGATATTGTTTTATTTGTCCTTCATATCTCTCAATTTTCTTTGCTGTTGCTATTACAAGCTGTTTCAGGTTTTCCATAATTTCCATTATTGTTTTTTCCTCCAAGTTATATTTTTTTGTATAAACTATTTTCCAGCTTTCTGTTCTTTAGTTTCCCTTCTTTCAAGTATTTCAATTTGCTTACATCTCCTCATAGTTGTTTTTTTTTGTTTTATTTTCAAGTTGAATTTTCCACTTTGGTGTTCCAGTGGGTTTCTTTTTACTGTACATTAGTTGGTTTGTTTCATACAGTGTGCTGGATGGGATGGAAGTTAAAATGTTGTTCACAGCATTTAGTAGATCTTTCACTCGTTTGCTATGCACTTCACGGATGGCCGGCAGTCTTTTTCTTTCTGTGTTTTCTTTGATGTGGTTTTCAATCTTTTATTTCAGCATTTTTGCTAGATTACTTAGCTCTACACTTTCGAGTTGTTGCACAGGGGAGTCTTCATCCTGTGTGGCAGCTTCTTCCGTTGGTTGGTCAGTTTGTTGGTCAGTTTGTTCAGGTATTGGAACAATTTCTTCAGCCTGTTCATCATCATTGCTTGTTGTTTTCTTTTTAGCCAATGTTCCTAGATGTTGAATTTCCACATCTGTAAAAACTTTATTACTGATGATGAAACATCTTTGATCCATTAATCATTGTTCAGTTACATCACTTTCCAGATGCTTTTCCTTCCACAGTTGCATCATTCTTTTTAAAAATCCCCTGGCTGTTGGTTCTGCCTGGTAGTAGCATTGGATGATTTTTTCAATTTTCTTCGGTTGTCAGGTTTTGCGCTTTTGTTCCAGTTGCTTTACAGTTGTACACTCTGGTTCCCCAGCAGTAACAACTGAGCCCTGTAAATAGATGGAAAACCAAAGATTTGCATGGACAGCATTTGAAAAATATTGAAGGAAAATGTGAAAAGTTGACATGGGCATGGCTTAAGATGGGAACCCTCAAGAAAGAAATGGAAGGCTTAATACTGGCTGCTCAAGAACAAGCACTACCAACTAATGCCATGAAAGCAAAGATACAAAAATCTACTGACAATCCAAATTGCCGACTTTGCAACGACAAAGTTGAAACTGTTTCACATTTAATATGTGAGTGCAGCAAAATCGCAGAAACTGATTACAAAGCTAGACATGACTGAGTTGCTAAACTAATCCACTGGGCATTGTGTAAAAAATATGACCTGCCTGTGTCCGAAAAGTCGTGGGAACATAGGGTGGAAAAAATTGTCAAGAACGAGAGGGTGAAGATCTTGTGGGACTTCCAAATACAAACAGATCGCCATTTGGAACACAACACACCCGATATCACAGTCATAGAGAACCAAAGCGTAGAATTGATTGACATCACTGTACCAGGAGATTCCAGAATTGAAGAAAAAGAACTGGGAAAAATTATGAAATACCATGACCTGGCCATCGAAACTGTGTGATTATGGATGAAACATGTAACAGTGATAACCATTGATATCAGGGCACTGTAAACTATGTCCAAAAGCTTTGCAAAATACATCAAGAAATGGCAGCTTCCTGAAATAACTCCAGCAAAGCTACAAAAAACTGCACTACTTGGAACATCTTACATTTTAAGGAGATACCTGGTTGCTAGCATGCTGGCAGCAACCCATGTCAACCATTGGTGCCAGTCAGTTTGAGTGTTCAGTTGACTGAGTTTCATGTTTTTTGAATAAAAGTTTTATAATAATAATAAAGTTGGAAGGGACTTTGGAGGTATTCTAGTCCAACCCCTGCTCAAGCAGAAAACTTCAATTGTTTGAGCATTCACAACTTCTAGAGGCAGGTTGTTCCACTGATTAATTGTTCTAACTGTCAGAAAATTTCTCCTTAGTTCTAGGTTGCTTCTCTCTTTGATTAGTTTTCACCCATTGCTTTTTGTCCTGCCTTCAGGTGCTTTGGAGAATAGCTTGATTCCCTCTTCTTTGTGGCAACCCCTGAGATATTGGAACACTGCTATCATGTCACCCCTAGTCCTTCCTTTGATCCCTCTCACAGGTACTACCTATACTGTACTTGTGCATTTGTTTTTTCTCTCCTAAATGTAGAACCTTACTTTTTCACCATTGAATTTCATTTTGTTAATCTGTCAAGATCCTTCTGTATCCTAAGCCTATCTTCTGGAGTGTTGGCTATTCCTGCCAGCTTAGTGCAAATTTGATGAGTCCCCCATCTACCCCCTCATCCAAATCATTGCTGAAGATGTTGAAGAACACTGGGCCCTGAACAGAGTCCTGGGGCACCCCACCTCCCTCCATGTAGATGCAGTTCCATTGAGGACCACATGCTGAGTACAGTCAGTCAGCCAGCTATGAATCCATCTGGTGGTGATGCAGTCTAACATTTTTCTCTCTTATCAAGTAGTAGGTTGTGGTCTACTTTATCAAATGCCTTACTGAGGTCCAAGTAAATTATATCCACAGCATTACTCTGATCCACTAATTTTGTCACCTGTTCAAAGAATGGAATAAGATTTGTACGGCATGATCTGTTTTTGACAAACCCATGCTGGTTTATGACTTTGTTTGCCTCTAGGTATTCACTGATTCGTTGCTTGATTATCTTTTCCAGAATATTCCCAGGTATTGAGGTCAGGCTGGTCAGTCTGTAGTTTCCTGGATCCATTTTTCCCCTTTTTTGAAATGTAGCCTTACCAATGCAATGCTAATACTTCATGTAATCTTGGTATTATCCCTCTGTTGATGCAACTTAAGACTACATTTGCTTCTATGGCAGCTGAGTATGCTGGTTCATACTTAAGTGATTGTCCACTAGGATACCTGGATCCATCACAGCCAGGTATCTTTATCCGTGTATTTGTGTTTTTTTCTAGACTAAGTGAAAGACCTTATTTTTCTCATCACAGAATTGAATTTTGTTGGATAGAGTCCAGTGTTAAAGTTTGTCAAGATCTTCTGTATCTTGAATCTATCTTTTAAAGTATTTTCTCCCAGCTTTATGGTATCTGCAAATTTGATGAGTGCCCTTTCTATCCTCTTATCTAAATCATTTATGAAGATGTTGAAGAGTATTGGTACCTCAAGAATCTTGAGGTACCCCAGTGCATGCTTCCATCCATTTAGATATAGTTCCATTGAGGACCACACTTTCAGTTGGTCAGCCAGCTACGAGCAAGAGAAAAGAAATCAATATTCATGCATTTACATTTTATTTAGTGACAATGAAATAAAAAAAATTGTACTGTCTGATTGATATGTTTGCCATCTTATACCACAATTACCTCATGATTTTCATGTGTTCAGAGGATTTTTTTTATTATGCTTTAAATGCATAATGTAAAGTATATTATGCGTTACATAACAAATTCAATGTCTATGATAGATTAGGTGTGAAGTAACCTTTTAGAAAATCCCATTGAATATATGTATGGAAGTTAATAATGTGCCCCTTGAGATATAAAAGCTGGAATGACCATCATTTTTGCTTTTCTTCAGCTCTATGACCACATGCAGCTTTCAAGTTAACTTAATGTGGTCTTCAGCCAAATGTCAAAATCTCCATGCAAGAGATTAGTTTTGGTCCTAAGTAATAGCTATTTATACTTGCTAAAAGAGAGAATAAAAAGTGTGAGTAAAAATGAGGAGGCAGATCGGAATCTGAGAAGGAATGGAAATATATAGATTTGTATTCTACCCCAATTTCTTGCTTCAGTTCTATCCAACAAATGCTTCCCAACAGATGAATCCTAAAATTAAATCCTGCATCTCAACCAACAAAATAAAGCAAAGCAAAAAAAAAAATGTATATGGAGGTTTAAGGCTAGAAAGTACGGTGGATCTGTTTTATATTAGCATGAAGGATTTACAAAATCTGTGTGAGTCTTCCAAAACTTCTAAACCCCAGTCAAGTGTAAAAAATATTATAAATCTATGGACATTGACTTTTGTTTTTTTTAAAAAAATAACTGTAATAAAGAGTGAACAATTATTTCAGCTGTTGATAGTCTTATTGTAGTTTAGTTTAGTTTAGTTTTATTTAATTTGTATACCGCCCTTCTCCTTGGTAGGGACTCAGGGTGGTTCACAGGGCATATATAAAAAAGAAAATACAAAAATTAAAAAAGATTAAACCCATGCCCAGTTAAAACAGTAATACAAATTTAAAACAGCAATTAAAACCCATAATCCCCCGTCAGGCCAGACCAGCTATTTCAAACAGGTGGGTCTTCAGGCCACGACGGAAAGTTCGGAGGTCTGATGCCATCCGGAGCTCCACCGGCAGTTGGTTCCATAATGCCGGAGCGCCCACAGAGAAGGCCCTCCCCCTGGGGGCCACCAGTCGGCATTCCCTGACTGGCGGCACCCTGAGGAGGCCCTCTCTGTGGGAACGCACAGGGCGGAGGGGAGTTGATGCCGGCAGCAGGTGGTCCCTGAGGTATCCCGGACCCATGCCATGTAAGGACTTAAAGATCGTAACCAAAACCTTGTAGGTTTTCATTATAACCTCTAATACATTATTTGGCTTCAAATAATGATGTAGGTTGGAAGAATCTTCTTTGTTAAGAAAATGAGAATAATTTGAAATTGTTGTTGATTGTTTCTTTAGAGCAGGGGTGTCAAACTCAATTTCATTGAGGGCCACATCAGCATTGCGGTTGCCCTCAAGGGGCGAGTGGGTGTGGCCTGGGTGGGTGTGGCCTACTGGGTAGGCGTGGCTAAAGTGTGTATGGCCTACTGAGTGGGCATGGCCAGCTCTACATTGTTCGCATCAAGGGTGCCTATGGGGGCCTGGGCAGGAGTGGGACAGATCTGAGGGTCTCTGGCAGAAGGAGGGTCTCTGGGCCAGGGCCAAGGCAGTGGGGGCCGTTCCCTCACTGTTTACAGGATGGCTTCGCGGGCCACATGAAACCACTTCGCGGGCCAGATCTGGCCCCCAGGCCTTGTGTCTGACATGTCTGCTTTAGAGTGAACATTAAATCTCAGCAATAGTTGGCTGTTTATGTTGTTCTCAGAAGCCCCAGAATCAAACAAGGTTTCTTCAAAGTGTTTACAAAGAATGTACTAGAAGAACAAAATCAATGTTTGATAGATTGCGAACAAAGGAAAAAGAGAATAACCTTGATGCAACCTCTGTCCTTGAAATTTAAAATACTTCACAATTTTTAAATGTATCATCTGTTCAAAATAGATACTGGTGCTTTCTTTTATCTAACTCACCTATGACATAGGCTAGATGCAAATATTTCCAATAATTTTATTCTGATTTATCCTTCAGTACCATCTCCTTCACTTTCCTTCATGCTTTTCCACAATCCTTCCAAGGTCAGAACTGAAGTCAGACCAGAAGAAATTTCTTGGATGAGAAGCTAAACATCTTCAAGGGAAAACAATGTCCAGTTGCCTTTTGAAAAAGCACCTTTGGGATAACCATGAATTTCATGACAGAGAATCTCCATAGACAAGCCTTCCAAATTCAGCATTATAACACTATTAGCATCTTGACGATCTTTTAATGTAGCTCTGGAGGAAGGAAGGAATTTATGAAACTGCATAGTATTCTTAGACATATCTATGGAAAAAGGACTGAAACCTATGGTAAGAGCAATAGTCTTCCATAACAGCTATGGTTGATGACATCTGAGAAACTTTTGCTTAACATTAGACAAGAGTCTCCAGGTAGCTATTTTTTGCTTTAGGAAATACCATGAATTACTGAAAATTATAACATAATAGTTGCATGAGATACCCTAGTATAATTACATGTCATCCTGTGTCCTGGAATGGAGACATCTAAGAACGTAGTACACAGGAATGAGCTCATTGCTCATTTATGAGGAATCAATGATGCAAAAAAGATGAACTGAATGTGTTTTTTAAGAACAATTTGGATCCAACTCAGTCATGACATATGTTAATTGACATACCAAAGGGATTATACACACACACACACACACACACACACACACACACAATATGAACAATTTGAACAATGTGGAGTTGAACACACTTAAAACTATAGAAATGATCATAGATTTTAGGAGGAGCCCTCGTATTCCACCACCTCTTACAATATTAGGCAACACAGTTTCAGCGGTAGAGAGCATCAAGTTTCTGGGACCTGAAATGAACATCTAATATTAGAACTATCATTGAAAATGCACAACAAAGAGTGTTCTTCTAGCATCAGTTCAGAAAATTCAGACTGCCCAAGGAGCTGCTGATACAGTTCTGCAGAGGAATTATTTGTACTTGAACAGTGTAATTGTCTAGTTTGGCACAGCAAACAAACAAACAGACAGGTAGAAATTTCAACAGATAGCTAGGACTGCAGAAAAAAAACAATTGCAACAAGCCTGCTTTTCGCTGAGGACCTGTATATTGCCAGAAAAAGGGCTGAGAAAATACTTACAGATCCCTCACATCCTGGACATAAACTGTGTCAATTCCTCCCCTCAATTAAAGAACTAGACACAGGGACAGATTTTTTTTTCCTCATGCCATCACTCTGCTGAATACTTAATTCCCACAGCACTGTCTTATGTCTAAGGATATTTATCCATGTAGTAGGGTTGTATTGCTATTATCTTTCCTTTTACTTTCTACTATTGGTATCTTATGATTATATTATTATGTTGTTTGTATGTACACTGAGAGCTAATGCACCAGAGATAATTCCTTGTGTGTCCAATTACACTTGGCCAATAAAGAATATTCTCTCTCTATGTATAATAATCAAATCATTATCTTTGCAAATAAATTAAAATTTCTTTTCTCTTCTTATTCTTTCTCTTTCTCTTTTACATGTTGCTGTGTCTTATTTTCTTTCACATACACTTTTATTTCACATACCCAAAGGGTCCTCAAAGCTACAATTGATGAAATTATATGCTACCCTGAGGATGATATATTTAAAATCAAGATTGCCGTTTTGACAGCTGCAATATATAAGTATTAAAAAGGTATAAATCATGATTAGCACATGGCTGTGACATTACCTTGAGATATGTTGCACTTAATTGCTTTCCTTAAGCTCATGGGAAACATCATTCAAAAGGATAAGTTTCATTTTTGTAATGGATTTCTATTAACAATTAGTTTTTAACTAGGGCAAAGTTACTAAGTATATTCAAAATAATTCTATGATGCTGGCATTCTTCCATACAGTATGTTCAGGAAAATGAACTTAGACACAAACTTCATTGAAAGTTTATTCTCATTGTCTGACCTTCTTCTCAGACAATATGCAAAACTCCTGGCTTTTGGGAGTTGAAAAATATAGCTAGGTATTAACTGATTGCTTTACAATAGGCATATAATATCAATGAAGGAATAACATTCTATGCCTAAATATATTAATATTAATATTTAGGAAACAGGAAGGTCTAGTGTTAAAAGATTTTCAGTGTTTGGAAACTGTTAAGCACAACCAGATTAAAAAAAAGTGCACAGTACAGGTACATAGCACATAGTAAGCCTACTAATTGAATGAATTGTCAAGGACAATCAAAAGTGTTCCACCATCTGAAAATGAGAAAATATCAGAAAATCAGTATTTATTCCAATGATGGATCAACATAAAATATAATCAGAAAAAAAATCACATTTCTTTCAATAAAAACACCCAAACCTATAAAAGATAAAACAACCAAAAGCAGCATTAATAACACAATTTTATAATATTAAAACACTAAGATTTGCCCCCTCTATTAATGTAAAAATAAAAAAGTGACATCCTTTGTGAGTTTATGCATGTCCTGTAATTGTAATTATCTGTTTCTGAATTTTAAGTATTGCGAGGCAAAATCTTGCAATGTTGTATGTAATAAATTATTCTTTATCAGACAGAAGAAAATCAGAAAAAACTCGTCATCATCTAGGGCAGGGGTGTCAAACTTGCGACGTCACATGACATCGCGCGACGTATCGGAGCTTTTTCCCCGTTGCTGGCAATGGGGTGTGCGCGGTTTTGTCATGACATTTCCGGCCCGCGGGCCGGCAGTTTGACACCCCTGATCTAGGGCATGTGTAAATAAAGGAAGAATGAAAGCTTCTTGAATTGATTGATAATAAAAGCCCTGGTAGCACAGTGGTTAAAATGCAATATTGCAGGCAAACTCTGCCCAGAGCCTGGAGATAAATTCTGATGGGGCTCAAGGTTGAGTCAGCCTTCCTTCCTTCTGGTCGGTAAAAGTTAGTAAAATGAGGACCCAGAATGTGGGGGCAATATGCAAATAATGCTTAAAGGACCCAGAATGTGGGGGCAATATGCAAATAATGCTTATATTGTAACACACTCAAGAGAGTGTTGTAAAATGCTATGGGGCAGTATATAATGGCATTGCTATTACTATTGCTAATAGGATTCTGCACACTTGTGGTGGTCTCAAAAACTTTTGTAGTACATGTATAGATTCTCATACACATGAAGACTTTATTAAATCTCTCATTAAGAACTGCAGAGGATTAACATTAAACTTAGCTCTGAGAATGTTTCTTTGCTGTGCGAGGGAAAATAAAGTAATTAAGTATCTGCCCAGCTTCCCTCGCAAAACACATAGAAACTGACATTTAAAAAACAATCAAGTTAAAGAAAATCAAGGGGGAAAAATACCCAAGTCTTTGAAGAAGGGATGGAGAGGCAAGTCCCCATTCACTGTCATGCTTGAGTGCTCAAAAAATAAAACAAAAATGATGTGCAACTCTTGAGAACCAAAAGAGTAGAGTAGGTAGTAAGGCACTCTCAAACAGAAAGAATGCAAATGGTTTCTTTGTAAAAAGAAGTACCTTCCTCCTCTTCCTTGCCATAACCTAATGATCTTATGAATCCTAGATTTTTATTTATATAATGGTAACATTCCCATATGGTTCAGATACTATGCTTGTTTTTGGAGATTTGCAGATATCATCTGATCCAATATCTCCCCTTCTTCACCAGGATGCGATTGGATGGATGGATGGACAGGAACAGAGTAGAATAAAACAGAAGGGAATAAAATGGAATGAATACTACTATTACAGATCTTATATTGATTATGATGTGGAAAATCTTTGATTATTCCAGAAATTTGTAATTTTTTAACTATGCAGAAATCATATTTGCATAAAGTCCAAAAAATGCTATTTGCCTGCCAAAAGACAGAAGAAGGTCAATTCATAGGTATGGCCAGTGTGCCAACAGAGAAGACTCAATTCAATGTTTATGCTAATTTATATATCTGTCTAAAACCTAACAGTCATTAAAAGAGAAATTGGCATAACAATATATCTCAATTTATTTAGATGTAATTTAATTAAGAAAAAAATATGTACTCAGTTTAATCCTTCCATAAATATACATAAACAGATCCCAGACCCTTAAATATCAAACAGTTAAACAATTCAACTGAGACCAATGGAGCTAAGTAAAGACTACTTGACTAATTTCAGAAATGATGGGGAAAGAACAATGCCCATTATAGTAGCAAATACTGTATATGTAGCAAAGAGCACATTCAACTTTATAAACATTAGAATTTGTCAAAGAGATTTTCCTACTTAAGCTATACATAATTTTCCATGTGCCAAAATAAACTGGAGTGAAAATTCAATCTAATTTCAAGGAGATAAGGAAATAGAAGCATGTTGTCCATAATGACTTCCAGGAAAAAAAAGGGGTGGTGGTTAGAAAGCATTGCTGGAAGGGCTGGGGCCTATTGCCACCATTTGCCTCTGAGATACATGCTCATTCTTCCTAATGTTATTTATTTATCTATCAAATATACATGGCTGCCCATCTCATAAAATATTACTCTGACCAGCATACAATAAGACAATCATCATACAGCCAGGACTTATTAATGTAAGTTTATAACAGTCCCTTTTCTTTTAATAGCTCTCCCTTAAAGAACATAGATCTGAGAATGTACACATAAATATAATTCTTTCTACATTTACATATAATTCTGTTGAAATGACAATTTCCTGAGTTCAGAATGATATTCTGGTGGTCAAGGCACAACACTTGGCCTCAGTAGTCGTCCTTTGGATCTAACCAAAGTATTGGATATGCTAGATATTGTTGTTTAGGTTATAGTCTTGGATGAACACTTGACTGGTTCAAGTTTTGTTTTCATATTCTTTTGCACTATCTCTTGGTAGACTGCAGTCCTGGAAATTTTCCTTTAGTTAGAGCAGACATGTCAGACACAAGGCCTGGGGGCCAGATCTGGCCCGCGAAGTGGTTTCATGTGGCCCGTGAAACCATCCTGGAAACAGTGAGGGAACAGCCCCCACTGCCTTAGCCCTGGCCCAGAGACCCTCCTTCTGCCAGAGACCCTCAGATCTGTTCCACTCCTGCCCAGGCCCCCATAGGCACCCTTGATGCGAATGATGTAGAGCTGGCCACGCCCACCCAGTAGGCCATACACACTCTACCCACACCCACCCAGTAGGCCACGCCCACCCTGGCCATACCCACCTGGCCCCTTGAGGGCAACCGCAATGCTGATGTGGCCCTCAATGAAATTGAGTTTGACACCCCTGCTTTAGAGCATGTATCCTTCAAAGATCTTGTTTTGTTTACATTGTTTCCTTGGGTGCCCATATTCCTGAACAAAATTATCAGTATCATAGTTACATTGATGATACTCAAGTCTATTGTTGTTTTGTGGTTCTTGATGATGTCCATGTTAACCATAGATGGAATGCCTTGTTTTTTCTTGGTTATCTTCTTCCTATGTCAAATTGGATATGGGTAATGTAGAGCTCTTTACAAGCTGACTTGATTATCTTTTCACTGTTGTTGTTGTTGTGTTCCCCTCCCTAATTATTTCCAGGGCTCCTTGATTTTTTCCATTTTCCTGAACCTGGGCATTGATTAATTTTGTACTTATGTGTTAATCTTACAACAAAGTCACAAATTTTCATTTGATGCATCTTTGTAGGATCTAGGATGAGTGTTTTATATATTGTGAACTTTTCACATGCTATTTCTACATTTTGTTAGATTATAAGGGTCTCCAATGGCTCTGTATTTGAGCTACAGCCAAGTTCAAAATAAACATTACATTTCTGTTGACATCTAGATGGCAACTTTTTTTTTTTAAAAAAAAATGTAGATTATGGGTGGTGAATTCCAATCTATCCTCAACAGCTTTAGAAATTGGTCCATAACTGATTTCCCAAGCCAGGTCACCTTCCCTTTCCCCAGAATTCTCCTTAGGCTGTCCATTCTCCTTTAGATATTTTTTTCCATCAGTTTCTCTTGCTTCCAAAGCTTTCAAATTTGCAAACTTTATAAGAATTCCCAGCCAATGATTAGCAAGAACTCTCCCTGCAGTTACAGAAGATCTCATTTGTCCTCAGTAGAAATTCTTATTAACTTTGAGCTTAAGGAGACCATTTAAAAACCTTCCAGCACCCTTCCAGCCCTCCCAACAATCTGTGTCAGGAAAGTATTGGCCAGTTGCTTTCTGGGGTTCTTACTGGCTGATCTGGAGATCTTTCTGGTTATATGTGACACCAAAAAGATGCTGAAGTTGAAAAACATCAATGCTTTTCTTATTCTGTTTCTTCAAAGTCCAACTTTCACTTCCATAGAGTGTAATGGGGAATACCATTGTATTATTCTGGTCTTTGTAGTATAGACACATCAGGACATTTGAATGTATTTTCCAAGAACTTCACACCTGCTTATCAAGAGCTAATCTGCAATGTATTTCTTGACTCCTTGTTCCTTTACCATTGGTGGTTGCTGCTAAGTCATTGCAGGCATCCACCACTTTGTTATCTTCATTGTTTAATTTCTAAGGCTGGTTATTCTCCCTGCTTTCATTAATTTGGGGTATTTGGGTCAGTTTGAAACAACCCCTTCTTAAATCAGCAGCCTACATTCTGTATTCTTAAATAGTCCTATTGAATTGCTTGTTTGTTTGGGTTTTTGTTTTGTTTTTTGGTTTTTTCCCCATTTCTCAATCTGGTCAGATGCAGCTTTTTTATTGTTTCCCCTTTCACTGATCATTACTTAAAAAGTAACTTCAGAAAGAACTATAT
Source organism: Vipera ursinii (assembly GCF_947247035.1). Taxonomy (NCBI): domain Eukaryota; kingdom Metazoa; phylum Chordata; class Lepidosauria; order Squamata; family Viperidae; genus Vipera; species Vipera ursinii. The sequence continues at coordinate 101,553,020 of NC_139514.1, read as the reverse complement.
TGATATAATTTTATATAAGATAAGATAAAACCTGGTCATTGATCCAGTGATAACTAAAAGCATACAAAGCTAAAGCAGATATTCTTTGCAAAATGTTTTAGCAGCCAGTATTTACAAATTGGACACTTGTTTGTACATCTTATTCCCAGGTGGATTCTGACTGAAGTGTCACTCAGCCGAAAGAAAACTTGAAACAATAAAGTCTAGAGAGGCAAAAATCTTCAGTTATGGCCACCTGAGAGAGTAAGGGACTTGCAAGATAAAATACCGACAGGCTCTGTAGAATTTTTTCTAATCTTCTATCATAGAGGCACAGCCAAATTATATGAGCTCGTACCAATATGGTTTGTTTCCTTTGTTTCGTGTTTCCCTTCTGCATAGAGATTGATTCTTCTACCCAATGGCTGTATTCAATATTTGTCAAGAATAGTTTTGACTCACACAGAAAAGCAGCTCTTTGCAAGTCTAAAAAGCAGTGACAAAGATTAGGTAGTAAGACATGCATGCTATTTAATTTAATGGTGAAGCATATACTGTAGTAGACCCCAGATTTAATAGCTGCTTCTCCATGTCATGCTGTGAAAAATTTCCTAGTGAAGAGCTATCAGTCAATGTCAATATTACTCGATTAAATGGAATAGTGCCTTGGCTTGATTCAGATACATTTTATTGAAAAATACAATAGATGGGGGGGAAATAAAGTCCTAAAGCAAGTTGGTATCTGGAAGATGTTTTTTTTTTTCCTAGTAAATTTCTACTGACCTTCCGATAATGTCTAACAAGTCATATTCTGTTCCAGAATATATTAGAACAAAAATACATCAGTAACACAGATATAACAGTAATGCACACAGAACATATCAGTAGATTTTTTTATATAAATGAAAAACCAGTTTGGTTTAGTGTTTAAGGCATTAGGCTAGAAACTGGGACACTGTGAGTTCTAATCCCACCTTAGCCACAAAGCCTTAGGCACAAAGCCAGACTGACCTTGGGCCATCCATTTTCTCAGTCCTAGAAAGGAGGCAATAGAAAACCACTTTTCCAAAACCTGCCAAGACTGATCCAGGGACTTGTCTGGAGTGAAACACTGACTTGAAGGTGCACACACACAAATCTGCATAAAATGATTGTCCGCTAATTCAACTAATAGACTTTAAAATTATTAAATCATGCTCATTCATTCCTTAGTCACTTCCCATTTTGATTACAACATTTTTTATGTGGGACTGCCCTTGAAGACCATTCAGAAGATACAACTGGTTCAGAACTCAGCAGCATGGATACTATTCAAGTTCAACCACACTACACCTCTGTTGCACTGACTCCCAATTTCCTTCTGCATGCAATTCAAGGTGCTGGTTATCATTTTTAAAGCCCTACTTGGAAAAGAACTAGATTATTCAGAGAACAACCACTCCTTGAGAATATCTGCCTCTCCTACTTAATTGGATAGGAGCAGTCATCCTCCATGACCCTACTCTGAAAACATGCCATATTTTTATAATAATTTTATTAAAATTATTAAATAAATAGTAATTACAACAATAAAAAAACTAATACAAGCTAAAATGATATAAGAATAAAAAGGAAAAGAATGGAAGGACCAGAAAAGTAAGAAAAAAAGAAGTCTATAATAAAGAAAAACAAAGAAATACATAAAGAAGTGACTTTCATCACAACAATTATAAACAATTCTACTAATTTATCACTTTTTCTTAAAATACAACAATCTCTTTTTCCCATATCTCATCTCTTCTCTAAAAAAAGTATTTAAAAAGTCTTCAGTGCTGGTCAACAAAAGTCCATAAAAAGTTCCAGAGATAAAAAAATATATCTATTTTATCCTGATCAAATAAACCATCTTTATATTCCTTCCTTTTACTTCCAACAATCTTGATTATTACCATGTTTCCCTAAATGTAAGGCCTACCCCAAAAATAAGTGTTAGCTTGATTTTCAGGAGTGGGCCTAATATAAGCCCTACCCCCAAAATAAGCCATACTTTTGGGGTGAAGCACACATCTAAAAATCAAACTATGGTGGGCACCCCGCACCTACTTAGCTGGCAGCCAGGACTCTCCTTGCTGGCCCACTTGTTCTGTGGTGTCTTCTGCAGTCATGCCTGCATTTCTTATTCACAGGCCTTTCCAGAAGGCCACTGCAGCCAAGACCTAAGCTACGGATTCAATCAGCTGCATAGGTCTTCTGGAAAGGCCTGACTGCAAAATACAGGCCGGAATGTAGCTGCAGAATGAAGCTGCTCCTTCAGCCATAAGAAGTGGACCGGCTGGGTGAGGCTGTCAGTGCCAGAGGTGATTATAAAAGACACCCCACAAAAATAAGACCCAGTCTTATTTTGAGGAAAACATCAAAAAGAATCCTAGAAATTGATTTTTTTTTCTTGGTCTATTCTCACAAGAATTTTCAAAACTTTAACAAATCTGTTTTGTTGTCAGGCATCCCAAAGAGATGATTGAAGTGCAGGGATTTGGGGGTGGGAAGCACTATGGTTTTCTCACTTACTGAAAAGGGCTTATATTAAGCTTTATACAGTTTTAAAAGCATAAAGATGAAAACATGCCACATAGACTCCTTTATGGGAAGATGACTATACTCATGCAGAAATTATGTCTACTTTCCTTTCATTCCATGCCAACTGTTGCTCAGCCTTGACATCCGAGCAGCACACATCTCCTTCATCACAAGTAGAGACACCCATTTACAACCCTTTACCAAGCTGAATCTAAACAAGTAATTTATGGTTTGTTAATTTATGGTTATGTTAAAACCATAAATTAGAGCATTATCATCTCTATTTAATAAGCCATTTGCAAAAAAAGATCTATTCTGATGTAGAGATATCAAGTTTAATCAACCTATTTAATCATTTATGAATGGAAATAATGGAGATATACATGGAACATTTGTCCTCAGGTCTTTTACTTTTATGTCAAGTTCTTTGTTATTATTTTGTAAATATTTGCATAATCTGCCTATATGCCATAAAATATTATTCTATATTGTAGATGATCCTCTATTAAATCATTTTGTGCCATATAAAATTTGTTGATTTTTAGTAACAATACAGATTGATTTGTTCTAGGATAATCTGTCCCAACCTGCTGTTTCAAGTTTCACTGGTGTAACTATAGCATGTCTTCTTATATATATACCTTAAAAATGCATAATGAAAGCGTATGAGTAAAAATAACAGATTTTATGACTGTGAAATGAAATTGAAAGCAGGAATATGCCTAAGTAGCAAGGTCTCTTGACAGAATCAGGAGGAGGAGAAGAAGGAAGAAGAAAAAGAATCTTTTAGTTGAACCCATATTACCTCATGATTCAGGCACAAAGATCTGGGCAATTGATACTCAGACACTGCCCTCACGGAACAGTAAACTAGTATTTCTGAATTGGGCCATCAGCTTTGCAGCTTCAGTGACCAATTCTATGTCCTCACAGCACAGTTAGAATAATTTACTGCCTAACAATTCATTGCTTGGTTTATTGCTGAACTTTTAATCCCTCAGTTTCTCTCAAAATAATTTTCCTCATTATTTCTTCCAGAATAATAGCATCTGCATGCCAACCTCACCTTTCAGATTGTTAATTATTTGATGGCTGATAGAAATGAAAAGTTTGCATCTAATGAAATCTGCATTCCATGTATAATTCTGTTCAGCTGAGCAGCTGTATCTGATAAGGCTCCTGCAGGAATATATTGTCTAAAATTGTTTTCAAAAGAGGGAGAAGTTTCATTCAGAAATTATTTGCAAAATAATCGTCCAAGATAACATTGGACGATTATTTATAGACAATGATTGAATAGCTTAACAGGTCATTTTTAAAAGTCAACCATTGAGATCTGGATCTTTGTTATAGCTTACAGCTCTGTGTGTGTGTGTGTGTGTGTGTGTGTGTGTGTGTGTGTGTTTGTGTGTATGTATGTATGTTTATATATATACACATACATACATATATACATACACACATGTATGTATATATCTATGTATGTATAAATATAAATTCCCTTTGGAATTCCTTATTCTGCAGTCTAAGAACAAAAGTGCTTGGGCCACTGGAGACTGCAAGTGAGATTTATATCGAACACAAGTATTACAGTTTGAAAGTAGGAGAAGGAAAGAATATTAAATATGTTTGCTGCCTTGAGTTATTTATAAGAAAAATAAAGATGAGATAATAACTAAATAAAAAGTTTCTTTATGAACTCTGATCTAAATTAACATGATCCAAATCTCCTAATAATTGTAGAACTTGTAGTTTTAATATCCAAAGCTCCTGCTTTTCCTGAACCACAAAACTCAGAGAAATATGTATGTTAATTTATTTTTTTCTTCTTCAAAAAAACCAAAACAAAACAAACAAACAAGCAAAAAACCAATCACAGATACAGAGGAGAAATAAAGGGGTTTGCCTATTCATAAATATCACCACCCCATCTTGCTAATGCATATTTATCTGCTTATTTTTCAAGAGCTGCTGCTAGGAAAGGATAACCTTGGGAGGAACCATCAATTTCAACCCCAAACTCTTGCTTTGAGGAAAACAAAAGGTACAAAGGGAAGAAAAATCAAATTTCTGTCGCATGTGTAACTTATCTCATAATTTGACACATACTGTATCAACCTCATTTCGAAAGTATGTTTAAGGGAGTTTCTTTCTTTCTTTCTTTCTTTCTTTCTTTCTTTCTTTCTTTCTTTCTTTCTTTTTTTCTTTCTTTCACTGGAATTGATATTGAATGTTGAATAACATGTTCAGTTCTGCCTTGCCTATATCTCTATATCTATATATCAATACTGATATCAATATATACTGTATACATACATACATGCACCCACATACAGATACACATACACATATATTTATTTATTTATTTTATTGAATTTGTATACCGCCCTATTCCCGTAGGACTCAGGGCGGTTTACAGGGCAGTTAAAACCATGAAATACAAAAATTAAAATCAATTAAAACAATTAAATTAAATTAAAGCTCCAAGAGTAAATCTAAAACCCAGTTAAATTAACAACCCCACAGTCTGGACCAAACAGATCAAAGAGCCAAGTTTTCAGGTCCTGGCGAAATGAGCAAAGGTCGGGGGCAGTCCTAAGTTCCGTGGGTAGTTGGTTCCATAAGGCAGGCGCACCCACAGAGAACACCCTTCCCCTGGGAATAACCCACCGACATTCATTAACTGGCGGTACCCTGAGAAGGCCCTCCCTGTGGGGGCACACAGGATGATGGGAAGATGAAGCCGGCAGCAGGTGTTCCCTTAGATAGTCCGGACCCAAGCCACACAGTATATGAGTATGTGTCTGAATATCTGTATGTTTGTGTAGACAGAGACATGAATTATCTTGTCTCAATATTTTAGCATCTCACAAGACTCTTAGATCTAAAATTTGCAATCTTACATTTATGGGTAGCTTTAGGATTAAATTGGAACAGTCAATGAAGCTACTGTCTGTATACATAGACACCCATAGGGCAACAAGGGGTAGAAAGGATGGAATGTTTATGATTACCTCATGCTAATGCCTTGACTTACATACTTGCATCAGAAGTTGTTATATACATTTCATCACTTCTCATGAAAATGTCCCCATTTTTTTATCGTTAGATCCTTTCCTAAATCTGAATAGATAATTAATTCTAGATACCATGTTTGGTTCTGCCTTGTCTTTTATAATACATCTGAATTATCAGATTGTCTCAATATTTTAACATCACCAACAGTAGCAGAACAGGTTGTGGATATTGGTGACTGACATGGGTGTGTAAAATATTCCAAACATGGTCTAACCCCCAAACAAACCATTTAATTTGAATTATTCCCAGGAATGCATTTCTTTGATTAACTTCTTGCATTTACACACTGTCTTTTGTTCATGAACTCAGGACTCCCTGCACAAAATCTTAACCATTACACCTTTCTGTTCTGAGACTGGAACAAACCATATTGGAAATGGGGTGTTTCATTTTGCATTGCCCTGTTTGGATCCAAGACTCCAGAGTTATAATGCTCACTGATGTTTTGAAGATACAGTGATTTAAAGGCATTTCATTTAATTTCACACCTTTCTTAGACACATTCTTTCAATCTCTTTCCATGTAACTAAATTATTCTCTGAAATCTAGTCATGGGCCATTCAACAACAACAACAACAAGAAAACAACAACAGCAAAATATTTTAGCAAATATGATACTCTTTTTCTCCTTTGTTAAAGTGAGCTTTTTTGGGGAAAGTGAGGATTCTGGCAGTCCTTCTTTATTAGTTCAAGTCTTCCAAAGCTGAATTTTTGCATTAATAAGGGCTTTATTGGCTTCAGGCTGCATAAAATGATAACACCTTTAAAAAAAAAAGAGAGAGAGAGAGAAGCATCAAGAAAGAGACCTGGATGATTACCATCCAATGGCCGATTTTCATTTGATTTCTCAGCTGCTTAGAAAAGATTGCTGATAAGAAGTTACGGAGCATAAAATTTGTATCAAAATTGTATATTTCACTAACAGCTGTAAACCTTGCTATATTCCATGATTAAACATTCCTTTTAGAAGCTTGTGAAATGGAAATCTTTCTAAGAATTTGTTTTTTTTTCCAGATGGCTGCATTAAAATGCTATCTACCAGTCTTTGAGCTGGCAGAAAACTGTCCTGGCATGAATTGTAGTGCCCTGATTGTCAATTCATTTCCTGTTGCAGTAAGAAGGCTGGCAAATGGTGCAGTTCTCACTTATTGCAGGCGAAATCAAGGAAAGCAATTCCTGGGTTTCCCTTGCTTCATTTCAACTCCCTTTAAGTATCAATTGCCAGCAGGAAACAGTCACCAATCTCTCTCCTTCATGTGAAGTGGTCAGACTGAGGGACTCAAACTATTTTTCAAAGCACCAAAAGGCAAGACAAAAAACAATTCATGGGAACTTACCACGAAGAGAAGGAACTTAGAACTAAGGAGAAAATTCCTAATACTTATAGTAATCAACCAATGGAATGGCTTGCCTTCAGAAGTTGTGGGTGCTCCATCACTGGAGGCTTTCAAGAAGAAACTGGACAGTCACTTGTCTAGAATGGTATAGGGTTTCCTGCTTCAGCAGGATGTTGGACTAGAAGACCTCCAAGATCCCTTCCAACTCTATTTTTCTGTGTTCTTTGCATGGGGTTGGATGATTAAGATGGTTGCCAATGAGTGTAGGGGGAAAGTGGAATAAACATATCCCAATGCCCTTGGTGAGCACAACCCTTTATCTATGCCTTGACTGATCAATCAGGTTATTTCAAAACACAGATTTAGATAGATAGATAGATAGATAGATAGATAGATAGATAGATAGATAGATAGATAGATAGATACTCTGTCTAAAGGAAAAGGCATCAAATAAAGAGAACATGGTCAATAAATAATGAATATCATTTTCCCCAATGTGGCTGAAATATAACAACAATCTCACTTTGGCACATAGCGCCACTAAATCTGAAACACAGTATAAAATATTTCAGCCATCAATCCCCTCCCCCACAAAAAAAGACATATATAAATATGCTCTATTGAACATACTGTTGTAGAATGGCTGTTGCATTTTACTGGTTTCAGGAACAATAACTGATAAGGATGAGTGATTATATTTGAGTTCAGGTTTTTAGAAGTAAAATTTCCAGAAGGGAAAACCTTCTGCTTATGCAAAACAGCTAGCAGAAATGTTGTCAGACACGGAGTGTGATAGAACCTGCAATGTACAGCTTTCAGAACAGCCAGGATCCTTCTTACAGCTGACCTTCTGTGCAGTACAGGAGAGCCACACCTGTGTTTAAACATTAGGTCAAGTCTGCCTTCAAAAGAGTGCTAAACTGGTGTTTCTATGGAGCCCTGTTAGGACAAGAGAAGCACTAGAAAAAGCAGCAGAGGTTGTGTGTGCCAATACATTTGCAAAAGAAAGTGTCTAGTATGTCCTTCAGCTGAAGCCAAAATCTCCATGGAGGATAGTGCTGAGTGATTGGAGTAGAGAAAACATACCTATAGCAGTCAGTATAGGTGGCCAAGTAGAAGGTGAGCAGAAAAAAAAAAACTCTTTTCTGGGACTGCTGAGATGAGGGCAATGACATGAGGTCTATCAATGTTGCAGTTACAGGGAAGAAGATCCTTAAATCATGAAACCTCAGCAGTTGTTGTCTTCTCTTGCCTAGCAAGAATGAAACTTTAAATAAGCCTTAGTGCTTGGAAAATCAAAATGACAGGTAAGTATGGGCAGACTGCAATTACCTGGGGGGAAAATATGACTTTTGTATTTGAATAATTAAAAGTAATTAAGCCAGCAAAGTACCTAAACCAGTCACTTCTGAACTTTTCTATTGGTGCCTCCTTGGATTCTCAGGCAGTTTAATGAACTTGCTGGTATTTTTCCCTAGTGCAACAGCAGCCTCCAGTGGCCATTTCCTTGTATTCTGGTTCTCCTAACCATAATTTTGTTACAAAGGAATCAAGATGGCACTGTGCATGCAGTGAAGAAAAAAAATCTTATTTATAAAAGTTAGGTCTTTTTTACAGAGAGCAAAACAAAAAGATCACATTTGTCTTAAGGGAGAATCCCCCCCTAATATTCAAAGAGTAATTCTTCCCTTTCCACTGGATTGAAAATTCAAGACAAAAGGTGGATTTAAGAACATCTAAATTACCTAAAATTCTGCAATAAGCATTTAAACAAATGCCTTTACTAATTTACTACCCAGCAGGGAGATAGGGAAGACAACTGAGAAGTCCATAACGCTGAGGAAAATGGGAAAAAAGAGCAGTTTATTGACCAACAGCAATGAATGCATCACTGAGAGACCTAAACGGCTAATTGAAGACAGATCATCCCAGAGAAAGTCTATCTATGAAGTCATTAAGAGCTGACATTGACTTGATTACATTTAAATCAATTAAACAATCAATCTCTGAGTCAATGCACTGGATTAACAACATTGCTTTCATTATCTTGTCTTCTTCATTGCCTTGAATGTGAGTTGATTGGTTTTGTTGGATCCCTCTGTTCCTGTTAGTTTTGATGGGCCCCAGTCAGTGTCAGATTAAGGCCAACTGATGCTCAACAAGGGCGCCTCTCTGCTTTTACACTGCTTAATTGATAAGACAATCAGACTCATCAAATGCTCAAAACTAAAGTTGACTGTGGCAGTAAGAAGAGTTAAGGGTAGTTTAGCTGAGGGGAATTTTTTGTAGTGATCTTCTTTGGTGGCCTAAATATGGGCTTATTTTGCTTAATAGTTAATCCAGGGCTGGCTAGAGCCTCAAGTTCATATTATATTAAATTACACGACAAGCAGTTTATGACGGAGCAAGAAGAAAGGGGGGGGGGAATGTTCAGCCATATGACTGTTAAGGTCCCATTGACAAATTCCTAATCAGCTCCAAAGGACCTGATTGCACCCATTACAGTATATTGAAGTGGAAGAGAGTTAATTATCACATTTGATCCAAAGAAACTAGGAAGAATAAAGAAACTCTGTAAAGGTGGCACATTTGCCTCACATATTCCCATTCTGATTTATAAGTGGGATTGGCACTTCCAAAGTGAAGGGAGAGTGAAGATATTCTGAGAGAAGAACACATTTATGAAATTTGAAATATGTTAAAGATGTACTCATTTACTGTATTTTTCCATCTATAAGACACATCCTTGTATAAGACGCTCTGGCATGTGCGTTTCTCCGTGCCGATCAGCTGTTCGGCGGAGCACCAAACAGTTGAACCAGCAAATCCGGAAGTTTGGCTGACCGACGATCTTGCCCCCTCCCCCTTCCAGTTAGTGGCAAGCCCACAGGGGCTTGACCCCTGCACCAGGTGGCATGGCAACCCACACAGGCATGCCCTGGGCTGCGGAGGTTACTGTTGTGTAATGAGTTCTTTGGAGGCACGAAGCAAGATGAGAGGTTTCAAACAGGAACATTGCTTTATTGAGGCAAACAGGAACAGAACTGAACACAAAGGCTTCTGCACAGCTACTTATATTGTTGGCTACTAGGCAGCAGTCAATAGGTTTAAAGGAACCAATTCCCGCCCCAAATCCTCCAATGATCTTCTTGGAGACAGCTTGTCTGGCAAGTCAGTGACCGTTACACAGACACACCAATTGAGCAACCTTAAGCAGCATTCAAAAAGACACGTAAAAGCAGTTCAAGTAAATCCTAATACAGTACAGTTACCATTATTTTTCAGTGTATAAAACGCTGCACTTGTATAAGACGCACCTGATTTTTGAACAGGGTGTTTGCAGGAAAAAATAGCATCTTATAGATGGAAAAATACGGTATTTCAATTGGACCAATATATATCTAATCAAGATGCTGCTCTTTCAATGGGGGTTAATTGCAATCCCCTGGAAAAATCTACCCAAAGTTGATGGGTCATTGACATCATAAACTGTGTTCACTGAGAGAACCTCTTGTGACCTTAGATGTGTTTATGTGGTAATAACCTTTTGGTTTGTTTCTTTTTTTGGCCTGCTACCAGTGATAAATATAGCATGGATGGATATATTTGCAGAGATAACTGCCAGCCTATCACTAATAACCATAATCCTAAACTATTTGGTGAGAAAATATATATATAAGTGGCCTGGCATTGACAATGTGGTTTGTAAACCTGCTTATAGTTTTGCTTCTGGTGTGAACACAACCAGCGATTGTTCACCAACCCATGGTTAAAACAAATGAATTATAAAGCAGGATTATATTATCTGATGTGGATTGCAAAAAAAAAATCAGATAATCATTAGTGGGATTAACAAGTTAATGTTTTCTATATGCCTTTGTTTCTGTCAGTATCTTTGCATCCAATTGCTGACAGTCCTAGCTTAGTATCATATGCAAACCCTACACCATAGAATAGTGTCCATTCAGTCTCTATCACTATCTTCAAATTAAAGTACTTGTGCTTCCCCTTTTATTTTCAGACAAACATTGAGCTACCTCTTTGTTCCTAGCTGTGTGAACTGTTATTAAAATGATGGAATGATTAGATGCAATTTGTCATCTACAATTTGAAATGCCTTATTTCAGGGGTGTCCAACTTGCAACTTCATGTGACATGTTGCGATGTATTGTGACTTTTTTTTCCATTGCTGGCAATGGGGTGGGTGCAGTTTCACTGTGATGCATCCAGCCCACGGGCTGACAGTTTGACACCCCTGCCTTATTTGATCATTCAGAACCAGCTTGGTGTACTGGTTAAGGCATCATGCTAGAAACTGGGAGAGCGTGAGTTTTAGCTGTGCTTAGGATACAAAGCCATGTGGTTTACCTTGGGTCAGCCCTAAGAGAATGAGGCAATGGCAAACCACCTCAGAAAAACTTTGCCAAGAAAACTGCAGGGAGTTGTCAAAAAGAATTGAACAAGTTTGAGTGGAAGGGAAAAAAAATCTGGATTATTAATAAAGTTATTTTACATATATTTGAAATTCTGATTGTATGTCTTCCTTCCAACCCTTTCTAATAGCTTACTTATATGGTTTCTAGGAGACCTGGTGATAGAGATGTATAACTTGCTTGCAGTAATAAGTCTGCTAAGAATTGTGTTTCTGGAGTAGCATCCCATTACCCATAAACTCTTCTTCACTGAATCTGTTAATGACATTAAAAGCACCTGTATATCCCTTTTACATGTCCCTCACTCTTTCCTGCTGTAGACTCTGCCTGAAGAGTTAAGTAACTGCACAGAAAAGATAAGCGTGGGATACGCTGTTCTGTTCAATTAAGATTTATGGAGAGGGCTGTTAATGAGTAACAGTCAAGGACAATGGAAGGCTGTATTCTGAAAGGAAAGATGGAGAAAGCATGGTCACGCAGAAGGTGCCTAGCCTCTGGAATTAAATGAGTAATATGAGGGGGAGAGGAGTTGAATAAATTATAAACATTCCCAAATGTTAAATACTATCACTTCCCTTGCTTTACAAATCTCACTGTTGGATTTCTCATCCTATTATTTCTATTTATTTTGGTCTTCATTTTAGCATACAGTATTGATAAGTAACTATATAATAAATATTATTCAATGGTGATGGCACATTTCAGTTGATTAAAATAGTCCAGTGTGAGCAGGCACTCAAATTGCATATTTATAAGGGGTTGAGTGGAACAATTAATGATAGGGGGAATTAGATGAATGTTATTGTAACTTAGCGTATCATTTTTACAACTTTATACTTTTTTGTTCCTCTTGCTCCTCTTTTGTTCCACTGGTTTTTAAATTGGTGTATTTGAAGATGTCCACACAAAGATTCTTAACATTTTTGTGTCCTTCTTAACATATACAGTAGATTTGAGGTATCTACCCCTCAGTACAAGCATTCTTTGAAAAAAAAACTGCTAACTAGATAGCAACATATGAAAAACACTGGTTCAGCTATTAGTTCATTCCAATTTAGAGACACTATGAATTGAATAGGTTTGTGTTAAAATCTGAACCCAAATATTCCTTCTCCATCCCAAGCATGTAATACATGCCATGAATCACTCCCTTAGGATAGGCATCTGGTAGAAACCATGATATAATCAGAGTCAACTTACAAACATAATAATAATCAGAGTCAACAAACAAACAAATAACTTCAAATAAATAAATCCCTAACCCTAACCCTCTATTCTGATATAATAGTGCAAATGATAGAAATTACATATTTGACACAAAAATGCAAATTGTATCATTTGTACAATTAGTTTACAATGAGACATTACTTGTCTCATGACCCCAGGGCAAAACGTATCTGAAGAACAATAACGTTTTTGGAAAATCCTTATGTATACTTTAATGCTTATTTTACTTAACTGAAGATTTATTAGCAAAATACAAACTTTATAAAATCCATAATTGGATAAATAATATTCGCATGGGAGCTATTTTAAGATGAATCAGTCAATTTCATGCCAGTCAATCAGTCTCACTTTTGCAAAGTCCTATATTCTCCAAGGATTTGAAATGGACACCTAACATTAGAAACATCATTAAAAAGGCACAACAAAGAATCTTCTTTACAGAGGAATTGTTGAGTCTGTCATTTGTACTTGTATAATTGTCTGATTTTACAGCAACAAAACAAGATTGGTACAGACTCCAATGGAAAGTTAGGACTGCAGAAAGAATAATTGCATCTAACCTGCCTTCCATAGAAAACCTGCATATTATGTGGGTCAGAAGGAGGGCTGAGAAAATATCTACAGATCCTTAATATCTTGGACATAACTGTTTCAACTTGTTCCCTTCGGATGCTGCTTAGGGCATTGCATGCCAAAGGAACTAGACACAGGAACATATTTTTTTCCCCATGCCATCACTCTGCTGAACACCATATTCTCACAGTACCATTTAGTCTAGTGTCTATGTATACTTACTCATGTTGTATGGCTGTAGTATTATTATCCTTATCTTCCTTACTCTTATTATTCTGTTCTGTTCTGTTCTGTCCTGTCCTGTCCTGTCCTGTCCTGTCCTGTTCTGTTCTATTCTTAATCAACTTACGACTCCAGTGGAGCATGCCCATAATGGTCATAATTTGTGATGGCCATAAAGCAGATCATCCAAATGAGCAACCTGATTTTACAATCCTTTTTCCAATGGAAGTTAATGAACCAATGGTTTGTTAAGGGACATTTTTTCCAAAAAACCAAAAAACAAATGTTGGCTTGTCATAAAATGCAGTCAGAAGAGTGAAACATAGAGACTGCTTGTTGAACACCTATGTCAGGGGTCTTCAAACTCAGCCCTTATATGACTCATGGACTTCAACTCCCAGAATTCCTTAGCCAGTGTGCCTAGCTGAGGAATTCCTGGGAGTTGAAGTCCATGAGTCATAAAAGGGCTGAGTTTGAAGACCCCTGACCTTGTGATTGCAGGGGTGGAAGCCTGGTCATCGCAACTTTGGAGTGGAATTGTAAGTCATGTAACTTCAAATTGTTGCTAAGTGGTTGATCTTAAGTCAAGGACTACCTCTACTCGTACACTGATTAATGCTTTTCACTTAAGTTCAGCCTTTGTTCAATTTGTTTTCTAAAGTTTGATGTGAATAGCTACTGGTTTATATAAAAGAGAAAGCAATCCTATATTAAATCCTTCAAAATAATTAAGCCAAATATATTATCTAAGCATAGATACACTGAAAGCAAGGCATATGCAGATATATTTGGGGTGCTCTGATCTCATTACAGAATCTGGATTACAGCGAATCCATTGGAAACTGAACTCTAATTTCCTATTTGAGAGGTGCAAATTGGGTTAATTTGTAGTAGAATTCACAAATCAAATTTCTCAGATGTCCCTCAACTTAGTCCAGCTGGCAAAAGCTAGCCTGCAGGCCAGATCCAGGGTTTGAATCTGAAGCCAACAACTGACAAAGTGCTTATATTTTTTTTTTAAAAAAAAGACAAAATTTTAAGCCAATTTCCTCTTGGATGAGCACCTTCTGACCAGCCTTCTGTATGCTTGGAACATCACAGTGAACATTTTGAATAAATATTCTTGTGTGATGATTGGGGACCAATGTAAAATGTAGCTGTGGAAATAATTAATTATAAAAAAACTTTAAAGCCACAGAAATACAATATGAATTGAATTCTTAACTCTGTTTGTATGGGTGTGTGGGTATGGGTGTATTTGTATTAATTCTCCTCCTCCTTCTCCTTTTTCCTTCTTTTTCCTCCTCCTTTTTCCTTCTCCTCCTTCTTCTCCTCCTCCTCCTTCTTTTTCCTTCTCTTCCTCCTCCTCTTCCTCCTCCTCCTTAATAAGAAAAGGCAAAAGATGTATTTAATCTAAAGAAAAACGAACACATTCCTTCTTCCTACTACACCTTTCTTTCTTTCTTTCTTTCTTTCTTTCTTTCTTTCTTTCTTTCTTTCTTTCTTTCTTTCTGTCTCTTTTCTTTCTTTCTTTCTATCTTTCTTTCTTTCTTTCTTTCTTTCTTTCTTTCTTTCTTTCTTTCTTTCTTTCTTTCTTTCTTTCTTCTCTTGTCCTTTAAAATATAGTTATACTACTCAATATGATTGGTATTTTTTCCATGCTATTCCTGTGTTATAATGGGTTGTCTTAATTCCAACAAACACTAGCAGAGCTTAAGCAAGCATTAGACTTAAATTAGCATAAGTTTATATTCTCATAGTGTTTTATAAATTCTGTTATTACAGATGTTCTTTAATATATATCTGTCCTAGTTATTTACAGTATTTAGATTATTCACTGTAAAATCAATTTCAAATTTATAGGATTCTTTCATGTGTTAATACCTCAAATATGTAAATTTACATTAGTAATATCTTTATTTTATTTTATTTTATTATTTTATTTTATTTTATTTTATTTTATCAATATAACTTTTTATTTTTATTTCTATTTTAGCATAATTGTTTTTTCCCTATTTTAGGCTGATCTCTGATGATAAGAAAATTGATAATTTCGGCTAGGAATTATGTAAAAAAGGTTCCTTTGCTAATATACTTTTATTTATTAAAACTATTTATTTTGAGATTTTCGTGATAGATTCTTACCCATACAAGCAAGATGAAATAGTAACATGAAGACACTATTAATGAATTCTGCAGGAAAAAGGCAGTATGGACAACCGTGGGATCTGGCAGGGTGAGAACTGTGAATCATAAACACAAAGCTTTTGCTGTGTTCCTGCATAATAGATACAGTGCCCTTGCTGACCTGATACTAAGGTGGCAGGTCAAGGTAGTTGTGATGATGATAAGTCAAATAAGCAGGATATCATGGTCCAAGATGAAGAACTTGTTTTGGACAGGTAAAAATGTAAACCAGGAATTACACACCAGTCATGGAAGAAGAACAAGCCATCCAAAATGAGAAGCCACCTTCTGGTTGGAGATTCAGTTATAAGGGATGCAAATTTAGGAAAGTATGTGGAGGTTTTGAAAGAGGTCAAGTGTCTGCCAAGTGCTACTGTTAGCAAAGACAAGAGGCATATTTTTAAGATAAGATTTTTAAGATAATCAAGAATGCCAGTAAGGACTGTGATGTTGATGCTATTGTACATTTTGGCACACATGATCTGTCCCAAAAAGATGTACTCTGTGCAGAATGATTTCCAGAGCTTGGGGCAGGAACTTAATAGGCTGTAGGCTTACTTTTTCAGAGGTTTTACCAGTATATAAGGAACAAAAAGGAAAAGGCCAATGTATAGCAGAGTTCAATTTGTGGCTAAAGGAATGATGTAAAGGGGAAGGTTTTGGTTATATTAGTCACAATGTCTGCAGGTAGTCTAATGAAAAACTGTACAAAAGAGATGATCTGCATTCACCAAAGAAAAGGACTGAGTTACTTGGCATTAAATTCACAGACTTTCTGGAGAAACATTTAAACTAAACAATGGGGACAGTGAGTGAATTGATATAGAACATTTCTGTCCCCGGCAATCTAAAACTAATAGGGTTATCAGTGCATGAAACATAGATGTTTGTGCAGGTAAGAATATTAACCTTGCTGTCAAGCAAAATCAAGCATATAATAGTGAGTGTCATATCAAGACTAATCAAACAGGTGGTAAGGTGGTAAGCTTATGCAGAAAGTAAACACAGGGTCAGTCAAAAAGGATTCAAATGTCTATACACCAACACACAGAGTATGAGCAATAAACAGGATGAATTAGAAATTCAAGTAAATGAAGGCAGTTATGATATTGTTGCCATTATAGAAACTTGGTGGGATGAAACCCACAAATGGAACATACAGCTAGAGGGATTTAATATTTTTTTTTTAAAAAAAACAAACCAATTTTTTAAAAACAAACAAACAATCAGACAAACCAAGAGAAGGTGGAGTTACAGTACAGTAGTAGCCAAAATTGTGGAAACCTTTTGGGAAAAGTATACAGTAGAAATGCCACCTTTGGTTAAGTTTCCACCAATTTTTCTTCTAATTTCTTTATAACTGTAGCCTTGGTCACTTAATAATACTATTTTACATCGCTTTCTGGGCAACCAGTCAACTCTTTGCACCATTACTTTAATTTTATTACATTTTACAAGCTCACTAAATGAAAGAACACATAAAAAAAACCCAACCAACTTGATAGCGATCACATAACACACTGACAAATATCCTCCTCTCAGCTTCAATACATGACATCAATAACTGAATCCTACTGTGATATGATTGGCTCATTGCCAAAACAAGATGACACGTGATTGGCTCTCACGCTCATTGGCTAAAATCAAATGAAGGAAAGCTACCTGATATCAACCTAAGCACATTGTGCTTCCTTTTTCTGGCTATTTGGCTATAACTTTTTATAGAATATAGTACAGATAATTAAACAAACATTCTTTATTAAATTATCTTTCCATTGCTATATAATTTTATGGTACTACTCAAAAAAGTGGTGTTATTAACCATCAAACCTCAAAAATACACTTTCCCCAAAAGGTTTCCACAATTTTGGCCACTACTGTATATATAAGAAAGAACTACATCTCTACATAAATAGACTACAACAATGATGAAAACTGTCTTGAATGCTTTTGGGTCAATATGAAAGGGGGGAAAATGACATTGCCATAGGTGTATACTATAGGCCAGTGGTGGGATTCAGACAATTTACACCAGTTCGCCAGAATTGGGAGCTATTTTTTTCTTCCCCAGACCCAGAATGGACTTCAAGAAGCAGCATCCACACAGAGAACTGGTTGTTCACATATTTGAATCCCACCACTGCTGTAGGCCACCCAACCAAACAGACGAAATAAATGAACTTTTTGCTAGTCAGCTAATTAAGGTATATAGGATGCATATCACAATAGTAATGGGGGACTTTAACTCCCTGACATCAATTGGGAGATAAACTCTGCACCAAGTGGCAGATCAAATAGGTTCCTGACAAACCTAGGAGACAACTTTGTCTCCCAAAAAGTAGAGATGGGAACTAGGGGATCAGTTATATTGGACCTAATTCTCACTAACAAAGATGAAATGATAGAAGGTGTTGAACTAATAGAAACCATGGGGTGGGGGAGTGATCATGCAATATTGGAATTCAATATTATGCAAACACAAAAAAAAAGAACAAAGTCAAACTAGAGTCTTGGACTTTAAAAGAGCTAATTTCAATAAACTTACAGAAAGCTTAGAAAGAATTTCATGGATGGGAATTCTCAAAAGGAAAACAACTCAAGAAGCTTGGAAAATTTTGAAAAGTGAGATTATAAAAGCCCAGTCTAGCACAATACCAATGAATAAGAAAAATAACAGCTCTCAAAAGAAACCAGCATGGATGCATAAAGAACTCTCTGATAAACTGAAAGATAAAAGGGACAAGTATAAAAAGTGGAAAGAGGGGCACATAACTAAGGCAGAATATCAGTAAATAGCCCAAGCCTGCAAAGTGAAGTGAGGAAAGCTAAGGCCTAAAATGACCTAAGGCTTGCAACAAAAGTAAAAAAATAATAAACAAAAAAAGCTTCTTTCAACACGTAAACAAAAAGAAAAAAGTCAAGTAAACAATTGGCCCATTAGTGGGAGAAAGTGGCAAGAAGGTGTCAGGCAACAGGGAGAAAGCAGAAGTACTTAACTTATTTTTTGCATCCATCATTACACAAAGGGAAAAAACAGTACAACCTATCAAAACAGTACCATAAAAAACAGATTAGGAACACAAGTTATAATAGGAAAGAAAATGGTAAATGAGCACCTGTCCACTCTAGATGACTTCAAATTACCAGGACCAGATGGATTACACCCCAGGTTCTGAAGGAACTGGCAGATGTGATCTCAGAACCACTGAACTATATCTTTCAAAGATCCTGGAGCACTGGGGAACTACCAGAGGAGTAAAAAAGAGCTGATGTAGTTCCCATCTTCAAAAAAGGGGAAAAATGGATCCAGGAAACTACACACCTATCAGCCTGACTTCAATACATGGGAAGATTCTGGAAAAGATAATAAAGCAATGAATCAGTGAACATCTAGAGGCAAACAAAGTCATAACCAAAAGCCAACATGGGTTTGTCAAAAAAAATCATGTCAGACAAATCTAATTGCATTATTTGACAAGGTTACAAAATTAGTGGACTAGAGGAATGCTGTGGTTATCATTTACTTGGACTTCAATAAGGCATTTGATAAAGTAGACCATAACCTATTACTTGATAAAATAGAAAAATGTGGGTTAAATGGCATCATCACCAGATAGATTTGTAACTGGCTGACCAACCAGACTCAACATGTAATCTTCAATGGAACTGCATCTATATGGAAGTATGCAGTGAGGTACCCCAAGGCTCTGTTGTAAATCCAGTACTCTTCAACATCTTCAGCAATGGTAGCAATGAGCGGATAGATCTTGATAGTCTTGCACATTAGGCACTATCTAACAAAATGAAATTCAATGGTGAAAAAAGTAAGGTTCTTCATTTAGGCAAGAAAAACCAAATGCACAGGTACAGGATAGGTGGTACCTATCTAAATAGTAGCAACTGTGAGAGGGATCTTGGAGTCCTAGTGGACAGTCACTTAAATATGAGCCAGCAGTGTGCTGCAGCTGCCAAAAAACAACATCACAGTTTTAGGGTGCATTAACAGAGGGATAGAATCAAGATCAAGTGAAGTGTTAGTACCTCTTTATAATGCCTTGGTAAGGCCACACTTTTGGTCACCATGATGTACAAAAGATGTGAACTAAAAAGAATACAGAGAAGAGCAACAAAGATGATCAGGGGACTAGAGACTAAAACATATAAGGAACAGTTTCTGGAATTGGGTATGTCTAGTTTAATGAACCTGTAAACAAAAGTGCGTATAGTCAAGGCTATGGTCTTCCCAGTTGCAATGTACGGTAGTGAAAGCTGGACCATAAGAAAGGCTGAGCACCAAAGAATTGAGGCCTTTGAACCCTGGTGCTGGAGAAGACTCCTGCAAGTCCCTTGGACTGCAAGGCGATCAAACCGGTCAGTCCTAGAGGAAATCAACCCTGACTGCTCTTTAGAAGGCCAGATCCTGAAGCTAAAACTCAAATACTTTGGCCACCTAATGAGAAGGAAGGACTCCCTGGAGAAGAGCCTAATGCTGGGAAAGATTGAGGGCAATAGAAGAAGGGGACAACAGAGAATGAGGTGGCTGGATGGAGTTACTGAAGCAGTAGGTGTGAGCTTAAATGGACTCCAGAAGATGGTAGAGGACAGGAAAGCCTGGAGGAACGTTGTCCATAGGGTCGCGATGGGTTGGACACGACTTTGCAACTAACAACAACAAGTTTAATGAAAAGAAGGACTAGGGGTGACATGATAACAGTGTTCCAATATCTCAGGGATTGCCACAAAGAAGAGGGAGTCAAGCTATTCTATGAAGAACCTGAGGGCAGGACAAGAAGCAATGGTTGGAAACTAATCAAGGAGAAGAGCAACCTAGATCCAAGGAGAAATTTCCTGACAGTTAGAACAATTAATCAGTGGAACAACCTGCCTCCAGAATGCTCCAACACTGGAAGTTTTTAAGAAGAGATTGGATAACCATCTGTCTGAAATATTATATGATTTTCTGCCTAAGCAGGGGTCCCTTCAAACTCTGATATTCTAAATTCTAATTTAAAATGTTTCAATAATAAACCTAGCAACTAAGGAGTTTATAAAAGTCAAGATGATGATTGAAGTTCTGCCCAATTTATTTATGTTACAGGGATATATAGAAGGATGGACTTTCAATCATTCAGTTAGAGTCATCATTTTTTTTATGCTTGCAGTCACTGCTGATAAATAGCTCTGCCACAAAGGTACAGAAAGGCCAAAAAGTCTTGAATGTTAGAATAAAAACACCATCAGCATTGACAAATTCACCATCAGTCAATTTCAAAAGGCGGCTTTACTCAGAATAGCTTACATCCTGGGACAATATCTGTAACGCCATCAAATATCCAATTCTGCCTATCCCAGATCTTGGAAAGACTCAATAAGTAGACAAAAATGCCAAATCCATTCTGAACATCATGCTGATTGTGCAATGAACAATAACAACAGCAGCAGCAGCAGCAGTAGTAGTAGCAGCAGTAGCAGCACAAATAGTAACAGTCATCTTGGGTGCAATCCCAAAACAAATGGAATACCACTTGAATATCATCAGCATTCTCTACTCACTGCAGAGAGTACTAATCCACAGAATATATAGACTAGTAATATGTACATTCAGTACATTCATATTTAATAACCAAGGTATTGGAATTCAAAGATGGCATTTTCCAAATTTCCTGTTCAGATCTTTTATGTTCTTGCTGTTTTCTGTTATATTGTTTTTCCTTTTTAACCATTCAGGGAAAACAATGAATGATGTGGACAGTGCAAAGAAGGGCTAACAAATATTTTAAGTCAAAGAAGCATGGGAAAGAAAATGGTAAAACTAGTTGACCTAGGAACATGCAGCTGTTCAGAACTTCAGTAGGAAAGTTCTTCTGTGGTGGGAATATAGGCATCTAACATCGCTTATATCCCTACCTACCTCATTTTCTACGTAAACCTTCTCCTGGTGCCCCATGGAGACCGCACAGTCTCAATTGTTTACTTTTTTGAACTATAGAGAGAGGTGTCAACTTAGTATGATGTCCTTGACATTTTCTGTTATTATCTCCTTACCTCAAACTGTATTTTATGGGGAACTGTGTGTCTGTATAGTGGCCACATAGTCAAACCCTCTACTTAAGACAATCCCAGTGTCCTCTACTTAAGACAATCCCAGTGGGCTAATGCCTCCTTAAGTAACACCAGCTGCCTGCAATTAGTGCAGGTTCGCGTCCCACCAGGCTCAAGGTTGACTCAGCCTTCCATCCTTCCGAGGTAGGTAAAATGAGGACCCAGATTGTTGGGGGCAATTAAGCTGACTTTGTAATAATGCCGCTTGGGGTGTGTGTGAAAGCCCTAATAAGCAGGCATATACATAGAATGAAGGCTACTGCTAAGCTTGTAAGCCGCCCTGAGTCTTCGGAGAAGGGCAGGATATAAATGGAATTAAAATAAATAAATATGTTCTTCTCCCAGGCTTTTGGTAATGGCACTTATTTCTCAGCCTTGAATGAGGAGTCTAATGTACTTTGATGATGCTTGATTCCAACCTTGCTAATTTCCTTGCTTCGCATCTAACAGCAGATACAGAAAAAAAACGTTTTGTCAGGATTGATTCCCAGCTGAATTTATGAATTAGCATATAGGATTAAGCTTTACAATGCCTAATTGTTTACTATAAATTCTTGCATAGCAATTTGTTGCATAAGTCCCAATCCAATCTTAATGGTTGTGCTTAAGCCCCAGTACAATCAATGGAATTTAATTTAGCTGTAACTAATCTCATTGGCTTGAATGGAACTATTAACTATTCCTTGATTAAAGCAGGAGAATATAATTGTTTTTAATAAATAACTAAAATTAATTATTAAATCTTAGCAGGCCAATCAAGGTTATTTCCTGGATTGTAGCTTTTTGTTCATTTATTTTGGTTTGATTTTGTATTTTGAATGCCATTTTGTCAAGTATTATGAGGTACAAAGTTATCTGTTACATTTTCTTCAGTGATGAATTCAACTGTCAGATTTCACATCTGATAGCATTAGTCTTTTGGCCATATGTTGCCCAACAAAACAATGAACAATGTTTTGCTACAAATTCTGTTTTCTTCTAAACATGCTTGGGTTGCCTATATTTTTACAGAGTTATGTGGCCTTATTCACAAATTACATTCTTCATTTGGCAATGGTGGTTTATAGATTTTTTTTTCAAAAACTACTTCTTCGCATATGAAGTATTATACCAAAAATATTCTGCATACTGTACATAGTTTGACTGCTTTAAGCCATAGTTTCTCCCCCATAAAAGTGCTCACTTGCCAAGATACAGATTGCATTATCTGAACAAACGCATCATTCAAAGGGAAAAAAAGAAACAATCTTTTTTTTCAAGTGATTGATCAGTTGATTACAGTACATGGTATAATTGATTATAGTACACGCTGTGTCCACTTTTAGTGAACACATAGATAGATATTGCCTCTAATCTGATATAATATGAACTGACAGCAAACCACACTCCTTACTAGAACTAATGATGTTACCTACATAGTTTGGGTAATGAAACATCTGCAAGAAAACAACTAAGTTCAGAGAGCACCAAGGACTTCTCATTTCAACTCTGAGCTACAAATATTTTCCTTAACTTTGTCTTTTTCCAGACTTAGAGGAAATCCATCCACTTGGTGCTGGCCTTAATTTTCTTCCATTGTCTTCCACCTTTCCTAGCATTGTAGATTTCTTCAGAGAGCTAGATTTTCTTATAAGATGCCCCAAATATTTTTTTTCTTCTCATAGTATTTCCCAATGTAAATATAATATTATAGAATGAATGCATCCATGTGCCAACATATCAAATTATTTAGTTTCATTTCTTCTATTTCCTATTGCTCTTCACACAAAATATGAAGAGGAAAGTGACCAATAACTGCAATGTTCATTATTTATTGGAAATATTCGTGTTAAGCTATATTTGACATTTTAAACGATCTATTTGATTCTGTCATGGAGCTTTTGAAAATTATAATGATGATAAAGGTGATCATTATTACACTTTAACAACACGAATGTGTACTTTTATTTATTTAATATATGCCTATCCCACTGCAACAAAAAGGGCAGTGTGTGTGTGTGTGTGTGTATGTATGTATGTATGTATGTATGTATGTATGTATTTATGTATGTATGTATGTATGTATGTATGTATATATGTATATATATATATGTGTATGCCCTTCTGAGATTCGAACCTGAAGGGTATAGCTGACTGATGAAGACTAAAGAGTTAGAAATGCATCTCAGTTTCCCTTTAAATTCTTTGTTAGTAATTTACACAAATATATGAACTGTCCAGTGTGACTACAGCCTGTTCAATGGCCTTCAAGATAGGCTGAAAACAGGAAATAAAGATTTGCTCCATGTTTGGGGCCTAGCAAGGTAATCTAAAATAGTTAACAGTTGAAACATATATGTGTGTGTGTGTATGTATGTGTATATATATATATATATATATATATATATATATATATATATATATATATATATATATACCGTATATACTTGAGTATAAGCCGACTCGAGTATAAGCCGAGACCCCCATTTTCACCCCCAAAAACTGGAAAAAGTTATTGACTCGAGTATAAGCCGATCCGCCGTTCTGCAAGCCTCCGCCGCCGGCGGAGGCTGGATCCGCGCTCTGCAAGCCTCTGCCGCCAGCAGAGGCTCGATCCGCCATTTTGGAAGCCTGAATACACAGGAATACCCTGTGTGGCCACGGCTCTCGGGGAAGCCCTGGCTGTCCGCTTCCTCGCTCCACGCTGCCATTCAGGGCCCGCGCGTTCCCCGGGCAAATCGCGGCACCCAGCAGGCGAGGAAACACGCCCGCTCCAGTCGCCCCCCCTTCCCTCAGGAGACGCGAAGCAAGTGACCGCCCGGAGCTTACCGAGGACTTGCGCACGTCCGAGGCTTTGGTGCTTCCAGGATCGCGCGCACCTCTCCCAAGCCGCCGCCGTCCGGAGACCTGCCAAAGTTTGGGGAGGTTTGGGGAGGTGCGCGCGCACCTCCCCAAACCTCCCCAAACTTTGGCAGGTCTCCGGATGGCGGTGGCTTGGGAGAGGTGCGCGCGATCCCGGAAGCACCAAAGCCTCAGCCGCGCACAAGTCCTCGGTAAGTTTTTTTGTTGACTGGAGTATAAGCCAAAGTGGAATTTTTCAGCCCAAAAAGTGGGCTGAAAAATTCGGCTTATACTCAAGTATATACGGTATATATATATAAAAATTATTTTTTCTTTTTTAATGTCTAGATTTTGACAGAAAAGACAAGTCCCGTCTGTTATTGTAGACATATGAACTGTACTTTTAGCAGGTAGCTTGAAAGTGGAGAAATAACAGATGATACACACAGAGTCTCATAGGAGATGGAAAGTCAAAATGGGCAAAGAAAGTGGCAAAAGGGAGAGCAGAAGCTGATGAAAAGGCATGAAGAAAAATGGTTAGCTAGAAAAGATGGAATTGGCCAATCCTGATTTTCTGAAAAGATGAAATTTCCACAGTGACTCAAGCCTATTAAAGAGAAGCTGGTGGGGAAAAGATGATAATTAACATAGGCTTAATGTCAGTAATCTTCATAAAATAAATACCAGAAATGTGAATATAAATCTATCAATATATCTAGTTAAATGAATGAATAAAATTCAGTGCATTTCCTTTCTTGAATTTTTACTTGCTTGCATAGAAGAATCTTCTCTCATCTTCCAAAAAAAGCTTATCTAGGTCTGAGGCATTAAATTTATATAAAGCTATTTATTGGCCTTCCCACATTTATCAATTTTGAAAGTTTTGCTTTTTAAGTTGCCCCTTCTGTATTGTCATTGCTTGTTATTTTCTGCACACTCTATTACTACTCTTCTTTGTCAAATGTAAGCTAGATGATCATATATGTTTTTCATTCTTTTCTTTCCCAGTACTATTCCCCTCCATCACATGCCACTTTCCAGCTTCTCAGTCCTAACTATGCTTTTAAGGAGAATACTACTTCAGCTATATTATTTTACTTTTTATTTTATTTTATTATTTTAATTCTGGATTAAAAACAATAGCTTGTGCTGTGTATTATTTTTTGAAATCATCTATTTGTCCTGGGCTGGTCTCAAAAAAGCTAAGTAGACTTACAGCTGGAAATTATTTGGACAGGAAACTACACAAGAATCCTGAAGTTAGAAATGAATTGGGAAGTTTTTTTAAAAAAAATAAAGAATCCTAAAATATTGTTGCTTAGAGAACTATATTAACATCTCCATATAGTCACTAGGGATTAATTATGATCACAAGAACACTTCATGAGATAAAATATGAAATCATAGTGTTTGAAGGGATCTTGGAAGTCTTCTAGTCCAACCTGTTGCCCACGATAGGAGTCCTTATTGCAACTTGGTCAAATGGTTGTCAAGTGTATTTTTGAAAACCTCCAGTGATGGTGCATCCACAATACCATCAGGCAAGCTGTTCTAGTGATTAACTGTTCTTACTTATCAGGATTATTTTTTTTTTCTTTAGTTCCAGGTTGGATCATTTTTTAAGCTTCCACCCATTGTTTCATGTCCTGCCTTCAGGTGTTTTGGAGAATAAGTCAACCTCCTCTTCTCTGTGATAGCCCCTCAATTTATGAAAGACAGCTATCATGTCCACCCCAGGTCCTTTCTTCATTGGACTAAACATACCCAGTTTTCTTAACCATTCATAGCATGGTTTAGTCTCCAGAGCTCTTAACATTCAAGGATTTTCTCTATTTTATCTCACTATTTTCTTTTCTACATTTAGTTTTTCCTGCTTTATATAATTATTTAAACAAACAAAAACAATTCATAGATTCATATTTATATTCATGTTTGTCTCTGCAGAAACTGTCTCTGCGGTGAAATAAAGAAATGTGAATTGTGATGTCCTGATGTAAGCTCCACTCTTACACACTTGTTGGCATATTTTCAACATTTCCCTTTCCTATGCAGATTTGGTGTCACGACACAGATAAAAAAGCAGTGGAATTTCTGTGGCAATGGGGCAGTTTTGCTTTCATTGTTTGTCCTCTTAATCATCTCATCATGTCCCAAAGATGCTTATGCAGATCTTTGAAGAGACAATGTACATGAAACTGGCTCAGATCCTCAATCAAGTCACACAAAGACCCTAGCCTCTTTTCTTTTTAAAAAATAAATTGGCATCAGGAATTTCTAAACAAGCAAAAAAGTTGCAGACACCAAACTGGAATGTCTGATCAAGCCTTATTTGCTCCATCTTGATTCTTCAACAGAATGAAGCAGTGCAAACATTAACTGCTGAAGTGCTTTGCCAAGATTGAACAGAAGCAGTTCACACCTTTCTACTCCTTCCTATTAAACCATGTGCTTTACATTGTGTAAAGATAACTGCCAATTTCTTCTACTGTTTTAAGAGAATATTGCAGTCAAGCTATTTATTCCAGAAACAGGTAATTCATCCAAGGCCTTATTGTTGTTATTAATCATTGTTAACCCCATTGCAAATTAATGGTTCAGACTCAAAAAAGTATGATTTATCAAAAGCTGCTGATGAATGAGATGCAGATAATGACAGATATTTCTTTCCAAAGTTACACTTTTAAACCAACTCCATGGCAGAGAATGAGGCCTGAAAACAGTCGTTGAATTGTGTTTTGTTGCTTATTGTAGTTTATAAATATCACAGGTTAAATAAAAAAGTTTTTTAAAAAAACAACATAAAATTATGAGAAGAAAAAAAAATCAGATTGAGAATAATAATCTGTGTCTAGTCGTCTCATTTCTTTTTATAAGAAACCCATGTTTCTATAGAGTCTTAGAAAAAAACCCTGGAAGTCATGCTAAGCATCAGCAGAGACTGTGAACTTTCAGTTCACACATCATATTCTTCATGCTGATACGTTGCTGAATACATTTGATGCTAATTTCTGGATTTATCTTTATTATTATTATTATTATCATCAAAAGAACAGCCACTCAAAAGTTTTCACAGTAGATAAAATTTCTTTTTTAGGAAACCAAATCTTTGCCCAATGTTACCCCTCTGTTCTTTCTGAACAATATTATTAATATTTTGTCCATTATTCACAACCCACAGGACATCTCTCTTGCAGCCTCTGATATAAATTTGAAAAGACTTATCAGTTTTCAGCCCTGTTATAAAAGAAACACAACTTTGATTTTCATTTTATGAATTCTTTGTTGATGTATATCAGCTTAAAAAATCTATAGTATCAATTCAAACATATCTCCACGGTCTTCTCAAATAACATTTGCTTTAATTTTACGTTCAAAAGCTTATCAGCTTCTTTTTTCTTCAAAATATTTTTCCCAAATAGTTAATTAACTGGTAGATTTAGATAAATTTTAAGAATGGACCTATACATTTCCCCTTTCCTTCACCACATATTGAATTAAATACTACCTGCTTTAATATTGCATTTGGCATATTACACTCATACCATAATTTAAGATGCTGATATTAACAGCATTTAGAACTTGCACATATCTGTATAAACCATATTTGCTCAAACCAAAATAGACCCACACCCACTGCTTCTCTGCAATAGTGCTGATCTTTTGTTATGGCCTTCCAAGAAGCTACTCCTTTCTGATAATTTAAGCATTGTGTTATTTTTATTTCTTTTCTATTTTCATTTCTCATTTGTGAATGATTTCCATTCTGGGGAGATGGGGGCTGAGATATTATTTTTGTTTTCAATTGTGCCATTGAAGTTTGTATTTTCCTACCTTATATATTATACAAACAGAGCCAGTTAGGTGTAATCATTAAGGCACCAGGCTAAAAACTAGGAGGCTGTGAATTATAGTCTTACTATAGGCACAAAACCAGTTGAATGACATTGGGCCAGTTACTCTCTCCCTCTGCCCTTGGGAAAAGGCAAGTG
This sequence comes from Vipera ursinii, assembly GCF_947247035.1. Classification (NCBI taxonomy): domain Eukaryota; kingdom Metazoa; phylum Chordata; class Lepidosauria; order Squamata; family Viperidae; genus Vipera; species Vipera ursinii. Next base: position 101,524,517 of record NC_139514.1, on the reverse strand, counting down.
TAAATCACTTCTGGAAATCTTACCAAATTATTTTAGGAACTTGCTCAGGCAATCACCAGGAACCAACACTGATTCAAAGGCACAACACAAAAAGGTACTAAATCTAAAACTTCTGGAGCATATCAGACTGTAAAAAAAAACAACAACCTGAAATAGAATGGTATTGTTCCCATTTTCTTTCTGATCACTGAATTATTAATTAGTGAGTTATTGCTCATTAGTAAAGCAATATTTTGTATATTCTTTTTAATTATCATTGCTTTGCAATGCTACCCATTTTGCAAAATGCACAACGTTTTGTTCATATTTATTATAAGGATATGCAAAAAGGGTTGAAACAGTCATTCTGGAAAACTGTGAAATGTACACTATTTTTTTTTTCCAAAAAGAATATTCTGGACAAAACATATTATTGAGGGACAAGTGCCTCCTGATAATACTTCAAACAACTTCTAGTTTGGAAGATTTTCTTCCAAAATCCACCAAATTTATGTTTCTCATGCAAAAACATGCTCTACTATTCGTTCAATATAGTTTCTCCCTGAAACAATGACTTTTGCACAATCCTAGCTTGAACATAAGGAACGCGGTGGCTCAGTGGGTTAGGATGCTGAGCTTGTCGATCAGAAGGTCGGCAGTTTGGTGGGTCAAATCCCGAGTGCCGCATAACAGAGTGAGTGCCTGTTACTCATCCCAGCTTCTGCCAACCTAGCAGTTCGAAAGCACGTAAAAATGCAAGTAGAAAAATAGGGACCACTACGGTGGGAAGGTAACAGCGTTGCGTGCGCCTTTGGCATCTAGTCATGCCGGCCACATGACCACGGAGACGTCCTCGGACAAATGCTGGCTCTTCGGCTTTGAAACGGAGATGAGCACAGGCCCCTAGAGTTGGCAACGACTAGCACACATGTGCAGGGGAACCTTTACCTTTACCTTTACCTTTAGCTTGAACATTTCTACTTTTAAATTATGGAAAAAGAATTACCTTTAGGTGATACCAGCCTGAGCAAGTTTAGAAATCATTGTATTTCTACTACTGTAAGTTTGATGAGTTATAATAATCAATTATAATAATCAATACAATAAGCCATAATTATCAAGACCAGATTGTCTTAATGGGCTTTACAGAATTAAATTTGAATGATCTTACTTAGCCTCTAGATACTTTTGGATGAAAGGAGCAATACTTGACAAGTGCATTTAGTTGGTCATAGCTTAACTCTACCATCTAGGTCTGTATCTGTAGGGAAAAGTTGTGGTTTTGTTTCTTTAATGTACACAGATTAGTGTTCTATGTGAACATTTATATATTTTAATATACATAATTACCTGAAAAGTACTACAGAAAACTGAATGAAAGCTGCAAGAATCACTCAGAAGAAGATAAACAAATTCCTTTAACCTTAAAGATGAAATTCTGATTTGGCTTCTAGTATAAACGATGGAGTGTAAAAGTGATATTTACAAAAGTGTTAGCCTGATCAAATAGAATCCAATCCATCAAATGGTGTGGTAGGGTGAATGCACAGACTCAGTAAGAACAGTGCTGGCCCTTTGGAGAGAAAAAAAGAAGAAGCGAACTCTACAGATGGATATTTTGCAAATACTGAGTCATGAACAGTGAAAAATTATTATTATTCTTATTTTTCTATCATACCAGAATATAACAAGGTCATTTTGGACATGGTATGTGTTAGCATTCCAGAAACTAAACTATTGATTAACAAAATACATTTCAAGTTCTGAGTATTATTAACCCATCCTTTATGTACTTTTAATAATTTCTTTGTTTCTCTGACAGCTACTGAATAAATAATACTTTAATGTGGCATTTGGCTTCAACTCTCATTATTGAAAGGCTACACATTTCCTACACACACACACACACACACACACACACACACACACACACACACACACATATATATATATATATATATATATATATATATATATATATATATATATATATATATATATATATATATATATATATTGAGGAAAAAAGTCACTCCTAGGATGGATACAAACACACACACACACACACACACACACACACATACACACACACACACTGCAGCATATTATACATTTGTCTCTATTTTAAAAAAATGAAAGCTGTGAATTGTGATTAAAAAATGAATATTAACAATCATGGGACTGAACACCCTGCAAATCATAAAGCCCAAAGATCATAGGAGTATATTTTGTATTCCATCTCTGAACTTCCGCTAGTTTTAGAGTCCTAAGAATACTTATTTTTCCATTGATAGATAGGCTCTGATATGTTTTAAAGCTGGAGGGGAAGGGGGGAAATAATAAAAAGTACAGGGTGTACAAATCACAAAACACACAAAACTACAAGAAAGTGCAAGTTGCCATATGATAATTTAGACTTCTGCCTTCTAGGTTCATGAAAAATCCATGGTTTTGCTTTTACAGGTTTGTAGTACAACACTACATTTTTCGCATATTTTTGACAAAGTAGCAACCATGCATCTGAAGTACTAGGGGTCAAAGTGACCCCAGAAAATTGTCAGTTTTAATGTACATTGCCACTTATGACCTACACTGGATTAATTCAATTTAGGAAACTTACCATGTGCTTCATTTAAAGATTTATTCATAACATGTTTATTATCTCTACTTATTTGGTGTGATTTTTAAATGGAACTTCCATATTAATATATCAAATCCTTCTATGCCAGATAATCCATATAAATGGAAGAACACTCTTTGTTTAATTATCAATCTCACATAGAATATATAGAAACAATGGTAGAAAGCAGAATGGATTTTGGTATGCAAAACAAAATGTCTCTAATTGCTAGTAAAAACATTCTAAAACATAGAAGTGATTGATTTAGTGAATTATTAGCAGGGAAATATTTTGTATATTAAAGTCATGTTGTTACTTACCTTCATCTCTTCTTCAATAATTGAGCCAATTTCTTACTCTTAGCAGCTACTAAAAGTAACAATGTCAAAGCCTTTCCGGGAATTGTCAGTTTTGAGAATGTTCCCAGACATTATATGATTCCATAACTTGTACAATGGTGTTTGTGTCTCCTTCCTTCCTTCCTTCCTTCCTTCCTTCCTTCCTTCCTTCCTTCCTTCCTTCCTTCCTTCCTTCCCTCCTTCAGAATGGCTTTACATTGTTCAGCAGAATGAAAAATAATATCCTACTTTAAAACTTGGGGGAAGCATAATTATATATATTAGACCATCTGCACATAATTTGAGAATTGTGTCTGTGTATTTTTATGCACGAATTGTATTACTTTTCTTCTTGTTTACCATAACAAGTATGTTTTCTGAAGCCTAGATTTACATAGAAGCTATAAAAAATTCTTTTGTTCAGTGTCCATAAGATTTTAATAACATAGAAACTCTACTGTTGTAGTAAATACATGTAAAGAACAAGAAGATACTACATCTCGTTTTATGCACAATTCTTCTTATTTCACTATTCTTTGAATCAGTATAATGTCTTTAATGTCCTGTTCTAAAAAAATGTCAGTTTCATAGCTCTTTTTTTCTCCATTTTCAGGAGATAGTTTTTCAGTGTCCATCCAATGGCAATTTATACAATGCCTCTCATCATATAGTTGATGCAATAATACTTCTTATGGGCTAATGCATTGCTGCAACACACTATGGTTCCATATAAATTATTTAATTTCATTATATTTTATTTATTTTATTTATTTTAATTCCATTTATATCCCGCCCTTCTCCGAAGACTCAGGGCGGCTTACAAGCTTAGCAGTAGCCTTCATTCTATGTATATGCCTGCTTATTAGGGCTTTCACACACACCCCAAGCGGCATTATTACAAAGTCAGCTTAATTGCACCCAACAATCTGGGTCCTCATTTCACCTACCTCGGAAGGATGGAAGGCTGAGTCAACCTTGAGCCTGGTGGGATGCGAACCTGCACTAATTGCAGGCAGCTGGTATTACTTAAGGAGGCATTAGCCCGCTGCTCCACCAAGGCTCTTAATGATTATGTTAATGATTATTCTAGTGAAAAGAGGAACCATGATGGCATGATAGCAGTGTTCCAATATTTGAAGGGTTGCCACAAAGAAGAGGGGGGGTCAATCTATTTTTTAAAGCACTAGAAGGCAGGACAAGAATCAATGGATGGAACCTAAACAAGAAGAGAAACAACCTAGAACTAAGGAGAAATTTCCTGACAGTGAGAACAATTAACTAGTGGAAGGGCTTGCCTTCAGAGGTTGTGGGTGCTCCATTACTGGAAGCTTTTAAAAAGATACAAGGCAGTAATTTGTCCAGAATGGTATAGGGTCTCCTGCTTGTTCAGGGGTTGGATTAAAGTCCTCCAAGGTCCCTTCCAACTCTGTTATATTCTTATTCTGATTAAGACATTTTCAATGCAGATTTAACATCAGCCAGTTTAAAAGAAAATATTTGAGACCATGCTCAGAGAGATTCTTTTTTTAAAAAAAAATCGTCCTTAAAGCAAAGAATCCTACTGCCATTAGATATGACCCTTTAAGAAACTTGGAGTAAATGTGCTCCTTATGGTATCTGCTCTGTGGAATATTGCATCCAGGTTTGGTCACCGTGATATTAAAAAAAATGAGATTCTAGAAAGAGTTCAGAGAAGAATGATGATGATTAGGGGATTGGAAGCTAATACATGAAGAACGATTGCAGCAATTTGATACGTCTAGTTTAATGAGAAGAAGGACCAGGACCCTATATGATAGCATTGTTCCAGTATCTTAGGGGCTGCCACAAAGAAGAGGGCATCAGCCTATTCTCCAAAGCACCTGAAGGCAGAACAAGAAGCAATGGATGGAAACTAATCAAGAAGAGAACCAATCTAGAACTAAGGAGAAATTTGCTGACAGTTAGAACAATTAATTACTTACCTCCAGAAGTTATGAGTGCTCCATTACTGGTGGCTTTTAAGAAGAGATTGGATAACCTAGTGTGGTAAATTGCATCCATCTTGTATAAAATGGGGCCTACATATTCATATGGGGGGCATTTGATTGAATTTCAATTTGATGTGTGGATTTATTAGCATATATTCTATAGCACTGTACAGGACCCATATGCATACTATTTGCTCAACTTTCCAATCTGGTGTATGAATAAAGGATAGACTATTTCATTCTACTCAGGATCACTGGCCTTGCCTACCCCAAACATTCTTGCCCAGACTTTTCCAGATTCTACTGTGTGTCAGGAACCATGAACCAGCTTTGTGGTCATATAATGTTGTGGCAAAAGTAAATCTGCAACACTGTTCTGAATGCTGACTGCCTAGAAGATAGGTTTATTGCTTTTAAAATTATTTGCTGTGGGGAAGTAAATTTCATGTATTATAATGTAATGTCTCTTGATGTTCTTTGTATGTTTTGTTTTCTTCCCTGGGAAATGCATAACTATGCATTATAGATAGTATTGCTATGTTGTTGAGTTTTCAAATTGTCAAGTTGCCTTGTTGTTGCTGCTGCTGTTGTTATTGTTGTTGTAACCTTGCAGGCAATATACTGAATAAAAGAACTCTGCCTTATGAATGAATAAACAATCAGAGAAGTTGTATTTTTGCTTTATTATATCTTTATTATTTTGTTGAATGAAGATATTGCAGTTTCCATCCTCTTTCTTTCTTTCTTTCTTTCTTTCTTTCTTTCTTTCTTTCTTTCTTTCTTTCTTTCTTTCTCTTTTCTGCAGTTTTTGTGCAGGGACACTGGAAAGTTAGGTTAACTTTTCATTTCTTTGCTAGTGATATAAGCACAGTATATCTATTTTCTTCTTGTTTACAGACACAGCCCTGCAGTCTTCTGTAATTTCATAGAAAATTATAATTTACTTATTTTATGGTTTTAGGATAAAAGTGTCACTGATATTGTTTGTAATGGGATTTCTTCCAACAAAGCAAGTAAAGAAGGCAGACTTATCCAATTTATTATCATGGATTTGCAAATAAAGTTGGACATCTTCCCATCTAACATACATGTTTGAAAATGAAAATGAATGTAAAGTAAGGAGGGGTGGATATACACAATATATGAGAATATATCTAGAAGCAATAGGAAAGAGTGGGTCATTGAATCAAGAAGCAACTCTACCTTCCCAAGTTTATTTATTTATTTAGTCAATTTCTTGGCCATCCATCTCAGTCAATGACTGTGGAGAAATACTGGTATTGACTGTCTAAGCTATTATTAGGTGAAACAGCCTCCCTGTCAATCCCAATAAGTTGACCATACCAGGAAATCAACTCCATAGGAACACATTTTTATTCATGTTCATTTTCAAACATGTTTCACAATAAACTCAGACACTGATTTCCTCTGTGTAGAATATATTTTATCGTAGTAAAATGCGAAGATCTTCTACTGCCCTGAAGATCATGCTAGACTTTGCTCTGCATCATAGAAGTCACATTTGTTCTGGGAGAAATTTCTAGAAGAAATGTTGGCAAGTAAGTGTAGGCTGACTTCACTTTTTGCTGCCATGTTTCAAATATTACTAATTATATTTTATTTAAGTCAAGTTAATACCATACAGAAGTCCATCAACCTTATTTTGGTTATTGCTCCATTTGTAAAATATATCTTTATCTCTACCAAATTTTTAAATGCATTTTAAAAACAAAATTTTACCCACCTAGACAATTTATTCAAAGTCTACCATCTTCTGGAATTCAGAAATATGTGTCTTTCTGCCAAGTCAGTGGGCCTCACTGTATGTTAGATGGGAAGATGTCCAACTTTATTTGCAAATCCATGATAATAAATTGGATAAGTCTGCCTTCTTTACTTGCTTTGTTGGAAGAAATCCCATTACAAACAATATCAGTGACAGCTGAAAATGTGGATGGATTTCTAGAAACATTATGCTTAGTGTGACATGGGAAAATATGATGTTTTAATAGGTAATCATTACTTGAACACCGTTCACACTTTCAGTTGCAGTACTAATTCTGTAGACTGTTTTCACAAATTAGGATTAGATTTTTTTCTTCCATGGATTTGCAGAATCATTATCATGTCAAGCATTTTCCTTCCATGTAAACTTTCTTCAGCAGTAAATATGATGTTTACAGGGCAGGAAAGAAGGAAAAAAGATAGATATGTATATACATACATATATACATACATAGTCAGACTTTGATCAGTCATTGATTTGAGCATCAATTATAGTATATTACCATGCCTTGTTTCTTTTTCAGTTCTGTGCAGTTTTGATATATTTTAAGGTTTAATTCTTTTTGTGGTGGTCTGTGAGCATAATAAAGATTGATTTGATTTGATTTGGTCATATTTGAATTGAATGAATACATACACACATACAAACATGCATGACATGCACATTTCATTGTAGAATATAGCCTGGGTTTTTTTTCCCTCCAAAACTTTTTTTGTGAAAGACATGGGGAACTAAGGAGGAAAACAAAAAGAAAATTTCAAACTCTTCAGTGAGAACAGTTTAACAGAAATAAAACGTATTTGTTCCACTACAGCAGATAATAATAGAGTTATATCCATTAGCAGTCTGCAGGCCCTCTCCTTCCTTTGTACAGATACAAAAAACCTCTGGAGTGTCTTGACAAAGGAGCCACGCTCAGATATTCCACAATAGAAACAACTCATCACATACCGCTTGTGATGGATGCTATTGTCAGCTTCCTCTGACAGCCACCAATAATGAGAGGATGGGGAGGGAGGACTATGCATGTGTGTGCAAACTGTGTCTACTGCCCAAGCAAGGACAAACATTGGAATCCTCTGTCTGTGTCGATATGAAAGCTGCAATACAGTGCAATTGTATCCTGAAAAGTCTTCTTCCATTCATTCCTACAAGGTGTATCAGAAGGCATTCTGAGGCAGATGGCATCATTTCAGTCACATTGGCAAAGGGGAATTGATCCTTCCAGGGCTTGTTTAAGACCTTGTGAAAAAAGATCACGTGAAGTATTAATACCACTTTACAATGCCTTGGTAAGGCCACACCTGGAATACTGCATCCAGTTTTGGTCACCATGATGTAAAAAAGATGTTGAGACTCTAGAAAGAGTACAGAGAAGAGCAACAAAAATGATTAGCGGTCAAAATGGCCCCTACCCCCCAAAACAAGGGGGAACTGCAAGCATTCCTGTGGCTCCTGAATTTTTACCATTCATTCCTCCCACACAAAGCAGCCATAGCTGAGCCTCTGCACAGGCTCCTAGAAAAGCAAGCTGCATGGAACTGGACCAAGGTCCACGACAAGAGTTTTAAAAACCTAAAGGAAAAATCAAATGCACAGGTATAGTATAGGTGGTACCTTGCTCAATAGTAGTAACTGTGAGAGAGATCTCGGAGTCCTAGTGGACAATCACTTAAATATGAGACAGCAGTGTGCTGCAGCTGCCAAAAAAAGCCAATACAGTGCTAGGCTGCATTAACAGAGGGATAGAATCAAGATCAAGTGAAGTACTAATACCATTTTTCAATGCCTTGGTAAGGCCACACCTGGAATACTGCATCCAGTTTTGGTCACCATGATGTAAAAAAGATGTTGAGACTCTAGAAAGAGTACAGAGAAGAGCAACAAAAATGATTAGCGGTCTGGAGGCTAAAACATGTAAGGAACAGTTGCTGGAATTAAGTATGTGTAGTTTAAAGAAGAGAAGGGTGAGGGGTGACATGATAGCAGTGTTCCAATATCTCAGGGGCTGCCACAAAGAAGAGGGAGTCAAGCTATTCTGCAAAGCACCTGAAAGCAGGACAAGAAGCAATGTTTGAAAATTAATCAAGGAGAGAAGCAACCTGGAACTAAGGAGGAACTTCCTGACAGTTATAACAATTAACCAGTGGAAAAACCTGCCTGCAGAAGTGGTGAATGCTCTAACACTGGAAGTTTTTAAGAAGAGACTGGACAGCCATTTCTCTGAAATGGTATAGGGTTTCCTGCCTGAGCAGGGGGTTGGACTAGATGACCTCCAAGGTCCCTTCCACCACCATCATCATCATCATCATCATCATCATCATCATCATCATCATTATTATTATTATTATTATTATTATTATTATTATTATTATTATTATTATTGCCACTATTTGGTCTAGCTGAGGGGTACCCAACACCTGAGCTATGGCCCACTACCAGACCATGGCCTATTCAGAACCAGGCCCATGAATAGTGGGCCAGCGTGCATGCACAAGTGTATGCAGTTTAACTTGCACAAGTCAAGGTGCCTGTGCATGAGTGTGCACACCAGCCTGCTGCTCATGCAATTCGAGGTGTGCATGCATGTGTGTACACTGGCCCATTGGCCCTCTCCTTCCCTATCAAGCCGCCAAACTGCAAAGGTTGGAGACTACTGGTCTAGCTCATATTACAGATGGGATGTCACTTAAGCTTGTAAGCCGCCCTGAGTCTTCGGAGAAGGGCGGGATATAAATGGAATTAAAATAAATAAAAAATATATTGTCAAGAAGTACATTCTTATTTTTTCGTCCTTAAAAATGATTGCCCCTTTTCTGAAAAGCTTCCTTCCTCCTGAAAATTCCTAGTACATTTCTTTGACTAATAAGTCAATTTTGGGAATATTTTGGAAGAATTTCATTTTCATTTCATTTTCTTCTTCATTTTATTCACCCTATTTTCTTATGTCCAAGGTTTGCATTGTATTAATTTATTTTTGTACTAAAAAGATTGTTCTATGTGAATATAGATAAAGCAAGGCGGATGTTAAACATGCCAAAAAAAAAGAGACAAATATTCTGAGACAGGAGTAATTCAGAGACCCCTGGAGGTAACTTTTTGCATTGGCTTAAAAACTCAAATCATATATGTTATGTATTCACACATTATTAATGTTATTAACAGGGCTGAGGTAAAAGCCGCGGCAGCTTTTGACAGCTGTCAAAAGCTGCCGGACAGAACTACGCAGGCGCCAAATGACTGACAGTTCTGCACGCGCTACCGCTGACAGCTCCGAGCTGTCAAAATCAGCCGGCCCCGATTGGCGGAAGCGAACGGCGCGGGAACCCGGCTTTGCCCTGATTGGCTAACCTGTTGACAGCTGCCTGTATAAATAGGAGTCATGTTCTTCTGTTGTTGCCTGGTTCGTAAATAAAGTTAAAGTTCTTTAACTTGCTGTCTCGCCTGCTTCTTCGACAAGGCAATATAGGCCTGAAAAATAGCTAGATAAAGAAACACTTGAGTGGAAAACCTGATTAGGATACAAAAACTTTCTCATTGATAATGAGATGTGGGGTCTTTGAAATGAAAGTGGAGAACTGGAGCCAACATTTTGCAACCAGTGCAACAACAACAACAACAAGATAGATTGGGACCAACCAGAGGAACCATGGAAAGGCTGTGTAGTCAACTGAAAAAAAAAAAGCTGGCATAGATTTTACTGTCTTCATTGCTATTCTCATTCAGCTTCAGAATGGAAATGGTTTTGCTAATTCTTTTCATGTAGGATCAGTTAAGGTCAGCCATAGATTGAGTTCAATAATTTCATTTTTCCCCCCTATCTGCTAACAGGTGATTTTCCTTCAATGATTTTCCTTAACTACTTAACTCTTTAAAAGGTGATCTACATCAGTTGTTAACTGCTTAGAGTTAATTTCTCAGAGGAGGAACTTGAAATGAAATGGGAGGAAATGATCCATAATGAATTAGTTCTGTCCTTATCTAATCTTTCAAGAGAATCAGGGTGCTGGCTATTACCTGCAAGTAGGATTATTTGAAGACAAAAAATTGTAATATTTACTGGTGACAGAAATTGACCTTTGCTGCAGTATGATAGTACCACTCTTTCAAAACAGCGCTAGTGCTCTTTACAGACAATGCTACACTCATCTATATGATGGATTGATCAATTGATTACTTATCAAATCATTTTTTTTTTATTCACAGAGACGACAACAACAACAATGGTTATAAGAATGGCAGTTTCCTGTGAAAGTTCATGTGCTCAGTCCCATATTTTGAATGCAAATACTACTTTCAAGATCAATCAGAATAAAGCTGGAAAGGACCTAGTCCAGGGGTCGGCAACCTTAAACACTCAAAGAGCCACTTGAACCCTGTTTCCCAGAGAAAACACGGGGAGCCGCAAAATGTGTGCACGAAAGGGGGGGAGTTTGATTGAAGAGTTTAATTAAAAAGAAATAGAGGCTGCTGTGCATTAGTTTATTTTTATTTATTTTTATTTTAATTCCATTTATATCCCGCCCTTCTCCGAAGACTCAGGGCGGCTTACAAGCTTAGCAGTAGCCTTCATTCTATGTAGATGCCTGCTTATTAGGGCTTTCATACACACCCCAAGCGGCATTATTACAAAGTCAGCTTAATTGCCCCCAACAATCTGGGTCCTCATTTTACCTACCTCGGAAGGATGGAAGGCTGAGTCAACCTTGAGCCTGGTGGGACGCGAACCTGCACTAATTGCAGGCAGTTCTCTCTTTCTCTCTCTCCCCCCCTCTCTTTCCCTCTCTCTGACCTTCTGCTCACCTGGCAAGCTGGCTTCACACTGTTCTCAGACTAACTGACACACATTCTTATTGGGCTGGCTCTCCTGCCCTGCTTTCTGCTGCTTCTTGCTTCCTGTGGAGTCGCAGCAAAGGCAGGTGCCCCACCCAATAAGCTTGTCAGCTTCTCGGAGAACAGCGTGCAGCGTGAGGCCACTCTCTTTTTTACACACAAAGAGAGAGAGAGAGAGGGAGAGAGAGGGAGAGAGAGGGAGAGAGAGGGAGAGAGAGGGAGGAAGGGAAGGGAAGGGAAGTGCAAGTGCTTCTCTCTGTCTCTGTCTCTTTCTGTGCAAATGGCGGAGGACGACTGGGAGCTGCAGGAGAAGGCTGAAAGAGCCGCATGCAGCTCCAGAGCTGCAGGTTGCTGACCCATGACCTTGTCCAACAACCTGCTCAAGCAGGAAACCCTATACTATTTCAGACAGATAGGTGTCCAGTCTTTTCTTAAAAACCTTCAGTGATGAAGCACCTACAACGTCTGAAGGCAAGATGTTCCACTAGCTAATTGTCTTCACTCTTAGGAAGTTTCTCCTTCATTTTTGTACTACTCTCCTTGAGTAGTTTCATCCATTGTTTTTTTGCCTTACCTTCTGGTGCTCTTATTTGAGGCAGCCACTGGGAATTTCTCATGAGATGTATCTTTGATCTGATCTTTCAGGATTTCCAACAGAGTACTCATTGCAACTTTAACTAAATTCACCATGCTGCTGGTTGCCCTCTTCTTATCTTCCCTTCCATCTTTCTCAGCATTAGAGAGACCAATCTTCACATAATATCTCTAAAGTATGGTAATTTGAGTCTTCTCACTGATGCTTCAAATGAGAATTCTGGGTTGATTTATTTGATGATGCATTTCTTTGTTTTGTTGACTGTCCATGTTATTCTCAGGAGTCTTGTCCAATACCAAAGTTCAAACTCATAAATATTCCTTTGATCTTACTTCTTCAAATGTATATGAGATCATAAAAAGTCTAATAAAAGTTTCAGAAAGCCCAGGTTAGGGATTTTGTGAACAAATGCCAAGGATCTAGTCTTTATGTAGCTGATACCAAAACAAAAGATACTGGAATAGAGAGAGCCTTCCTCCAACTGCTAAAGAACTGGGCAGATCCCAACTCCTGATATCAGCAACAATTATATTAGGAGAAGAGAGAAAACATTGGCTGAAGTAACTACAGCTTTATGTTGGTTGGCTGGAGAACCAATGAATGCAACATCACAAAGCTGTGAAATAAAAATATCTTAGGACAGGTTTGTTACAGATGGACGTAATAATGAGTCCATTGAAATTAACCATATAGGAAAAGAAGGATTTTTGTGATTAGATTTGTTTCTAATTCCCACTCATCATTGTGGTAAGAGAAGAAATATGATTTACTTTTTCTTCGTAGTAATCAAAACTATAGGACCATTCTCTTTATGTGCATCACTACAATAGTGTATATGTGTGTATATGATTATGTATAGGAAATTACAGACTACCACTTGTTTGCATAAAGAGAAAATTGGACTTGCCTTGTAATTCTTAGAACAGCAATTTGCAGGTATAAGTGTAGGTGTGGGATTGGGATTACAACAGGTAAGCAGAATGAAGTAACATTTATCCCATGAGCATCCCTCACACTCATCTTTGACATACCTAATTCCAACAAATAAGCAGTAACATTTACAATGCTAGTATTCAGATCTGATTTATCAAGAATGCAATTTTTTTGCATAAATCCAGGAGCATTTTTTCTTTACATTTTATTATCTTTCACACAAAACATATCCTGAGTTTAATTAAAAGAAAAAATAACTGAGCATTTAAAATGATTCTTCATTTCCACCTCAAACAGAACAAACAACATACACACAAAAAACCTTTTAGTAACACCCAACTTCTTCATCAGATCAACTAGGTGTTCAGTTCAAATCAGTTTAGGGGTTCAATTCAATTCAACTTATTGCGGTCAACACTCTTCCACAAGCAGAGTGCTCTGTGCACGAAAGAAAATGTTTGTGTGTGTGTGTGTGTGTGTGTATGTACTTTGTGTATTCCATCTAATATTCTATTTAATAGAAAATAAATAAAATTTTAAGACAGAGATAAAATACAGTTTTAAAATGACTTAACTGCAGCCTATATCAATTAAACACTAACATTATATTAAATGTAATAACATTTAAAGTTACAGCAAACTAATAATATCTAAAATTTAAATCAATTGTAATAATTATATATAGTGCACTGCAGAAGATTGGCCTATCAGGGTTCAATATGTTTTCCATGCTGTGCACAAAACAAGCTGAAGATACTGTAACAAGGGGTACTTTATCTATTAGCAGCATCTGAGCATAGGTTGGATCTGGGTGACCAGGATATCTAGTAATCAGATATGATATGGTTGGGATGTCTCTGTGCAAGGAGCAACAAAGAAGAACATATTCTGTAGCTTCCCCTCTTCAAAATCACAGGAGCAGAGCCTTTCAGCCAATGGAACTTTTTAATCTTTGCCATCCAATACTGCAGAAGAGAAAGCATGGCATCAAGCAAGAAAGAAAGCTTTCCAATGGCTGGTTGTTTCTAGCTGTGTAAGATAGCTTAATTAGGAGTTGCTAGCTCTAATGAAATCAAAACTGAAGATCTGTTGCTTCTGTTCTCAATTCAGCTTTGTATGCATTTGTTCTTAAGGCATGTTCTTGTGCAGCCAGAATTACTTTCTCGGTCTTTTTCTTCAACTTTCCTGCTCTTAGCCATTGCCAGGTCCTGTTATTACCTACTCTCCTGCTATTTTTTAAAAAAATGTACTGGCCATGTAATGCTTTCTCTTCCCATGCCTCTATTTTGTTCTTCATTTGGTCTTTCTTGAAAGCCAATTTGGTCTCTCCAGTAGTTAGTGAGCCTTCCTAGTATATTAGCTTCAGTGTATCATCATCATCATGGTTCTTCACACAGTCAGCCAGACGTTGAAGCTGGTTTTGACTTATTCTTGTTTTCTTTTGATTGCTCGAATAACACAAGCAAAAACAAACAGTTGGAAACTGACCAAAGATAGAAGCAACCTGGAATTAAGGAGAAACTTCCTAACAGTGAAGACAATTAACCAGTGGAACAGCTTGCCTCCAGAAATCATGCACGCTCCATTACTAGAGGTTTTTAAGAAGAGACTAGACAAGACATGTCAAACTTGAAATGTCACGTGACATCGCACAATGTATTGGAGCTTTTTTATCATTGCCGGCGATGGGGTGGGAGCAGTTTCCCGATGATGCATCCGGCCCACGGGCCAGCAGTTTGACACCCTGGATTAGAAAGTCACTTGTATGAAATAGTATAGGTTCTCCTGCTCAAGCAGGGGACTAGACTAGGAGACATCCAAGGTCCCTTTCTATTCTATTCTATTCTATTCTATTCTATTCTGTTCTGTTCTGTTCTGTTCTGTTCTATTCTATTCTATTCTATTCTATTCTATTCTATTCTATTCTATTCTATTCTATTCTATTCTATTCTATTCTATTCTATTCTATTCTATTCTATTCTATTCTATTCTATCCTATCCTATCCCATCCCATCCCATCCCATCCCATCCCATCCCATCCCATCTCATCCCATCCCTCCATTCTATTGTAATGGCAAAAATAAAAATACAAGGATATTGTCACAGAAAGTGTTAAATAGAAGCTATGGACCAATCATGGAAAAACAAAGTTATTATTGTTGTTGTTTAATAGAAGGAATATGTTCACCTGTAGCTAAATTGCACATGATATTCAGGCACATTTCCTTCTTATACATTCATTTCTCTTTTGCAAAAGACATCTGCAGAACATTCAGTGTAGATTGGAAGAAACAGATAGGGGAACACATTTCTTTACTTTATCATCTGTGTCAGTCTTTCAAATATACCACATACATTGATTTTTGTTCTTTAGCAAAATAGTCAAGCATTTTGGAAGAGGAAATTAATCACTGGGAACAAACTTTATTGTGGCATTGTCAGCTTATAATCATTTTTCCTTTCATATAATTTAGTTTATGCAGCCTTTGCACGTGTTTGGTGAAAAGAGTATAGTATTGTGGTTCTATTAAGCACAATCCTTTTCAACATCCAGGAACAATACATCTTTGCTTACAGCCCTAGAGTCTGAGAATGGCATTAAGGAATTCATACTTCTGAGACGTGTATAGTTCACCTTTTATTTTAGTCATACACTCCAATTATTTTTTTTTCAGCTTTGACCCACTTCTACAGTATTATAAGGCTGCAGCAAAATTTACCTCTGAGTATATGACTCTGGTCTTGCGTGGTCAGATATCATTTTTGTGTAAAGTTATCACTGAACAGTTCTGCAGAGAATAAGAGATAACTGACTGGTTCATATTACAATTTTTTTCCAGAAAATATGGAGTGACACCTAGATCTTTAGTATAACATTTTCCTCTCGCCCAGATTCTAGACTGGATTTCATCTTTGAACTTGTTTACTGTAAACATGATTCTGAGATGCCATCCCTTTTGCTTATCACAGGGACTTCGTACCATTGATAATCACTGCCTGTTTTATTTCATCACCCTGATTAAGTGCAACTTAAGTGAAACTTGCTTCAATAGCAGTAACTGTGAGAGGGATCTTAGAATCTTAGTGGACAATTGCTTAAATATGAACCAGCAGGGTGTACCAGCAGCCAAAATGCCAATGCGACCCTAAGTTGCATTAACAGAGAAATAGAATCAAATTGTATGAAGTATTAGTACTACTTTATAAAGCCTTAGTAAACCACAATTAGAATACTGCATCCAGTTTTGGTCACAAATATCAGAAAAAAGTTACAGAGAGTCTGGAAAGAGTGCAGAAAAGAGCAACAAAGATGATTAGTGGAATGGAGACTAAAACGTATGAAGAATGATTGCAGGTTGTCTACTCTAGTGAAAAGAAGGACTAGGGGTGACATGATAGCAGTCTTCCAATATTTGAGGGGCTGCCATGAAGAAGAGGGGGAGGATCAACCTATTCTCCAAAGCACCAAAAAGCAAGACAAGAAGTAATGGATGGAAATAATTCAAGGAGTGAAGAAACCTTGAACTAAGGTGAATTTTCTAACACTGAGAACCATTAAACAGTGGAAAGTCTTGCCTTCATAATTTATGGGTACCCATTGCTGCAGGCTTTTAAGAAGAGACTGAACAGCCACTTGTTTGGAATGGTATAGGGCAGGGGTAGGTAACCTTGGCTCTTTTATGACTTGTGGACTTCAACTCCCAGAATTCCTGAGCCGGCTGGCTCAGGAATTCCTGAGCCGGCTGGCTCAGGAATTCTGGGAGTTGAAATCCACAAGTCATAAAAGAGCCAAGGTTGCCTACCCCTGGTATAGGCTCTCCTGCTCAAACAGGGGGTTGGACTAGAAGACCTCCAAGATCCTTTCCAACTCTGTTTTTCTGCTATTCATATATAAAAATGAAATACCTTCAGTTCTACATTTAAGTTACCTTTTTGACAGGCTCCATGCCATAAAGAACTTTACTGTTCCCATTTTTGTTAACCCCATCTTTCAGTATCAGTCATCTTCCAAAGATTGTCTGACATTCGGCAATGCACTTTCTGCAAGTTATAGAGTAGACAACAAATGTTTACAAGTGAAAAATTCAGGCACTTTGCTATCCATTTAACACAAAGGTAGGTATTTTTTTAAAAATGGAAAGTTTAAATGTGCACTCAAGGCCCATCAACCAGCTAGGAGGTACTGTACAAGTTCATGAACAAGAAATAAAGATGAAAAGCAAGAAAGAACATTTTGAGAGGCTTTACAGATTGCAGTTTTTGAAAAATGTGTGGGTGGTAATAATAGCATACAGAGGCTGCTGGAAATAATTTGAAAAACAGACAGGAGAAAATGAGAAATCATCCAAAGTTCTCCTCCCAAAGTGGAAAAAAATGAGAATGAAAAAAGTGACTTATGACCATTTTTCACAGTTACGACAGCATCCCCATGATCACATAATCAAAATTCAGATGCTTGGCAATTGGTTCATGCTTATGACCATTGCTGTGTCTCAAGATCGTATGATCACCTTTTGCAACCTTCTGACAAGTAAAGTCAATGGGGAAGTCAGATTCACTTAACAACTATGTAACTGACGTAACAACTGCAGTGATTCACTATGACAGAAAAGACTGTAAAATGGGGCAAAACTCACTTAACAAATGTCTCACTTAACAACAGAAAGTTTAGACTCAATTGTGGTCGTAAGTCAAGAACTACATTATAGATATATGTCAAGATTCATGTGTGTGTGTGTGTGTGTGTATGAATTTGTAATAAAATGGGCAGATTTATTTAATTAATTTATATGCCACCCATTCCAATGTAATAAATAAATAAATAAATAAATAAATAAATAAATAAATAAATAAATAAATACATACATACATGCATACATACATACTATGTATTCATGAAGGCACAATGTCCTGATTTCATATTAAACAAAACAACAACCATACCTGGTTTTATTTTGATTCTCTTTCTTTATGACGTTGTCACACAAATGAACTTTTCTTTTTCAGGAGGAGATAAAGTGTTCAGTAAATGAAGATGGGTGAATTGGATTTCGGTACTGGAGGTGACTGAGTCATCTGTCAAGCCATTGATTGCCAAGGTTAATACAGCTCTCTAGCTAACTAGGCCAGTATTCCCTTCTTTCCTCACTAAATATATTTTTTTTCCTAAATTCTAGGGAGAAAATCATACAAAAAAATAAATGCTTAGCATAATTTATGGAGCTTCTCAGTCATCCAGGTCATGGCTGTCCCAAAAGTGCTTTTTCACAAGGCAACTGGACTTCCCCCCACCCTCTTTAAACAGTTTCAATGTTCGTCCAGAAGCTTCTTGGGTGAAAAGTGAAATATCTTCAAAGAGAAAAAAGAAAATCCAGTTGCCTCATGCAAAAAGCACCTTTGGTTTATCAGAATTTAGTTCAGGTGGCTGGCAAATCTCAGACTGATGTGGAAGTCTGAACAAGCTGGAATAATTAAATGAATAGTAAAGAAGGGTTGTGTTTTTATTAGGTCTATAGCAATGCAACCCTTTCTCCAAAGCATTTTTGAACCATGAAAAGGGTCAATTGTATTGACAGGCATTCCAAAGATTTTTGTTTCTTTGTTTTCTTGCCAATTTCAGACTGCTTTAAATTTAAATTCACTTAAAAAATCTTCAGGAATTTTGAGTTATAAGATTCTTCTTTTAAACTCTACAGACCAGGACTTTACAACTTGGATTCCACCAAACAGAGGTCCACCAGCTGTATTTGGTAGTCCACCAAAAACTGTAGACATGATGTTTTTCTTAGCTTTTTGTAATGTTTCTGTAAAAAAAACACCAAGATCATCTGCTCAGAAGCCACAATGTGTGCTTAAGCAGACTGCTGAGCCTTTTTAATCTCCTTCGCAAATCTACTTGCTAGATTTCTAGATTAGGATACACAAGAGGTTTAAAACAGGATTAAATTAGCAGAACAGATATTCACATAGTCATTAAGAAGCATCTTTAGCTCACTAAGGATGGGGGAATTTCTGTAAATAACTATTTGTCACTGTAAAATAATGGCCAAATAAGAATAATTTTCTGCAAGAATAATTTTGTAGATCAGACATGTCAAACACAAGGCCCGGGGGCCAGATCTGGCCCGCAAAGTGGTTTCATGTGGCCCATGAAGCCATCCTGGAAACAGTGAGCGAACGGCCCCCACTGCCTTGGCCCTGGCCCAGAGACCCTCCTTCTGCCAGAGACCCTCAGATCTGTCCCACTCCTGCCCAGGGCCCCACAGGCACCCTTGATGCGAATGATGTAGAGCTGGCCACGCCCACCCAGTAGGCCAAACACAATCTAGCCACGCCCACCCAGTAGGCCACGCCCACCCAGGCCATACCCACCCGGCCCCCTGAGGGCAACCACAATGCTGATGCGGCCCTCAATGAAATTGAGTCTGACACCCCTGTTGTAGATAGTCACATCCGTTTCAGTTGTGCTCACTAGCACTAATTCAAAATCTCCAGCCTACCAAAAGATATTACTTTTCTTTTTTTAACTTCTATGGATATCACAACGTTTCTGTCACATTGTAGTGCTTTGCATGTCTGCTGTTAAGTCAGGGTGACATAGAAAAACTGGCAATCTGAAGTGGCAAGAAGTAATTCTTCTTGACATGAATTGTCTCTCAAGAAGTGTCAAGATGAAGATTTTTGTCTGGGGTAGCATTCCCTCCACACTTTTACTTTGAAGTACATGCCAGAAAAAGACAAATTGGGCCTATTGATTCAAATTGACTATGTAGGATTTTGATTTCTCTAATAAAAATTAAACTGAGCTGACTAATCATGTTATGTAAGTATCCCATATAATTTTCTAATAGGCTAGGAGTTCACATTCAAAATAGAAGCAAGAAAACATCTAAACAGAATTTTTGGAAAAGGGCAGTCCACAGTTAATTCTTAGGCATCATTATTAACACCAAAAATTAATAGCTTATTATTAAATCCATCCTTCTACCTCCCCACCCATTTGTGATACAATAAAAGGGAGTAATGCTTTACTGGGAACATATATTAAGCACTGTTTTACCAATGTACTAACATTTTGTCATCTTTTGTTTGAGTACAATCATTCTCAGTTTATTTAAATGAGCACTCCCTCTACAAGAGAGAGAATGGAATGAGATATTTTTACACTTGAATTTCTGATTCACAAATTTTATTTATTTATTTTTATTTTATTAATATTTCTATACCGCCCTTCTCCCGAAGGACTCAGGGCGGTTCACAGGGCAAGAATAAAATACAAAGTGACAAATATTAAAAGAAGATTAAATAATTGCCCGTTAAAACAATTAATATACTACATTTATAAAAACCCCAAAAATACAACACTAAAAATACAAGAATAAAAACCCCAACCAATCCCCCATCAGGCCAGGCCGGCTTGTGCAAACAAAAACGTCTTCAGATCGCGGTGAAAGGAGCGAAGATCGGGCGCCATCTGGAGCTCTACCGGTAACTGGTTCCATAGCTCTGGAGCGCCCACAGAGAAGGATCTCCCCCTGGGGGCCACCAATCGACATTCTCTGATCGGTGGCACCCTGAGGAGACCTTCTCTGTGGGAACGCACAGGGCGCAGGGAGGTTGATGCCGGCAGCAGGTGTTCCCTGAGGTACTCCGGACCCCTGCCATGTAGGGCTTTAAACACCATTACTAGTACCTTGAATCTCACCCGGAAGACAACTGGTAACCAATGCAGCTCACGGAGCAGAGGTGTAACATGGGAGTATCGGGAGACTCCCAACACAACTCTCGCGGCTGCATTCTGTACCAGTTGGAGCCTCCAGGTGGTCCTCAAGGGCAGCCCCATGTAGAGAGCGTTGCAGTAGTCTAGACGAGAGGTCACGAGCGCATGAGTGACCGTGCATAAATCATCCCGGCTTAGATAGGGCCGCAACTGGCGCACCAGGTGGACCTGGGAGAAAGCCGCCCTAGTCACAGCCACTATGTGGTCTTCCAAGGTGAGCTGTGAATCTAGGAGGACTCCCAAGTTGTGAGCCCTATCTACAGGGGGTAATAATTCACCCCCCATAGAAAGAGATGGAATATCCGAATAGACCCGGGATGAAGGTATGCAAAGCCACTCAGTCTTGTCGGGGTTGAGTTGAAGTCTGTTCCTCCCCATCCAGACCCGGACCGCCTCCAGGCAAAGGGACATCATGTTGAGGGCATCACTGGGGTGGTTTGGGGTCAAAAGAAAAAGCTGGGTATCATCAGCATATTGATGATACACAACTCCAAAACCACAAATGATCTCACCCAGCGGTTTCATATAGATGTTGAACAGGAGAGGCAAGAGGACCGACCCCTGAGGAACTCCACAAACAAGAGACCTCGCGGTCGACCTCTGCCCTTCTGTCAACACCGACTGCGAACATCCCAGGAGATAGGAGGAGAACCACTGTAAAACTGTGCCTCCCACTCCCAATCTCCTGAGACGCCGCAGCAAGATACCATGGTCGATGGTATCGAAAGCTGCTGAGAGGTCTAATAGGACTAGAACAGAGGAATGTCCCCTGTCCCGAGCCCTCCAGAGATCATTCACCAGTGCGACCAATGCCGTCTCCGTGCTGTACCCGGGCCTGAAACCCGATTGGTACGGGTCTAGATAATCCGCTTCATCCAGGACCAGAGGGAGCTGATGCGCCACCACACTCTCAACAACCTTCGCAAGGAAGCGAAGGTTGGAGACCGGATGAAAGTTGTTCAATACAGCTGGGTCCAAGGCAGGCTTCTTGAGGAGAGGCCTCACCACCGCCTCTTTCAAGATGGCAGGGAAGCTACCCTCACTCAAAGAAGCCGATATAACTGCCTGGAACCAGCTGCGCGTCCTCTCCCGGGCTGCATAAACCAGCCAGGAAGGGCACGGGTCCAATAAACATGTG
The DNA here is from genome assembly GCF_947247035.1 of Vipera ursinii. NCBI lineage: Eukaryota > Metazoa > Chordata > Lepidosauria > Squamata > Viperidae > Vipera > Vipera ursinii. Next base: position 101,502,545 of record NC_139514.1, on the reverse strand, counting down.
GTGGAGCTCAGCCTCCCCATAATCCTGTCCACTTCCTCCGGAGTCACAGAATCAAACTCCTCCCAGGTAATATCGACAAGACCGCCCGTGTCCTGATCGTCAGACTCTGCCCAGTCAGAGTCCAGACTGGTCCGAATCCGAGCGATTTTGTCTGACAGATGTTGGTTAAACTCCTCGGCACGACCCTGCAAGGGTTCCTCCCTCACCTCCTGATTCAGGAGGGAGCGAGTCACCCTAAACAGGGCGGCCGGGCGATTATCTGCGGACGTGATAAGGGTAGCGAAGTGGTTAGACCTCGCCTCCCTTATCGCAGCGAGATAAGACCTAATGTAGGCTCTTAGTTGCAATCGGTCGGATTCGGATCGGCTGGATCTCCAAGCGCTCTCTAGGCCCCGTCTCCGACGCTTCATCTCCCGGAGCTCCGTGGAGAACCATGGAGCTCGACGGGATCTGCACCGGGTCAGGGGCCGCAAGGGTACAACTCGGTCAAGAGCCTCAGTGGCTGTCCTTTCCCAGGCTTCCACTAAGGCATCTGCCGAGCTTTGAGCAAAGGAGGCAGGTGGGGACCCCAGCGCCACCTGGAACCTCTCGGGATCCATTAGGCGTCTGGGGCGGTACCATTTAATTGGTTCCACACACCCACGGTGGGGGGTGGCAAAACGGAAGACCAGCCGCAGATGATGATCGGTCCATGACAGGGGCATAGCAATTCGAGAGCCCCCACCAAGATCATCTAACCACCATCCAGATAAGAAAACTAGGTCAAGGGTGTGGCCTCCCTCATGAGTCGGTCCCGAAATTACTTGCATCAGGTCCATGGCCGTCATGGAAGCCATGAACTACTGAGCCAACTCAGATGATCCTCCCAGCGATGGTAGATTGAAGTCCCCCAAAACTATAAGTTTCGGGAACTCAATCACCAACCCAGAGAGGACATCGAGAAGCTCAGGCAGGGCTGCTGCTGCGTGACTAGGTGAAAGGTACACCAGCAGCAAGCCCAACTGCGCACCAGGGCCACATTTCAGGAAGAGAGACTCACACCCGACTATCTGGGGAACGGTGGCCTCCCGCGGACACAAGGTCTCCCTCATAACAACAGCCACTCCCCCACCCCTACCCTGAGCCCGAGGCCGGTGTAGCACCCGGAAACCTGGTGGGCAAAGATCAACCAGAGGAATACTGCCCTCTGGGCCCAACCAAGTCTCCGTGATGCAAGCCAGGTCTGCCTGCTCACCCTCGACCAAGTCACGGACGAGAGGAGCTTTATTTAAATGCCCTCCGTTGAGAGGCATCAAAGCCAGTGGTGGGATTCAGCCGGTTCGCACCAGTTTGGCAGAACCAGTAGCTAATTTTTTGTTGTCCAGGCCCAAAACAGAATTCTGGAAGTGGCATCCACACAGGGAACTGGTTGTTCACCTATTTGAATCCCACCACTGATCAAAGCCATGTTCACAATGCCTCTTTGCAGTACGGTAGATATTTAGGGTGGCTAGGGAAGTGTCCCCAAAATGCTGGTCTTCAGAGCAATAGGTAGTTAGATTCTCAAGGCAATTGACCCCAGAGTGAATGAATGAAGCTCTTTTGAAAAAACAAAGCTCAGTTTTCTCTCAAAAGGCTTTTAAAAAAAATAATAATAATAAGGTTCACCTATTGTTCATGTAAACATACAAAGATCAAACTGAAACGAAAAAAGAAACAAACCTTGATTTCTTCACAAGCGTGATGTTACTGCCTGAGCAGCATGGTTATACAGCTGATCTAGTAGAGAAAATTGCCTTTCTGTAAGTGTATCCATATTTCCTCTCTAGCTTGTTGCTATCATTTGCCTCCACTCAACGTCATCTGGCTTTGAATATGTTCGGAGCTGCCTGCTTTCCTCTGATGTCACTTCAAACCATCCATCCCACTTGACTTCAGTATATAGTATAAGCCTGCAGATGTAGAGGACGGCTGATTCTGCTCCTTGTAAACCCACCACCCACCTTAGTGCTATAGTTGAAAGGAAGAGTTTTTCAAATGCAGAATCGGTGATTTCTGTATCCATAGGGTTTTAATTAGTTGCTCATACTCTACAAGAGAGTTTTTAATGAGATTTCAAATTTATTTGCCAGAGTCTCTACTAGAAGTGACTTTGTAATTAATTGTCTATCAGAAGAAAAAAAAACCTATAATAAAAATATAAAAGTACAAAGGGAAGGAAATGCCATCTGCTTATTTATTTTTTGTGTCAAAGAATGATGTATTCCATGTTAAAATTGAAAAGCTGTTTTGAGTTTCAGTATGAAAATCAGGTAGCTCACTTTTTAAGACAAATTTAGCACTCTGTTACTGAGGAGACATTCATATTTAACAGTAAAACATTGCTAAATTTGTCTTGAGAGATTTTCTTGTTCGAGTCAGAAATATGTGCTATATTACTAATATATTACTTGATCAGATTTACTTTAAACTTTTTTTAATGACCCTGCAGTCCCTTGCATTGGGGTGGAATCTGGGTGACTGAATAGTGTTGAGTGTTTACTTTTGGATAGCAATAGCACACTTAGACTTATATATAGCTTCACAGTGCTTTACCAAGTCAGTATATTGCCCCCAACAATCTGGATGCTTATTTAACCAACTTTGGAAAGATAGGCTGAGTCAATTTTGAACTGGTGAGAATCGAACTGCTGGCAGCTTGCAGTCAGCAGAATTAGCCTGCAATACTGCATTGTAACCACTGTGCCGTGCCACAGCTTAGAGCCCATAGCAGATATTTTCACTTTGTGCCCAGAGAGAGAAATATCTGCTGCTACCTAGGATTGAACTCACAGCCTTCTGATTGTGAGGCAAGAGCTTCACCTTTGGGCCACCATGCCACTCAGATTTACCTTAAAATAAATCTAGCTATTTTCTCTTAATTACTGTTTTTTCCTATAACTTCTCATGAAGTACAATATTATTCTAACTTTATATAAGACATTCAGAATTTATAAAACTAAAGCAGCCCTCTTTATTCTTCATTCTCCACCCCAAATGCAGTCTATGAGTTCCCAATCAGAAGGGTATCGTAGTCCAACATGTATGAAGAGAAGGAGGTTGAGGAGCTAAAGCACAACCTTTGAAGTATGAGGGGCTTCCAGAAAATAATATAGGATGTGGAAATATAGGAAAGCAGGAAATAAATAACTAACTTGATTTGTTGTGGCTCCTCCTACTCCTACTTCTCCTCCTCCACAAAAAATGTGTGCCAAAAATTCAAAATAAATGAAGGCCCATCTTTTCCCATGGTCTTTAATTGTGTTTCTGCAATTACCATATTGACTTTTTTGACCAACACTCCCACACAGACCTTGACAAACAAACTACCTGCTGTTAAAACAAACCAGAAAGAAATGTTTTGTTTTATTTTTTTCAATGTTTGTTCTATGTAACAGGGGGAGAATATTTCAACAATGCTTTAAAACTTCTCATTATAATATAATCAAACAGTAAGAATGTAAAATTTGGAAGAATAGTTCCTAGTTGTGTTCATCCATAATTGCCTATCATTGCATTGTGTATTTCTATTTTCAAAATCTATGAAAGTAATTGTAAATATATATCTGAGAACACATACACATACATGAACACATTCTCTCAATATGTCAATTTATAAATAAATTTCAATTCACTCTATAGATTTCTAAATTTTATTCTAGAATATGTATGTATGTATTTGTTTGTGTCTAGGCACACAGAGAGACACAGAGAGACACATTCTGAAAAGTACATTATTAGGAAAGTATGTTCTTCTGTATTTTTGTCCAGAAGATATGGCTAAAATAAATTTTCATTGAATTTCCGAAAGATTTAATTCTTCAAACTTCTTTTTAAAAGGGCACAAACAAAATGTTGCAAGTTAATTTAAAATAAGTACCCACATTTTTGGCTTTCATGCTTAGTTGTGAGGTATATATGCAAATTAAATAATCCCTTCTTCCCAACGGAGAGTTAAAATTTTGCTTATATCTTAATCTGAAAGGTATTATTCATAGCTTATGTTCGGTACTGCTGATTTAGCAGAGAAAGAAGTAAAAATATCGACACAGAAGATTACATTAAAAACAACTTTACTAAAGCAACATAACTGAATTATTTTTTCTGTTAGGAAAGGCAAAGGAAACAAGATGATACATGCATATTCTGCTATGACAAATAGCATGTGAGATTTTTCATGTTTACTGAAGGGCTGTCAACATCAACACAAGTGAGCATTTCTAGAACATCTATGAGCTCTGAACTATACTGTAAATATAGAAATGACCATTAAATTTAAGCTGTCTGTATCTCTTTGCTGCCTTCTGGTGATCATCTAGATTCTTGCAACCTGGATCCAATAAATAGCTGATAGCCAAGCCAGGAGCTGTATAAAACTGATTCTGATTATACTACCAATTGAAACAAGTATCGTAATAATAAAAAACTGTAGTTACTCTTCACAACCTACAGATTCATTTCTTTGGAGAGATTGACCCTGTACATACAAGGAATGTTAGAATGCTAAGGAAAGTTACCATGCTAAGATACCAATATTGCAATATCCTTAGTTTCTCTATCGATCTTAAACATTTATTAGAAATGAAACTCAGCATTTTTATGAGGATACAGACGCAGCCCCAAATAGCCATTTTAACAATAATCAGATACGTATGATCCTTCAAGTATATGTGTCTTCCTAAAGATTTTAATTCTTCATTAATCATAGATCAATAGTAGTTTATTGTAAGGGTAGGCAATATATTGAATGTTTAGTCTGTAAGTGCTTCTAGAAATCCTAATTTCAGAGTGAACAGGTTTATTATTCAGAACTTACAAATTTCCTATGTGTCACTGCGTGTTTTTTAGTTTTGCCAGCTTCGCTCATTTCTAATTGTACATCTCTTTCTGCTCTGCATCTGTGTATTATCTTATCTTGTAACCATAGTGACTCCAGATATGTCCAGTCAATGTTTTTGGTTTTAAACTGTTTTGTGCGCAGGCCTAAAAAGGTTCTTACAGTTTCAGTTTTTCTTTCTTCTCCTGCCTGATGAAAGAATGTGGTCAGTCTAGGTCTTTTGTTTTCTCATTAAAAGTTTTACTATAGAATATGACTTGGATTTCTTTTCTTTGATATTGACCATGCAAATGAACCATGGTCCATCCACCTCTGGTCGGACTGTTTATTGTTCCGTGACATTTGGTCCCAGAGGATGGTTTATTTTTATTTTCAAGATTTATTGATAGGCAATTAACCAGGTAGTTAGTCCAGCACTGAGGAGGCTGTGATTCATTGCTGAAAATATGCCCAGGAAAAGCAGAAAGAAGAAGGCCTGTTATCCCTCTGCTGAGGAGGAGGCAGCCGTTCCACAGAGAGATCTTCCTTCAAGTTTACAGACTCCATTGGCATCGGCTACACATCTTGGAGAAGCAGCCTCTGAGCCAAGGTCAGTTTCACCATTTTCTGTTTTTACAGACTCTCAAGCTGATGCCCCAGTTGTAACCTCTGCTCATGGGGATCAGGCTGATTATGAGAGGTTTGGTGCTAGACCTAAGGCTTCACTAGGGAAGGAGGTGAGCCATTATCCTCCAAGCCCTGAGCAAACTGTGCAGGAGAAGGTTTTGCAAAGTTATTATGAACAAATTGATGTTTTAGAGAAGGAGCTGCTAAATGCAAAGTTGTGTGCAGCATGGTATAAAAAGAATGGGAGAGCCTCTGCTGGCATTCAGGTTTCAGAATTGGCCATTTTGCCTCCCTCTTCACAAGCAAAGCCACACCCACAAGGGATCACCATTTTGCCTTCTCCCTCAAAGACAGAGGCACGCCCACAGTGGAATCTTTTTTTTTTTATTGAAAAGTTTTAAGATACAATTTTCCTTTAAAAAACCCCCCTTCCCCCTCCCTCCTCCCCCCTACCTCCCCACCTCCCCCCCTCCCTCCTCCCCCCCTACCTCCCCCCTCCCCCCTGACTTCCCAGAGCTAAATACAAGGTATATATATAAAAAAGCAAACATAAACAACCATATACTAACAACTATAAATTCTAAAATCCATCACTCTCTAGCTTATATAGGATAAAACAAACCTTAGCAATATTAAATATATATAAAAAACTAAAATAAAAAAAGAAACACTCTCTAGCTTATATAGGATAAAACAAACCTTAATAGTATTAAATATATATTAAAAACAAAAAAGGAAAAAAAAACCCCAAGATAGAAAGAGAAAAAGAAAAAAAAAGGAAAAAAGAGTTATTCAAATACTACATAATACTTCCCAACCCTATACTTATCCTAAATAGACTCCATCCATTTTGTCCATTCCATGATATAACGTTCTTACAGATAATCTTTCAAATTAACCAAAATCTTCACCACCTCAACCAAATCAGAAAACTTTAAAGTCAACTCTTCTATAATCGGCTGTTCCTCTTCCAGTGCCACATCTATAATTATTCCAAAAAAAAAAAAAAAATGCGAACAAAACTTTAACCTCCATTTGAGAATCTTCTGTATATTCCACCAAACTTTAATCCAAAAAACCTCACCCTTTCCACAAAACCACCACATATAAAAATATATTGCGTCTACACCCAAACCTTTTCCCACCTCCCATACTTGACTATAAATACGTCATAGAAATTCCATAGACTTCTGCAAATTCTGCTATTTTCTCTTCTTAGATCGTTTTGCAGCAGCACGCGTCACCCTCTGTTCTATAGGATCATCCAACGAGGTTATATCTTGATCTCCTCCAACACCGTTGTCTTCTAATTGACCATCTTCAGCCTCTTGATGCACTCCTTCTCCAGATCCCTTTTCAGCTTCCAGAAGTGTTAATGGCGTTGCATTTAAAACATTATTGTAGAAATCACGCGCTTGCATCACAGTAACCAGACGGTACCTTTTACCTTCGTGCGTCACCATCAACCCAATTGGGATCTCCCATCTGAACCTTATATCTCGTTGCTTGAGCTCTTGCACAAGAAATGTAAAATCCTTCCTTCTCCTTAAAATCTTTGGAGGAATTTCTTTTAAGACCAAAACTTCTTGATTAGCAATCACAACTTTAGTATCATAAGCAGCTCGTATAACTTCATCTCTAGTTTCCCTTTTTGCAAAATATACCACCACATCTCTAGGCAGTTTTCTCTGTCCAGCAATCCATGAATTCACACGAAACACTTTATCCATGCCTCCTTTTATTTCAGATGCTGGCTGTTTCAATACTACTTCGAAAGCCTCAGAAACCAGCTGCTTTAGATCTTCCTTAATATTCTCCTTTAAGCCTCTAATTCTAATGGCAAACTGCATCTGGTAATATTGAGCAAGACTCAGTTCCTTTTCCATTTTATCTTCATTCTCCAATACTTTTGCTTCTAATATAGCATTCTTTTGAGTCAAATCTTCTAGCTTTTCCTCCAATTCTTCCAGACAACGAGCCACTTTACACACTGAAGACAAGATGTCTACCTTCATCACTCTAAACTTCTGTTCCATCCTCTCCTCCATTCTCTCCTCCAATTTCTCCGATTTCTCCTCCATCTGTGCAAATCTATCATTAATTGATTCCAAAATTACCTGGGTGTGTTTTTCAAGAGCATCTTGTAAGTCCTTTGATGTCAATACATCAGGAGGATGCAGCGCCTGCAGTAATGATTGTTGCACCAGCGAAGTTCCAGCACTCCGAAGAGTTTTAGGGGGTGGTTTAGCCGCCATCTTTTACCAATTGTGACGCACTTTCACTTCAGATTTATAATCCAAAAAAGTCCATCAAGCTGGAGAGTAAAATATAATAATCCTCTTCACCTTTTCCTCTTGTATCGCTCTGCCTGCTCCTTTAATCCATAGTCATTCAGGCAGGGGTGGTCGCAGACGCCTGGCTCTGCTCCAAGAAATGAGGAGCAGAGGCGCTGGCCAGCTGGGAGCAGCCCAGGCTACGGGGGAGTTCAATCCTTCAACCGCCCGAGCCATAAGCTCAGGCGGCCCTGGAGAACTCTACCCCTACCTGGGAGCTCACCCCCTCCTCTTCTCCCGAGGAGGGGGCTTCAAATTCGCCCGAACAGCTGATCGGCGCTGTTTCGGGCGAAAATAACTCAGCTGAGCCGCGGGCAGCCTGGAGAGGCTGTCTTCGGCGCCGCGCCGCCACCGGAAGTCAATCGCCCACAGTGGAATCTTGTGTCAGACGAATGGGAGCCTGACTGTTTTCTGTTTCAAACGATGCAGAATGCAGTTTCACAGATATCCCTTTAGCAGGCATCGCTTCAAGCTGCCACACCTCCTCATTCATTGAGAGCTTCAGCTAGAATGCCTATTAATACTGCTACTATTAAAGTTCCTGTCTCAGATGGAGCACAGCAGTCTTCACCCCAAGTGCAGCCTCCACTGGTTCCTCAAATACAAAGGCCAGTGCTAACTGCAGGCCAACTTAATGTAGCAGCTCAAGCACCAGCACCTTCTGCTGGCCAGGGTGGCATTGCAACTCAAGTACAGCCACCCCCAGCACCAGTATCTGTAGCAGCTTCAGTGCAACTGCCACAGGCGCCACTGGTGCCCCCTGCAGGCCAAGTCCCAATTGCACAACCTGCACAGCCAGTACCCCAATTGCATGTTCCTCAACAGGCACCCTCTATTGTACCACTGGCTGGTGATTCAAAACTAAAGCGGTCAGGACAGAATTACAGGGCATGGGTCAGTGAAGTTGGACTTTTGCTTCGTAGAGAAGGTACCCATGTGATGGTGTTTAATCCTCCTGCCCAGCCATGGCCTCCTGACATAAGGGACTTGAATACTAGAGCATGCACAACGTTATTGATGTCCATGGACACTGAATTGCAGCTCACATTTTCACAAGATGCAACTGCCCAACAAATTTGGGCTCAATTAGAAGCATGTTACCGGCCTACGTCCATTGAGTCTACATGTTTACTTTTGTCTGAGTTCCATGGTTCTAGATTAAAACCTGGTGAGCATATTGGAGAACACTTAACTAAAATGAAAGGAATAAGAAAAGAACTGGGTGAAAAAGGCTATCCTATTGATGACTTTCAAATGATCAGCATTATCATTAACTCTTTGAATTATGAATGGAAAGATGCTATTTCTAAGATTAATCAAGTGCCTATCGCTCAACGCACAGTGGATCATGTATGCAGAATTTTAGCCGAAGAAGAGGCACTTATGCAAGCTGCGCCACATTTAAGGGAACCACCTGCATCGAAGGCTCCAGTGAGGCGTCCCTTCCGTGGAAGAGCCTACGTTCCAAGAATGCCAAGATGCTACATCTGCGATCGTGTGGGACATGCCACCTGGGATTGTCCCCAACGGTTTCCAGCGCCCGTCATGTACCAGCCCAGAGGAACAGATTCCAGAGGAGGCAGAGGTAGAGGCAGACGACAAGGTCGTGGTCGTGGTCCCAGGCATGATCCTCAAGCTCCACTTGCCACATTGGTTGTAACCAACGATCCACAGCCTCTACCAGAGTACGACAGACGCCTACTTTGGACTTTGGACAGCGGAGCAGCATTACATGTTACCTACAGAAAAGAGCTGTACACAGAGATGCACAAGCCTGAACCTGAACTTCGTGAACTGTACTCTTTTTCAAATCATCCTGTTCAGATCATGGGAAAAGGAACTGTTTATATTGAAGAGCTCGGTGCTCTCATTCCAGATGTTTACTACGTTCCATCTGCCAGTAGTAATTTGCTTAGTCAGAGTCATTTGTCTAGGTTTTCTCATTTCCAGGTACACCATCTCGAAAAAGCAAGTTATGTAATTAAAGATGGAGATATTGTTGCTGAAACCATGTTGATTGGTGATGTTTATTACTTAAAACCAAAGTCTAAGCTGCAAGAGCAGGCAAGTATACAAGCTCCAAAAAGGGAGAGCACAGGCCCAGTGAGAGATGTCCCAGAGAGAGATCCTGTTGCTACTCCAAAGGCTCCTAAAGCCAATAAAAGGACAAATAAGACACAGATTGCTCATAGCAAGCCTGAGGTTCCTAATAAAAATGTTAATGTTGAGAATTCACTAACAGGTAAACCTTTGCATTCCAGGTGCATCCATAAGTGGCATAGAAGATTGGGTCATGCCAGTTTCCGTGTTCTGAAGAAGATGCCAGAGTTCGCAAGAGGTTTGGATCTAAAGGGGTGTAAGGTGTTCTTGGACTGTGCTGTCTGCAAGAAAGCCAAATCTAAAGAAGCAGCAATTCCAAAACACGCTACACGCCTGTCAACATGCATTTTTGATTTGGTACACACTGACATAGTGGGTCCTTTTGCACCAACAATTGGTGGTAAAAGATATTTTTTGATAATTGTTGATAATTACTCTAGATATGGCTATGTATTTCCTATGAGAGAAAAATCTGAGACCTTTCGGATCTTTAAAGACTTTGCCAATCTTGTCTATACCCAATTCAAAGTCAGCATTGTCAGAATTCAGAGTGATCGTGGTGCTGAATTCATGTCTCAGCGTTTCCAGGACTGCTTCCATACTGGGGTGAAGCTATCAAATATGCTAACCATATCATCAACCGCACTTGAAGTAGTGTGATAAATCAGACCCCTTATTTCATGTTATATGGACACAAGCCTGACCTCTCACGTCTCCATATTTTTGGTTCCTATTCTATGGTCAATATTCCTTTAGCCCAAAGAAAGAAAGGGGGTCCTGCAGCAAAAAGGATGAGATATATGGGCATTGATGATAATTCAAAATGGAGCAAATACATTGACTCTCATCATGTCGTAGTCATTTCACAATCTGCTATTTTTGAGGAAGATGCTGACTGGTCCAGGATTCATTCTAACGATCCTGGAGTTTATTTTCCTAGAGATGCTGCTGCTGATGCCACGCAGCCTGATGGTCAAGATGCACAGGCGAATGTTCCTTCCACGAGTTCTACTCAACCCATTGTTCCGTCTTCGCAAGCCACCGATGCTGCCACTGGCGACGATGATGAAGACGAGTACAAAACGGAAGAAGAATGGACGGTTGTTCCGAGACGTTCCAAGAGGACCACAAAGGGAATTCCTCCAAAACGGTATTTGTGGCAAGTAATGAAAGCACCTTTACCTTTGATCTGTAATTTTACACTTCCTCCTGAGACGTTCACACAAATCAAACATCTTCCTGAAGCAGAGCAAGATAAATGGTTTGAGGCAATGCAGACTGAAATGGACAGTCTAAAGAAACTTCAGGTGTTTACGCCTGCAAGCCCTCCAGCAAACAAGAAAGTTATTGGCACTCGATGGGTCTACAGAATTAAAAAGAAGCCAAATGGTGAATCGTTGTACAAGGCCAGACTTGTAGCCCAGGGTTTCGCTCAACGTTATCCTGAGGACTATACAAATACTTATTCACCCACAGTGCGGATGGAGAGTGTGAAAATCGCCTTAGCCACTGCAACTATCCTTGGCCTAGAAGTTTTCCAGTTTGATGTTGCAACAGCTTATCTACACGCTGATCTTGATGAAGAAATTTATGTCAAAGGTCCTCCAGGTTTCCGACAGCAAGAAGGGGATACTTGGTTTCTACACAAAAGTCTTTATAGTCTGAAACAGTCTGGTTTAATGTGGTACTTATGTCTTTCTGACAAACTAAATTCAATGGGCTTTATTAAGTCTGAAACAGATGAATGCGTGTTTACAAAAAGATCTGATAATAGGTATGAGATAATTCTTGTTTATGTTGATAATATTGTTTATATTGGTCCAAATAAGCAGATGAGTGAATGTTTTGCTAAAGCTTTACAACAGTTTTTCACATTGAGGTTTTTAGGACATATTAACACTTATTTAGGTGTTCAAGTTACCAAAACTCAGAAGGGGTTCAGTCTTACACAGGAAGATAAGATTGAACAACTATTGCATCACTGCAACATGAAGGATGCTAAACCTGTGAGTATACCCATGCAAACTGACTTTCACAACTTGACACATGAACCGAGTCCTGAGTTCGAGGATCAAACACTTTATTGCTCAGTCATTGGGTCGCTGCTATATATTAATAGTTGGACTAGACCTGACATTGCACTTAGTGTTAATCTCCTATCACGACACGTAGGCAAGGCAAAACAGTTTCATTGGACATGTGTTAAGAAATTATTGAGATATTTAAAACACACCAAAGACATGAAGTTGTTGTTAGAACCCACACATACTGACTATGCAGAGTTATGTTGTTATGCAGATTCAGATTGGGCAAGTGATAAGAAATCACGTAAAAGCACTTCAGGTTATATGATGTTTTTGAATGGATGTCCTGTTTACTGGCATGTGTGTAAACAGAATTTTGTTTCTTGTTCTTCTACAGAAGCTGAGTATGCTTGTGTTTCAGATGCATGTAATTCTCTAACGTGGTTTGATGCCTTAGTCACAGATATCTGGACACCTCCGATTCGACCAATCACTGTGATGGAGGACAACGAATCTGTGGTTTACATATCTGAGAATCGCTTTACAGGTTCCAGGTCTAGACACATTGACATCCGTTACCAAAATATAAGACAAGCAGTTAAACAAGGTTTTGTCAAATTGCAGTATGTGCCTACACATGACCAAATTGCTGATATGCTGAACAAACCACTTCCTACAGCCCAACACGAGTATCTGCGCAAGAAGATGTGCCTTATCTGATTTTCTGCTTCGCTGACAAAAGAAGGGGATGTCACTGCGTGTTTTTTAGTTTTGCCAGCTTCGCTCATTTCTAATTGTACATCTCTTTCTGCTCTGCATCTGTGTATTATCTTATCTTGTAACCATAGTGACTCCAGATATGTCCAGTCAATGTTTTTGGTTTTAAACTGTTTTGTGCGCAGGCCTAAAAAGGTTCTTACAGTTTCAGTTTTTCTTTCTTCTCCTGCCTGATGAAAGAATGTGGTCAGTCTAGGTCTTTTGTTTTCTCATTAAAAGTTTTACTATAGAATATGCCTTGGATTTCTTTTCTTTGATATTGACCATGCAAATGAACCATGGTCCATCCACCTCTGGTCGGACTGTTTATTGTTCCGCGACACTATGCTTCTTAAGTGAGTGTATAAAAGGCAACTTTTTTTAGTGCCTGTTTGTTGTTGTTTATGAATTTTACAGTGATAACCCCGTAGGTGTTTTGTTTTTAGACTTGGGATTAACTATATTTGCATATATATTTGCATATGGATTGTTAGGGGATTTTACTTTTGTGTACAATATGTGAAAATACATAATCCTAATACTTTATTGCCAGCAGAATGAGATTGTTAGTTCCTACTATATTTAAACACTTAATACATTAGGGAAAAATGTTGTGTGGCAAAATGATTTTTCAGTCTATTTTTTGTTCCTGAAATCCTGATGCATTACTGATTAGTAATCCCCAAGTAGCTACAATAGTACTGTTTTAGATTTTTCTAACTTATATACTTTTTTAAAAAAAATGCTTAATAAGTCTTAAGTACATCTGGCAGAAATATTGATGACTGAAGCTGAAATGATCCTAAACCACATTTTGATTTTATTGATGGATTGTTATTATTTTTTTCCTGAGAATGATATTTGGACAACCCACAGGGGAAAAATAAAATTATTTGCCCATAAACCACTGCAAAAATTTATTTTCAGATAGATGTTATAAGGTCAGTTTGACAATCACCACCAATTTGTGCAAATTTTATAGTTTTCTGAATCCTTGTCAAGTTGTTTTGTAGGTAGAAAATTGATAAAAATTGATAACAATTAAATTTTCTTCATTTTTTTGTAATAAACAACCAAAATGATGTTGTCATACATATATATCTTCAGATGGAGTATGCAGAAATCAATTTTGCTGTATTATTGCTGAAAGGAAGTTGAAGAGGTGAATTATTATCCAATTATTATCCATCTGCAATCTCCAAGTTAAACTAAAAGAAGAGAAAATCCAGAGTGTTTCCATGATATGATATGGAATATATAGCCCCCTCCCCCATTTTCACAGAGACAATCAGGAATCAACCATACAGATACTTTATTGTACTTTATTAATTGAAGATCAGAGGAATTGTGGAATGAAGTTAAATAAGTCAGTAAAGATGAACGTGAAAAGAGACTGTCAGAAATGAAGAAAGCAAACAGGATATCAGAACCAACTACAAAAATTGTGGGGAAGAAAAGACAGAGCCAAGAAAGACAAAAATCTCAGAAACAAAGTCAACACTTTCAGAGAGTGGCTAAAAGAGACAAGAAATAGTATTCTGTAAAGACTCTGAAGATGGAAACAGATGTGAAAAAAAAAGATATTTCAAAAGATTTCCAAACCCAGAAGAGGGTCAAACCCTGAATTGGTATCTTAAGAATATCATTGGACAGATAGTAAGCAATTCAAAGTAAGATGTAAGGCATATATTGAAACACTATATAGTAAAGATGTCAACGTTCAAGATATCTTACTAGATGTTCCTTATTTAGAAGAATCTATAATTCTAGAACAGGGATGTCAAACTCGCAATGTCACGTGATGTGTCACGACGTATCACAACTTTTTTTTCCATTGCCGGCAATGGGGTGGGCGTGGTTTCGGCATGACGGATCCAGTTTGACAGTGCTAGAAGATAAACTTCTAATGAAAATCTGTGTAGTAGCATCAAGTATACTTTCCCTTATCTAATATTCACTAACGACATAAAGTCATAGCATGGAACTGAAACTCTTATGAAATATCATTGGATACTTCCAATGATTAGAGTTGAAACTTCTCAACTCTACTGAAGTAACATAGCCCTAAAGTGGGATTAAGTATCCTGTAAAACTGACAAGAAGTAAAACCTGGTTCCTCTCAGGAATATATTAATTTAATTTTAAAATCAAGATGAAGGCAAATCATCAAATGTTCTCGCTTGTATGATTACCCTGATTTTAACTATTTTTTTTGTTTCACTGATTTCTCCAAAATATCTGGAACAATTCTGCTCTAGGTTACCTAGAATACCTGTGACCATCCCCCATATCTAAAAAAAGTAAAATATGAAATCACTGGTAACTATATGATGAATATATAGGCTTCCGGTTTGCACATGCGGCGCTTTTGGACCTGCAGGAAGAGTTCTCTCCCTGCCGTCAGATCCTTCTTCATTGGAGGACCCTGAAAAGGGACGAAAGTCACCCTGGAGGGGCGACCACCACAAGGAGGCCTTCCCTGTGATTGTGGAAGGGCAGCAGCCCTCCACTTGAATCCAGAGCAGCTCCTTTGGCCTGAAGGATCATTAAGCCGTTCCCTGCCGAAAGCCAAAAGCACCATCTAGCACAACAAAGCAATCTGGAGGACTTGGGTGAGACCTTACCTTTCTTAAACCCCTAACTGCCTTCCTGTGGGAATTTTCTGAAAATTTACTCCCCCTTTTTTTGAAAAAAACGGCATTTGTATACTTGGGGAATAACATTTTAAGCCTTAAAGCGTCAAAAAACTGATTAAGCAAAGAAATTAGGCAATCTTATTTCTACTTATTAAAAACCTCCTATTTTTGTGTGGATCTACTACCCTATTTTCTGTTTAAGATGTGAATTAAGGAAAAAAGAACAGACTAATTATATAAAAGCTTTATATTAATTTTGGAAAAAAAGAACTTCACAACTTATTGTATATGCTATTGATGATATCTTGTGGCTAAACCTGGAATAGGAAGTAAACCTTTTGCCTATTGTGAGAGCTGACTGAATAATAGAGCTTCTCCTTGACACTATCTTTAAAGATAAGTGTGGGAACACCTGGCACTGAAAACAACTTTTAGGAACATTGGAGGTGGAAAATTATTGACTCCTATTAAAATAGCCTCCATGGAAGACTTAGCTGTAAACACCAATGAAATGGATGACTATATTCCACCACTTAATTACAAACTGATATTGGACACAATTTTGGCAATAACTGAGCAAATTAAAGCCAAACTGCATGATAAATCTGACAACTCAAAGCCAGCAAATCAAACTTTGACTTTAAATGATGAACTGACAATCCAAAAACAAATAGAAGTGGAAACTAACATCAAAATAGGAGACTTCAAAGAGCAACAAATGCAGCCTACAGAGAACCTTGAAGTCCAAACTCTAACTTCAACTACAAAACTTACAACTCAAAAAACAACAACACCCAAAGAAAGCAACATTAAAAGTGAAGATATCAAAGGCCTGCAAATACAGTACATTGAAGATTCAGCTAATCAAATGATAACAACATCAGCTACTACTTTCTACCTAAGCCAGATGGAAATGGAAGAAGAAAAAGACCAGACTGAATTAATTACAATTATATTACAGCAAACATCAAAAACTGAGCTATTAAAACAATATTTCAATGACTATAAAGGGGACACCTGCTTCACAAAACTGTCATTTGAATGGTCTCCTCAGATTCAAATAAGAGGTGGAGGAAGAAAGGGAGACACATTTAAGAATTTAAAGGCACTAAGATGGAAGCCTGATTGGCACAAAAGGAAGGCGAGAGTTAGATTAAAAAAATTAGACTTGTTTCTTTTTTGGGATTTGTAAGGATAGAGCTTAAAAAAACTCTTTTGATGGACTAAGGGGAATCTTTGATAGATAGATAGATAGATAGATAGATAGATAGATAGATAAATAGATAGATAGATAGATAGATATAGATATAGATATAGATATAGATATATAGATATAGATATAGATATAGATATAGATATAGATATAGATGATATAGATATAGATATAGATATAGATATAGATATAGATATAGATATAGATATAGATATAGATATAGATATAGATATAGATATAGATATAGATATAGATATAGATATAGATATAGATATAGATAATTGGTGATTTCTTAAGATGAAAACTAGACTTTACTGGTAAAACATAAGAATGTTTTATAACAAATGTAAGTTTTGTAGACAAGAGAATTATTCTTTATTGAAATAGGAAATTGTGGGTTACCCAAAAATTAAGCTTTCTTTTGTATATTATAAGCTACTCTAGAGTATTTTATTGCAATTTGATAAAACTTAAAAACAGGATATTGATATGTATTATTGAAAATATATTGAAAATTCTATTAATTGACTAGGTCACAACTAGAAATGTATTAACTTGATTATTTTAACTATGTGATAACTAAGGGAATCAGAGAGGGAATCCTTGTTGATGCAACCTGAACTATTTACAAACAACTTGTTATTTGTTACTTTGACAACCCAATGACCATATTGCTTCACAAATATATCTATATGTAAATATTAAAAAATCAATAAAACTTGTATAAAAAAAGAATATTGACAAAATGGCTGTTGAAGATTTACTCCATAGAAGTAATGTTTTTTTTTCCACAAATTGACTTGCTCAAGTAGTAGAGATTATTTAAAGTTTCATATTCATCCTTACTTTATGGAGTTAACTATATAAAACTATTATATACTTTTCTTGTCTGAAGAAAACTGTCTTTTATGTGAATACTACCATGCATTTTTGGTGTATGTTTCCCCCCCCCTGAATTCCTTAAGAATATGGAGTTAGGTCTGCCAGTTTATCTTCTTGGATACCGCTTTGTGTAAGGGAGCTAAACAAGGCAACTGGGGCCTAATGAAATTAGAAGCACAAATAGTTAACTAATGGAGAAAACAAAATTCCTTTTAATCCAATAATAATCTAGATAACTCTTGTGCTCTGTTTGAATGATTAAAGTATATGTGTAATTCTCAGTAATTGATTCAGCTAATACACTTGGCAATGGAGAAATAGTTTAGAGTTGTTTTTTAATCCATTCAATCATGTCTGATTCTCAGGGACTGAGTAGAGAAGTCCCAGAGGTTTTCTTGGCAAAGTTTTTCAGAAATGGTTTGTCATTTCATCCTTCCTAGGGCTTAAAGTAAGTGACTGGCCCAAGGTAACTCAGCTAAATTTGTGCCTATGGTTTCTGGTTTCTAACCTGATGCCTTCTAATTTATTCAATGTTAGAAATAAGGGACATAATCATTTTTATCATTCTTGGTTAACTCTCCATTACCATTTATATTTTATTTGTTTTTGGTTTTTTGCCAACTGGACATCAAAAGTTATATCTTTTTACTATTCTGCATTATTACTTTTACCTTTGCCTTCATTCACTGATCTTTACCTGTGAGCCTCTTAAATTTACCAATGAAGTTCTATCAGATGTAGCATCTGTTTAAATTAAGTTAAAGGTCTTCATGGCCCTTCATCCTGTTAAAACCTTTCACATCCACTGCAGACTCCTGTGAGTTTTCTGACAACTCTGATTTATCTTCAGATTACAATTCATGCTTGAATACTTAACAGTCTGGGTTTGGTAATCAAGCCGTATATCAAGAAAATGTTTTCTCCCTGCATCAACAACAGTTCTAATAGAGCTGGCTGCTGCATTAGTTGAGTTTTAAGAAAAGAAAAGGCAAAAGTTCAAGACAGACATAACTCAGGAACCACCATATAGGCTAAAGTTTATTCTTGAGATATAGTATGTAGCTGTTAACCACTTTTCTATGAAGGTGCATTTTGTACTATTTAAAATTTTTTGTGTTTCTTCTGATGGAAGCCTTATTAGAAATGAATATGGCATATCGGATGAAAAAATTGACAACAGTGTGCAGTTTAACTTTCAGTGTTAAAGTGAAAAGTCAGCTATCGGCGATATTGCAATGAATGGATAATAAAACTTCTCTGCCAAACCACATCCTCCAGCCTTCCCTGTCTCTCTCTCAAAAGAAACACTATATTACAAATTCTTTTATAGTCAGCATGGAAGCATACTACACAGAGAGAATGAGACATTTTTACCTATGTTGGCAATAATCATAACTTAACACATGGGAAAGGGGAAAATGAAACAGCTTTTTGACAGACAATATGACATTTCTGTGAATCTCTTTCTATTAATGGAACTACCAGGGATTTTAAGTATTGTCTGAAATATGTTACCGCTATCCATCGTGGTCATCAAATGCAATGCCTATAAATCAAGATTACTTTACTAATTAAATCACATTAAATACCTTTTAGTGGTCTTTATCATGTTTTAGATGCAAAAAGAACCCTATGTTTATTCATTTAGAATATTTTTATGACTGCCCCCCCCGAACGATGTAGCTCTGGCAGTGTAGAAAATCATTATACATATGAAAAACACAAAAGAAAAATAACACATGCCTTACAGCAAACTGAAACGATTAAATGACAATGAGGGTTACAGTACATTATACTTCTCCAATTGAGAACCCTACTCATTCTGACTCAAACACATGGGGGGAAAATGCCTTTCTAAAGGCTGAAGAGTTTGACCCAACCTTATGGGATATAAGAATATATTATTTCTATTAAGGTAAAGGTAAATCTTCCCCCGCACATGAGTGCTAGTCGTTTCTGACTCTAGGGGCCGGTGCTCATCTCCGTTTCAAAGCTGAAGAGCCAGCGCTTGTCCAAGGACGTCTCCGGGGTCATGTGGCCGGAATGACTAGATGCCAAAGGCGCACAGAACTCTGTTACCTTCCCACCGTAGTGGTCCCTATTTTTCTACTTGCATTTTTACGTGCTTTCGAACTGCTAGGTTGGCAGAAGCTGGGACAAGTAACAGGCGCTCACTCTGTTACGCGGCACTTGGGATTTGACCCACCAAACTGTCGACCTTCTGATCGACAAGCTCAGCGTCCTAACCCACTGAGCCACCGCGTCCCTTATTATTTCTATTACTATTGTAGAATAATGCAGTTGTATGTGTATTAAATGGTAACTGCCACTGAATTCAGTGGGCATTTTTCTGATATGTTTATTTAGATTTCTGCTGACAGTTGTGAAGTAGAGAAAAGTGAACATGGCCAAGGTTTATGCAGGCTATATACAATTCTGAGAAAAACTTTTCAGATCTTTTTACATTTTCCTGAGTTTCTGTCTCTCTTTGCTACTGATTGCTTTGGGAATTTCATGCAGGTTGCAATGATATGTATATGCCTTACATGAACAAATGTGCCAGAGAGGTTAAAGGGATAACAAGTTGTCTAAGTTCTTTATTCAACAACCAGGACTTATTGTGGCCCTTTCACAATATGAGTCACTCCTTACTACAGTGAAGTTCCACACAAACAGACCCTGAAGTGACATTAGGACCAGCTCAAATTTCTGAACTCTTTGCAACTAGAAACAGGTTTCAAAATATTTTCTTTAGCTCTGTGGGTCTACTTTTTTCTTTTCTTTTCCTTCCAATTGTGTCCAATTCTCAGAGTCTGCCTGGACAAGTCCCTGAAGTTTTCTTGGCAAGGTTTTTCAGAAGTTTTACCATTGTCTCTTTCCTAGGGCTGAGAGAAAGTGATTGTCCAAAGATCACCCAGCTGGCTTTCATGCTAAGGCTGGACTTTTGTTCCCACTTTTTAACTACTAAACCAAACTGGCTTTCAAGCAGTTTTGAACACACTATGGTCTTCTCTGGCTACTTTCTTTCCTTTTCCTCTTTTTATCTGGTCCAATTGTCAACTGCCTCACTTTTTTTTCTTGTTTTCTGAGTTCCTTTTTGCTTTCTTTCCATTTAGAGGAGTGACCAGTTAGCCAATTACTTGTAGTTACCAAGACAATAAACTACCATTTCACTGCTTTTCAGTGCTAGGATAGTTTAATTATGTCTTAACAATAAGCATGTGCTATTATCTCTAGAAAATTTGTGTCTCTTTATTATTATACAAATTGCTATCAAAATCTTTTTTAAAATCATTTGTTTTTCTATGGATTTCAAGGTGAACTGAGATCCTGTGAGGCTAAGGGCAAGGGGACAGTAAATAAATATGAGGCTAATAATTTACCTTCAAGACTCTCTGTCTATCATCAATCTATCATCCATCTATCTATCTCTATCCTTTATGTCTGTCTGTCTGTCTATCATCTTATCAGGAAATATATTCAATATTCTTTGTTGTTGTTGTTAGTTTCAAAGTCGTGTCCGACCCATCGAAACCCCATGGACAATGTTCCTCCAGGCCTTCCTGTCCTCTACCATCTTCTGGAGTCCATTTAAGCTCACGCCTACTGCTTCGGTGACTCCATCCAGCCACCTCATTCTCTGTCGTCCCCTTCTTCTATTGCCCTCGATCTTTCCCAGCATTAGGCTCTTCTCCAGTGAGTCCTTCCTTCTCATTAGGTGGCCAAAGTACTTGAGTTTTAGCTTCAGGATCTGGCCTTCTAAAGAGCAGTCAGGATTGATCTCCTCTAGGACTGACCGGTTTGATCGCCTTGCGGTCCAAGGGACTCGCAGGAGTCTTCTCCAGCACCACAGTTCAAAGGCCTCAATTCTTTGGCGCTCAGCCTTTCTTATGGTCCAACTTTCACAGCCATACATTGCAACTGGGAAGATCATAGCCTTGACTATATGCACTTTTGTTGTCAGGGTGATGTCTCATGCCATGACCTTGGTTTTCTCAATGTTAAGTTTCAACCCAACTTTTGCACTCTCCTTCTTCACCCGCAACAAGAGGCTCTTTAGTTCCTCTTCACTTTCTGCCATTAGAGTGGTATCATCTGCATATCTTAGGTTGTTGATATTTCTCCCGGTAATCTTAATTCCAACTTTTGATTCATCTAGCCCTGCCTTTCTCATGATGTGCTCTGCATATAAGTTAAACAGGCAGGGCGACAGTATACAGCCTTGCCAGACTCCTTTCCCAATTTTGAACCAATCAGTGGTTCTGTGTCCAGTTCTCACTGTTGCTTCTTGTCCCGCATATAGGTTTCTCATTCAATATACTACTTGGTGGTTAAAAAAAAAAACCAGAGAACAAAATAGTGTGATCCACCAGTTGGTACATTTGATACATGCATCAAAGAAAAAGAATTGCATAATTAGAAAAAAGAGTCATAAATATGCATGGAATATTATTTACTATAACTAAAATAGTAAATCTCTTCGTTATGACATTTGCTTTTACTTTGTAATGCAAAAGGGGGAAAAAAATCAATCGATGTACCTATTCAACCCCTGCTTGGATTCTAATTTTTCTTTATTCTTACATCTGGCTTTGAAGAAACATTAGTTCAAATATAAAACTTGAAATAGGAGATTGTCCTTTTATGTAAGGCATGGAGCATAATGCAGGTATTATTTATAAGGCATCTATGCTGTTATGCTTAAAGTGGAAGGTAGAGATCTCAGCTTCCTATGAAAAAGTTTCTTCTGCTGTTAGTTGAACTAGAAAGTGACAGAAAACAGAGAGTTCAAGATGACTTTAGTAGTAGAACAAGAATATTCCTTCTGAAGATTAAAAGGGAGGATTTTCACACAACCCCCCCCCTCATCTTCCTTGTGCTCAGTAGAGAGGTACCCAATTAGGGTGCTTTCTCTTATATAGAAACCATATATTCAATCTGTGTGCCTAAGAAATACCCTCTGACATAGATACTCATTAGAGAAAGAAGAAGAGAACCTGGGATGCATTATCAGTAATGAAATATATCTAACCAGCATATTCCTTTTCCACATTCACATGAACATGTGGATGGGTTCATGTAAACCCTCCCTAGCGAAGGTAAGGGGTGTCGGGGCTGGTTACATTTAATGACATGGAAAGAATGGGTTTCAGTGAAAGGATTTTAAAAGGGAAGGAAATATGGGACAGAGAAAAGGCAAAATGAATGATTCATCATACGAAGAAGGTATCATCATAAAAGATGATAAACTTCAGAAAAGGATTGAAAAATGTTAAAGTTAGTCTTTGACAGCAGTTCTCTATATTAATAAAAATATCAATAATGAGAAAAGTTGGAAGGACTCAGAATATCTATACCATTGCAAATTTACTCTGGAGATATTCTAAGATCAATTTAAACTTTATGCCTAATTATTTTTTTTTAAACTACAGACGGAAAAGGAGCTGAGTTAAGAGAGTTTAAGTTCCTGTCTTTCCTGGTTTTCTACTGATCAAATCCACAGGATTTTATAGTTGGCTATTTTGAATCTGATCCAATAAGATACTCTTTCTCCTTTTGTTCTAAACATTGTTCATATATGAAGCTGACATGGGCTCCAGAAAAAGAAAAAAAAAAGATTTTTTTCAAGAGGGATGAAAGACATTTCAAGTCCAAAATCTATATGCAATTTGTATACTTTTTGTTTAAAACTCCTCTTTGTTTCAAAACATACTTTGGATCTTTAATTATGAAATGACAGTGTCTATTTTTTGTTTTTAGACTTGTGTATAGGGACGCGGTGGCTCAGTGGGTTAGGACGCTGAGCTTGTCGATCGGAAGGTCGGCAGTTTGGCGGGTCGAATCCCGAGTGCTGCGTAGCAGAGTGAGTGCCTGTTACTCGTCCCAGCTTCTGCCAACCTAGCAGTTCGAAAGCACGTAAAAATGCATGTAGAAAAATAGGGACCACTCCGGTGGGAAGGTAACAGCGTTCCGTGCACCTTTGGCATCCAGTCATGCCGGCCACATGACCATTGAGACGTCCTCGGACAAGCGCTGGCTCTTCGGCTTTGAAACGGAGATGAGCACCGGCCCCTAGAGTCGGAAACGACTAGCACGCATGTGCGGGGGAACCTTTACCTTTTTATTAATGCTATTAATCTATGCAATCATAACTTAACATAACATAGGCAGGAAAAACCAAAGGCATGAATAAGATTGGACGAGACCTGGCTTAAAAACAGTAACTGTGAAGGGGACCTTGGAGTCCTAGTGGACGATCACTTGACTATGAGCCAGCAGTGTGCAGTAGCAACCAAAAACGCTAACACAATCCTGGATTGTATAAACAGAGGAATAGAATCAAGATCACATGAAGTACTAGTACCCTTTTACAAAGCCCTAGTAAGACCACACCTAGAATACTGCAGCCAGTTGTGGTCACCATATCACAAAAAAGATGTTGAGAGTTTGGAAAAAAATCAAAGAAGAGCAACTAAGATAATCAAAGGCCTGGAGGCTAAAACATACAAAGAATGGCTGCAGGACTTGGGTTTCGATAGTCTAAAGAAAAGAAGAAATAGGGGAGACATGATAGCAATATTCCAGTATCTGAGGGGCTGCCACAAGGCAGAAGGGGTTCACCAGAGCACAAGAAGGAAGTGTGAGAAACAATGGTTGGAAACTGATCAAGGAGAGAAGCAACCTGGAGTTAAGGAGAAACTTCCTGACAGTGAGGACAATCAACCAGTGGAACAGCTTACCCCCAGAAATCGTGGCTGGTCCATTACTAGAGATTTTTAAGAAAAGACTAGACAATCACCTGTCTGAGATGGTGTAGGTTCTCCTACTTAAGCAGGAGGCTGGACTAGAAGACCTCCAACATCCCTTCCAGCTCTATTCTATTCAATGCCCATAACATTTTCTCCTGGAATGAAAAAAAGAAAATGAAAATTTTATTAGTGTCCATTAAAAGCACTACATTAACCATGAACCTACCTCTTGCTTATGGCTATTTCTGTTACACATATTCACAGATGTGCATATGAACCCAACCTCTCTGTAAAGGAATTCATCTATATTCTAAAGCAGAATAATTAGCAAATTACTAAGAACTGGTATTAGCAACGGTTTATGTTCTATAGAATAAAACACTATGAACTGCCTCATTTATTCTCATATTAACTATACGGCAAAGATATGAACTGGGAAGTGCTAATAGTTTTTTTTTTAAACTGCCATCTCTTACTAACAATTTAAATACAAATCTCTGTAATGTTTTACTTTTACCCAAAGGCAATAAAAACAAAAACACAACTATTTGTAAATCTTAGAGAACTAATGTTCATTTAACGCATTCACATTCCACCATTTTTTCTACAAAACTGAAAGTTGGATTCCAAATTATATTCTTTTTAATGGCAATCCAACATTTTGTTCTCATGGGTCTGTTTTCCTTCATGACATTTATTCTTACATACATGATTGCACATATGCTGATCAACTAATCACTACATATATGGCAATAGACTGATACAACATTTAAACTGATAATGCATATTTAGCTATGATACAGTAGATTCAACAAACGGTGAGGTATAGGATGACATTTGTCATTTTTTGCAAAAACCAAACCAAACCTTGAGGTTATTGTAATTATGTGCATTAGCTGTAACATAGTTTGCAGTAAATAAAAAATGCTTTATGTCTCCTCTTAGCACCTTACGTCTTTATTACAGCACCTGTTGATGGCACAAAAAAGGAAGGATCAAGAAAAGATAAAAATGGACGGTGTACTTAAGAAGTCATTGTTGTCAATTTGGGATAGGAATAAAAGGATAACACTGGCCTCATCGTATAAAGAAAATTTATTTAAAATGTTTTACCGATGGCATCTTCCCCCAGCCCGCTTAGCAAAAATGTACACAACAGCATCTCCCAAATGTTGGAAGTGTTCTGAAGAGATAGGCACATACTTCCACACGTGGTGGTCTTGCAGTAAAACACAAAAATTTTGGAGAATGATTTGGATTTGGCTGAAAGAAATTTTGAAACAAGATCTGGAGTTTAGTCCAGAACTTTTCTTGTTGGGAATCACGAAAGAGAAATATCCTAAAGATATGCTATACTTAACGATCCATATTATCACAGCAGCTAGAATATCATTTGCGCAAAAATGGAAAAAGAATGAGATCCCAGGACAAAAAGAGGTTATTAGGAAAATTTGGGATTGCGCTGAAATGGACAAATTAACTTTGGAATTAAAGAATAAAGATCAATCAGACTATTATAGAATTTGGAACAAATTGTATCTTTGGATGGATAAAAAGAAAGGTCTCTATTAGGTTTTACAGACTAGCTCACTGTTTTAAATATTGTGGTATTTCACCGATTTGTAATCTAAGTGTATTTAAGTGTATTTTTGATGTACATATATACATGTATATATATATATTTAAACATTGTAGACAAAAAGGTTTGTCAGCTCGCTGGTACTGTGTCCAATGTTTTTAAATAATAAATTTAATAAAATTTAAAAAAAAAAAAGAAGAAGTCATTGTTGTCCAGGGAGAAGCAAAGACAAACATAGCCAAGATGATGAGGGAAAATGACATTTCAGTGACAGCAAAGATCAGAATGGTCAAAGCAATGGTCTTTCCCTTAATCATCTACCTCTGTGAAAGCTAGATGCTCAGGCAGAATGACAAAAGTAAGATGTCTTTTGGATATGTTTACTAAGAAAACCCTGGATAGGAACAAAATCTGTCAAAATCAGTCTGGGGCAAAGTAAAAGCTGACTATGCTTTCAATGTGATGAACAGCAAGAAGAAATTCACAAGTTTTGAATAACTGATGTGACCAGAAAAATAGTTATGCTTGGTAAGGATGAGGGGAATGGAAGAAGGAGGAAATAATGAATAACGTGGATGGAGAATATTAAGGAATTTACCCAGAATTTCCATGGGTGAGTTACAAATTATTACTTGGTCAAAATGGTGAACAATAGGAAACATACCAACAACAGGAGTCCTGAGAACATTCAGCCACATGTGCCCAATAAATACATGTTAGCTAGGATTGACTGTCCATATATTAAACAATGAAGAATGAATTATAACCATCAAGAGAGGTCCAGCCTAGAACTAAGGAGAAATTTCCTGACAATGAGAACTATCAATAACTTGCCTTCAGAAGTTTTGGGTACTCCATCAATGGAGGCTTTCACAAAGATATTAGACAGCCTGTCTGAAATTGTATAGGGTCTCCTGCTTGAGCAGGGGGTTGGACTAAAATATCTCCAATGTCTCTTCCAACTCTGATATTCTATGTTCTAAGGACAGCTGACCATTTCTAGGAATTTAATAAAAAAACATGCAATATTTAGATATTGAGATCACTTATAAACTCAGGAGCTTATAAGCTTACATCCTTAACTCTAAAACTCTAACTTATCTAAACAACTCTGCTTAAAGTTTTCCCAGCTTTCTTCAGCTTTTTAAAAAATACATTTTCTTTTTACCTTCATCATGATAGGGCTTTTGATTACATAAGCAGAAGCATTGCATGGAAGAAAATGACCAATGTAAACATGAAACCCACACTTTTGCCCCCTACTTAAACTTTTATCTTTACCTTTTATACAATATTCCAGTATTTTTGTATAATTCAGACATTCCATATGCTAAAGATCCAATATAAATTTATTAATATCCTTTTTCACATTGAAACTGCAGTTCTAATGGTGCACTCTCAAATATGCCTGAGAAGACTGTTGTGGAAACTAAATATCTACTGTATGCACAATTCTGTACACATGAATAAAACCAATGGGAATGCTGCAGTGGTCATAAGTGTGTAAACTCGTCATAAGGCACCTTTTTCAATGCTGTTGTAACTTCAAACAGTCATTAAATGAAAAGTTTTAAGCCAACAACTACCTATATGCATTTTGTTTGTATCAGATTTCTCAAATATAGGCAATCTTGTATTAATCTGAGAATGAATGAAGCCATTTCCTTTATACATGCACAGAGAATTAATTCTACAGCATATCCACTTCAAACTTAATTGTGTTATGTACTTCAGAATATTAATTAGGAAAAATATTGATACTAAAAAATGTTTATCCATCAGTATGAATGTTAAGTGTTTCCATATTATTTAACTAAGAATTTCAGGATTCACCTACAGTATCTCAGATTATCTTTTAATGGCCCACAATATTTAGATAAATTACCTGAATTCAAAATAGAAGGTTTTGCAATCCATAATGCTAACTGGTATAGTGTTCGTGCTGGCATATGGCATTTCAAGGAAAATGTGGAATTTATGAAATGACTTTTTACCTGCCATATTGATTCTGCACTTCCACCTGTCATATAAATTTGAAGAACAGAATACCAAGGAATGACACTTGATTTGATTTCATTTGATTTCTATAACTGCCCATCTCAGCAAACAACTCTGTGCAGCTCACAATTCAAAACATGTATTACAATTATTATTTTTTAAAAAAACATTTTAAAATAACAAAAACAGTAAAAAGTACTGCAAAAAAACACATTTAAATGTCTATGGTGATTCATTAATCATACTTAATTATATCAGGTAATCAATACTGTATGTTTAGGGGCTTCCAGTTTGCATGTGCAGCACTGGCGGATGTGCCAGGAGAAGCTCTCCCCCTGCAGTCTGGTCTTTCTTGCTTGGAGGACCCTGCAAAGGGTTAAAAGTCACCCTGGAGGGGCTACCACCATGAGGAGGCTATCTCTCTGTGATCGCGGAAGGGCGGCAGCCGTCCGTTTGATCTGGAGTTATTGCTCTGGCCCAAAAGCCAAAATCACTATCAAGCACAACAAAGCAAGCTGGAAGATTTGCATAAGACCTTACCCTTCTCACTTCCTTAATTACTTTCTTGAAAACCTCTTCCCCCCTTCTTGAAAATTTGGAAACTGCTTACTTGGGGATTTACAACCTTAAAGCTTCAAAAGAAATCAAATGACTAAGCTAAATAACTAAGCAACTCTATCTGTACCTCTGAAATTTGTAGGCCACTAGAAAGTTTTTATTGTCTATTTTTACGGGGACCTACTACCCTATTTACTACTAAAAATGAATTAATTGGATAAAAGGCTTATATTATATTACTCTGCAAATATATGCTATTGAGGATATCTTGTGGGGAAACTTGTAAAGTAAACCTTTTTTTTTACTCTGAGACCTGGCTCTAACAAATTTGTCCTTGACATTATCTTTAAAGATAAAAATTGGGAACACCTGGCACTGAAAACAATCTTTAGGAATAGTGAAGGTGGACATTTATTGACTTTTATTAAAATAGCCTCCACTAAAGGCCTATCTGTAAAATTTAAAGAAATGAAAGAATATATCTCACCACTTGACTATAAACTCATACTTTGATATAATTTTGGCAATGACTGCAGAAATAAAAGCCAGACTTAAAGACAAATTTGATAGCACAAACTCACCAAATGAGATTCTTACTTCAACTGATGAACTGACAATCCAAAAACAAACAACAGAGGATGAGGAATGTAACAACAAAACAGGGGACTTTAACAAGTGCAATCTACTGAGGGCCTTGAAGCCCAAACTTTGATTTCAACTATAAAACCTACAATCCAGCAAGCAACAGAAGCTGAAGAAAGCAATACTAAGATGGAGGATGCCAAAGGCCTTCAAATACAGTACACCAAGACTTCAATCAAGCAAACAATAATTACAACACCAGACATGACCTCTTACCTAAGTGAGACGGATTTGAAAGAAGAAGAAGAAGACCAGAGTGAACTAAGAACAACTGCACTACACCAAACCTGGATACTGGATTTACTGGAACGAAAATTTAATGACTACAAAGTCATTAAAAATTGTGAAAAATTGATAACTGAATGGTCTGCCTGGATTCAAACAACATGTGTAGGAAGAAAGGGAGACCCATTTGAGAAGCTAAAGGCAATGATATGGAAGCCTGTCTGGCTCAAAAAGAAAGCTACAATTAGATTTAAATGAATTTATTTTCTTTTTCTGTTGTAAGTGTTAGAACTTGCAATAATAAAGCTTAATTTTTTTCTCTCAACTTTTAAAAGATATAAACTGAGTCTATATTTAGGATCTAGATTTTTAAGGGAATGAAAATTAGCTACAAATAATAAAACATACTTTCTTAACCGTAGATGAATTGTAAGGATGACAAATAGCATATGTATGTATTTCAGATATGATAATTACTATATAATGAAATAGATTAGCTATCAGAACTTAACTTTGAATTTTATTATAGAATTTGCAATGATATAATAAAAGATATTATTTTAAAAATGGATGAACTACTAAGATGTTAAATAGAATATATTTGTTGTAATGATAGAGCTAAAAAAATTTCTTAATGGGCCAAGGGGAATCTTTAAAAGATACACATTGATTTTATAGTTAACTTTTAGACTTTTAAAGGAAAGGAAAGTTAGCTATTAGAATTGATTTATATTATAGAATTTGGAAGGATACAACAAAAGATATTTTCTCAATAATTAGTGAACTATTAAGATGTTAAATAGAATAAATTTGTATAACATAAGAATGCACTGAAATGAACAATATACAGTATGTATTTTAGACAGGATAATTACTATATAATGAAATGGGAAAATGTGGGCTACTCGAAAATTAAGTTTTCTTTTATACATTACAGGCTAGTTCGGAATATCTTATTCCAATTAGGTAAAACGTAAAAACAGGATCTAGATATGTTTATGTGAAAATATATTGAAAATTGTTCTAATTGATTGTGTTATAATTAGAAATGTATTAATTTGATTAATTTGACTATGCTATCATAACTAAGGGAACTGGAGAGGGAATTATTGTTGATGTAACTTGACCAATCTACAAATGACTTTGTTATTTACTATTGTTTACTTTTAACTACCCAACCACTGTATTTCTTTATAAATACCTGGATGTAAAACTAAAAAAAATCAATAAAACTTGTATTAAAAAATACTGTATGTTTAAGGATACAGTTTTTCACCCATTTTAATATACAAATGTTAGTATTCCACATTGGTGCAGCAGTTTATAAGTGGCCTCTTAAAAGTCACCATTTTGTGACTGATGACCTGAGTAATCATTTATCTGAATTTCTCCTAAAAGTTTCTAAAAGAAAAGGACTCATTCTTCTTAGTATTATGATACTGATATTGCTGGAAATGGCAATATCAGAAATTAATTAGCCCACCAGCTACTTTACAAAGTGTTCTAGATCTAGGTTAGCTTCCTCCTTATGAAAGGAAGATGACAGTAATAGAAAAATAATAATAGAGAAATTGGAAAGAATATATGATCAAGTTAAGCTTTATATATTTTTTCTGGCCATTATGTGGTAGTGTGTATGTCATCTGTCATGATTTATTAGCTTGTTCCATATGATGTGCCTGTCATTATGGATGTCAAGGTCAAAAATTTACTGTCTACTTCCAGAACAACTTGATTTATTACCATGGGAGAGCTAAGCCTCTACTGCTTTTATCTACTCAGTCATTACAGATGCCTTCCAGCATGAAACTCTAGCCTGCAGACTTACCCAGAGGTGAAATGTTGCTTCTCACTCAAACAGGTTCAGTGAATTTAGTGGAAATATATTATCACATGCCTAAAGCTGAACAGAAGTGTGGGGGGATTCAAGTGCCACATAATCTTTGGGTAGAAAGAAATCTGAGGCAGAGACTGGAAAGGAAGACATGATGAAACAATTGTAAGGTAAGTAGGTATGCCTGGAGATTCTGATCTTTGTGAATTTTACACTGATCAGTTGTTAAATTAGTTTGAGTTTTTTGAAGTGATCTGGCCCCAAAGCCGTAAGAGCTAAAGATAAAAAGAATTGTGGATAATCTTTTCAAATCACACGATCAGGCAAAAACATGTGAGGCGAAAAGGCTGATAAAATTAAAGATCTGAAATATGCATGAGCCAGAGCATCATCAGTTGGAAGATTCAGTTCAGGCCTAAATCAGTTATTTTGAAAATAATCCCCTTTGAGATGGACTAAATTGGAGACTGAAATAAATGAGATAAATGTAGATCTCAACTTATGACTGATCATTTAATCATTTGTAATCGTCTCGGAGAAGGTGCTTTATGACCTGTGAAGCACTTCCAGCCATTGTTAAATGTTATGTGGTACCCCCATAGTCACATGAACATGTTTTGGGCATTTGGCAACTGGTTCACATTTACAATGTTGCATTTATATTTATATTATATGTATTTGCATTTGCATTGCCTTGTTGTGTGATCATGTTTCCATGATTTGCACTACACAGTATTTTGCCAGTTCCCTGCAAATTTGAGAGAATGAATTCAGACTTACGACCATAGGAATTGCTTAACAACTGCATGATTCAGACTTACGACTGGGTGATTCACTTAACAAATGCTGTAACAGTGATCATAAAATCATCTCTGGTCACATGAATGCCTCAACTGACAGCCATGACTTACAATCAAGATTCAACACAACAGATAATTTTTTGACAATTTTTCTCTGTGTCATTTTTCTACTAAATCAAATTTTCCTATTAGCATGCAAAATCCTTTGAGCCAACCTGTTATTTTCATCTACCATAGACATACATCTAGAATTATAAAGTATTAATGCAACAAGTGCAAATATGCAAACCTGAATACTAGGCTGGGGATACAGGTGAGATTGGCAGTGCTAGTTATCCGTTTAGTGCTCATTGAAGAAATGTATCCAGACTGGCCAAGGTTTATAAAGCAGAGATTATGTCTGGACATTCAGAAATGATGTATTTCTCTTAAGAAAGATAAAGGAATCCTTGCAATCTGAAGAACAAAAATCAATCTTGATTCAGTTTCCAGTTCCAATTTTTTGTTCCAATTTTTAATCTATTATTGTCAGGTGCAAGTGTATTATTTGCAACTAACAGGGACATTGTACTTGATGTTTGCTGAAAGGAATAAGAATGGTGATGTGCTTGGAGTATAAACAATTTATTTTTGGAGGGCATCAACACTGTCCCTCAAGCCAAGGTGTTCCTTTTGTGTTTTTGATCCTTTAAGTACTTGGCAACAGTTTGGATTGCAAGAGGAATTGGCTGGCCCAGTTAACCTGTAACTATGTTTTCCTTTCATTGGAGAACATTCCTTTTTTTCATTGGAGATTCTCTCTCTCTCCCCCCTCCACCCCCCACTCATCTTTCTTTTTCTCTGTAAACTTCCTAATGTTGTATTGCATATAGGAAAAAAATATATGATGGTTACAAAGAGGAAAAAGAATTATTGCAAAGCACTAGAGGTTATCAAAATTTATACTCCTTCTTTGAAAGGAAAGCAGACAAGGAGAATTACTGTCACATATAATACCTCCACTATTTCCTGAAAATATATCATATTTTCACCTGAAATTATGCCCAGTGCAAATATGGTTTGAATTAAATCATTAGCAGGAGATGCTGTATGTGGTATGGGAAATGACCAAGGTTGGTAACAAAGATATTTTCTATCTTGTTAGTGACAGTTGTTGTGTGTCAATTGTTATATGAACCTAATAGTAGACCAAAGTCATGATAGTTAGTAGAACTCAATATTCATTGGGCTATCTATTGACAGCATATGGAAGATTGGGACTTGGAATATAAAGAGGATATTTTATTATTATTATCATTATTTTTAATTTTAAAAATCATGTTTATGACACTAATAAAAGGACAAAGGTGCAGTAGATCTGAATAAAGGTAGTCTAATTTAACAAGATAAGATAAGATAAGATAAGATAAGATAAGATAAGATAAGATAAGATAAGATAAGATAAGATAAGATAAGATAAGGTAAGGTAAGGTAAGGTAAGGTAAGGTAAGGTAAGGTAAGGTAAGGTAAGGTAAGGTAAGGCAAGGCAAGGCAAGGCAAGGCTAAGATGAGATGAGATGAGATGAGATGAGATGAGATGAGATGAGGTGAGGTGAGGTGAGGTGAGGTGAGGTGAGGTGAGGTGAGGTGAGATAAGTTTTATTGTTGCTTTTCTACTGTGGGTGCACTGGCACACATTAAAAATGAAAATCTGTTGCCTGCTCCCAAAAGTGTACACCACATAACACATATAAACATGCTATATACAACACACACACACACACATATGTGTGTGTGTGTGTGTGTGTGTGTGTGTAGGTAGGTAGGTATATATATATATATATACCTACACCCTTACATATAAATACATATAAATATTAATATTAATCACTGTGCATCTTGAATACATAGCTGAAAGAGCAAACTTGAGAGTTCACATGGTTGATACTGTATGGAACAAAACTGACTGAATCTGGATGTTCTGCTTCAGATACCACAGAGCCTCCTCCCAGAAAGTAACAGGGAAAACAGGTCATGAAGAAGATGTGTAGTGTCCCAGACAATACTGCAGACTCTGCTCAAGCAACACTTATATGCCATGTCCTGGATGGAAGGGAGGGAACTGCCAATAATCTTTTCTGCCATCCTCACCACACTCTGCACCGCCTTCCTGTCTGAAGAAGTGATGTTTATAAACCAGACTGTAATGCAATATGGCAGGATGCTCTCGATCATCCCTTTATAGAAAGTGGTAAGGACAGGGGAAGGAAGATGTAGTGAATACACACATGGAAATAAAGGTATAACTTGAATGAAAGGGTCAAAGGCTCATGAAATGGGAGCCAATTTGGTAGAGCAGTTAAGGCACGAGGCTTGAAACCAAGAGTTTTAGTCCTGCTTTAGGCATGAAAGTCAGCTGGGTGACCTTGGGCCAGTCACCATTTCTCAATCAAACCCATCTCACAGGCTGTTGTTGTGGGGAAAATAGGAGAATTGCTAGGTATGTTTGATGCTTTGAATTATTTGTAGAAATAATAAAGGGGACATATAAATAAATATTTCATAATATTTGTTTATTTATATATTTCATAAAATATAAGTGACAATTGCATCGTTGTGTCCATGAAAATTAGAATTTATAGGCTGATGATCACGATAAAGGTTTCCCCTGTCCAGTCAAGTCTGACTCTAAGGGGTGGTATTCACCTCTGTTTCTTAGCTGAGGAAGCCAGCATTGTCTGAAGATACTTTCCATAATCACGTGTCTAGCACAACTATACACCAAGACACACTGAACACTATTACCTTCCCATGGAGGTAGTACCTTTTTATCTACTTGCATTTGCATGCTTTTGAACTATTAGGTGGACAGGAACTGGAGCAAGTAATGGGAGCACATCCCACCATGTGGCACTGGTCTCAAACCCCAGCTATCAGCTTTCCGGATGACAAATAGCCATCTTTTACCACTGAGCCATCATGCCCCCAAGCTGATGATAGTTGCCTGTTATGCTCAGTAAATGAGGGGAAATATGAATTTTGGGGAAAACTATGCAATATACTAAGTATAACTGCTCTTGAAAGAGAAGAATATTTTTTATTGAAAAGTTTTATCATACATTTTATCTTTAACAATCCCCCCTACCCCTCCCCTATCCCTCCCTCCGTACCCCTCCCCCCCTCCCCTCCCCCCCCGACTTCCCAGAGCTAAGTACAAGGTATAAAAAACCAAAAAAAAACAATCATAAACATCCATATGCTAACAA
Organism: Vipera ursinii; assembly: GCF_947247035.1. Taxonomy (NCBI): domain Eukaryota; kingdom Metazoa; phylum Chordata; class Lepidosauria; order Squamata; family Viperidae; genus Vipera; species Vipera ursinii. The sequence goes on along the minus strand of NC_139514.1, from coordinate 101,467,510 downwards.
CCATAAACTCTAAAATCTCTCTCTCTCTAGAGAAGAATATTTTTTAATGAATGAGATGATTGGATGGGTGGGTGAGTGGATACAAGACTAGAGATACATAAAAACAAACGATTGTGGCATTTGAAAACCAAACAGCAAATGGGAATGTTGATTGATTACATTCTCTTTTCAGTGCTGTACTCCAATCATACAGTTCTGCCATACAGTACATGCAGACTTTAAGTTCTACAGGTGAAACTCGAAAAATTAGAATATCATGCAAAAGTTCATTTATTTCAGTAATGCAACTTAAAAGGGGAAACTAATATATGAGATAGACGCATTACATGCAAAGCAAGATAGTTCAAGCCATGATTTGTCACAATTGTGATGATTATGGCTTACAGCTCATGAAAACCTCAAATCCACAATCTCAGAAAATTAGAATATTACATGCAATCACTAAAACAAGGAGTGTACATAGAACAATATCGGACCTCTGAAAAGTATAAGCATGCATACGTACTCAGTACTTGGTTTGGGCCCCTTTTGCAGCAATTACTGCCTCAATGCAGCATGGCATGGAAGCTATCAGCCTGTGGCACTGCTGAGGTGTTATGGAAGACCAGGATGCTTCAATAGCGGCCTTCAGCTCTTCTGCATTGTTTGGTCTCATGTCTCTCATCTTTCTCTTGGCAATGCCCCATAGATTCTCTATGGGGTTCAGGTCAGGCGAGTTTGCTGGCCAATCAAGCACAGTAATCCCACGGTCATTGAACCAGGTTTTGGTGCTTTTGGCAGTGTGGGCAGGTGCCAAGTCCTGTTGGAAAATGAAGTCAGCATCCCCATAAAGCTCATCTGCGGAAGAAAGCATGAAGTGCTCCAAAATCTCCTGGTAGACAGCTGTGTTGACCCTGGACTTAATGAAGCACAGTGGACCAGCACCAGAAGATGACATGGCTCCCCAAATCAACACAGACTGTGGAAACTTCACACTGGACTTCAAACATCTTGCAGTGTGTACTTCTCCATTCTTCCTCCAGACTCTGGGTCCTTGGTTTCCAAATGAGATGCAAAAGTTGCTCTCATCAGAAAAGAGGAATTTGGACCACTGAGCAACAGACCAGCTCTGTTTTTCTTTAGCCCAGGTAAGACGCTTCTGATGCTATTTGTTGTTCAGGAGCGGCTTGACAAGAGGAATACGACATTTGAAGCCCATGTCCAGGATCCGTCTGTGTGTGGTGGCTCTTGATGCACTGACTCCAGCCTCAGTCCACTCCTTGTGAAAATCCCCAACACTTTTGAATGGCCTTTTCCTGACAATCCTCTCCAGGCTGTGCTCATCCCTGCTGTTTGTGCACCTTTTTATTCCACACTTTTCCCTTCCACATAACTTTCTATTAATGTGCTTTCATACAGCACTTTGGGAACATCCAACTTCTTTTGCAATTACCTTTTGAGGCTTTCCCTCCTTATGGAGGGTGTCAATGATGGTTTTCTGCACAACTGTCAGGTCAGCAGTCTTCTCCATGATTGTGATTCCTACTGAACCAGACTGAGAGACCATTTAAAGGCTCAGGAACCCTTTGCAGGTGTTATGGCTTAATTAGCTGATTAAAGTGGGACACTTTTAGCCTAGAATATTGCACCTTTTCACAATATTCTAATTTTCTGAGATTGTGGATTTGGGGTTTTCATGAGCTATAAGCCATAATCATCACAATTATGACAAATCACGGCTTGAACTATCTTGCTTTGCATGTAATGAGTTTATCTCATATATTAGTTTCCCCTTTTAAGTTGCATTACCGAAATAAATGAACTTTTGCATGATATTCTAATTTTTTGAGTTTCACCTGTATTTATTTGTTCTCCTTATTCTGCACATTGGTATTAACGCATCTGAATCCTTTAGTATTCAGTAGACCTCATCCCTTAAGCCAATGGTTTACCTCCATAATCTTCTATTCCTATCTTGGGTCAGGACCTTCAGCTAGCTGTTTTTAAATTGACTGTCTGGAATACATATTACAGAAGTTCCTGACTCAATCTAGTGTAACTACTTAAACAATCCTTGAAAAAAAATCCACATTCTATGAATAGAAACCAGAGACAATATTGGAGCAAATCAACTCTTAGATATTACAGTATGTACACCTAAACGCCCTTGATCCAGCAGTTTGGTGAATGGGTTATCAAGATGTAATCAGGTCTTTCATCTCATACATACATTTGACATAAAAAAAAATCTACCATTGCTCTCTTCAGCTAGAATCAAATGACAATCAAATGCCTCCAGGCTGTTGAGTCAGACTTAAAGCCAAGGGATTGTATCATTACAAGAAAAGCCAGGTAAAAATACAAAGACAATAAATTAACAAGCAGAGTAAAAAGAATCAGTTTAAATGTTTTGCTGAGTCTGGACCTCAAGCCTTTCAGTGATTTTGGGTATAATGTCCTTGGAAATATCTGCTGACTAATCACTATCATGATAGGTCCATCATCTGAAACTTTCTTAGGTAGGAAGATGAGGAAGCTTGACTGAAACCTGAACAGGACTTTGATCTGAGCATGCTCTTGAAGTATAAAAGGATCCAGAAGGTGCATATAAATTGTTCACTCTTTGTTTCTTTACCTGAACACATGGTAGTAAAACTATTCAGTAGCTTATGAAATGCTTGGTTAATAAAATGGAAATTCAGTAAATAATATTACCCTAAGAACAATGTGAAGTGTTGGGCATGTTAGACCTTGAATGTTTTAAAAATGAAAGAGCTAAATGCTTCCTGAATCAATTTTGAAATGTCTTATTAACTCTGGTGCTCGTAAATCCTTTTTAAAGTATTACAATAGAATAGTGCAATCATTTGCATAAAATTAATAAATCTTCAGTCAGAGTCTGCTTCCTAGGCAGTAAACCATACTAAAACTTTGATCTGTTAAAAGGGCAGACTGTAAAGTCATAAGATTGTTTGAAATGTGCAATGCACTGGTTACTTCCAAACAAGGACACATATCATCATAGATGTATGTCATTTCAGAGATAATATTCACTTTGTACAAGGCTTTAGTGAGGTGTGTGTGTTTGTGTGTGTGTGTGTGTGTGATTGTGATTGCTTTCCTGCTGCTGAGCCTACCCTTCCTGACTGCTTTCATTTTCACACTTTCCTGGCCATTATCTCCTATTCTTCCTCCTTCTCCTTTTTCATCTCTTCCTCCTTTGCCTCCCCTGTTCTCAATATGTCCCAAACGTGATTTTTCAAAAAGCAACTGGACTTGTTTTTCCTTGAAGACATTTCACTTCTTATCGCTTCTCATCTGAAGAACTAAAGAACTTAACACAGTTGTTAAGCAAAACTAGTTTCCCCACTGACTTTGCTTGTTGGAAGCCCCCTGGAAAGGTTGCAATTGGTGCTCACATAACTCAGGGATGCTGCAACTGTTGCAAATGTAGGCTGGTTGCTAAGTGCCTGAATTTTGATTACTTGACCACAGTGATAATGCAATGGTCACAATTGTGAGGACCAGTCATAAGTCATTTTTTTCAGTGCTATCATAACTTCAAAAAAATGTCATTAAATGAAGAACTGTAAGTCAAGAACTGTAGTAGTAGTATTCAATTATTCTATCCTCAGTGGGGAATAAGGGTTGGGGGGTCCTTGGTGCTCTCTGAGCATGCTTGTTTTCTTGTAGATGTTTCATTACCCAAAGTAGATAACATCATCAGTGCTTGTAAGGAGTGCTAGTGGCTTGCTTTTCAGTGTTCTCAGTGGTCTTTTGCTTTTCAGTGGTCTCACAGATTCTTTGGTTTGGCTGTTTACTAATGGCTTCTTTGGGAGTTTCTTGATTGGGGTATTGTTTACTTGATTGTTGGACTGATGTTAACCTTGGAGTTAATCTGTACTGATCTGGATGCTGATTGCTGGTGGAGAGGTGTTTTTTGTTCGTTTTGGGGCTGGGTGATAGTCTCTTTTGCACAGTCTATAGATGTTGTTAATGTCTATGTGTCTATTGATGGCTGATTTGTCAGAGTGCCAGACTTTTAGAAATTCCCTGGCATTTTTGGACTTAGCTTGGTCTAAGATGGTCACATTTTCCCAGTTGAAACTTGGTTAAATCTGTCTATACATTGTGAAATTAAAGTATTTTTGTTGTGTCTTCTGACTTCTAGTTGGTGTTTGTGGATGCATTCTGCCAGTTTTCTGCCTGTTTGTCCTACATAGTGGTTGTTACAGTACTTACATTATATGTTTAGATGACTCCTGTTTTTTGTTGTTGTTTTTTTCTTCTGGGGTTGCTGGGTCTTTTGGTCTGCTTAGCATGCTTAGTTGGGTTGTGTGCTACGCTTTATAACAAGTAAACAACACCCCAATAAAGAAACTGCCAAAGAAGCCAACAGCAAACAGCCAAACCAAAGAACCTCTAAGGCCACCCACACCAACACTGACAGGCAAGCCACTAGAATATAAACTGACAGCAAAGCACACTCTTTACTAGTACTGATGAAGTTACCTAGTGTGAGTAATGAAACATCTGCAAGAAAACAAGCAAGTTCAGGGAACACCAAAAACCCCTCATGTCAACCCTGAGCTACAAATGTACTCCTTTATTAGAATAAAGTTTGGGAAAATACACAAGAAAAGTAAGTCATAGAAGCTGAAAAAGATGCAAATGTATGCCTCATTTACAGTGAATGTGTCAGAGCATGCACAGTCTTATTGCGCTGAGGTAACCCAGGAGTAAATACAGTAAACAGTGGTCTATATTAAATGATGGTTTATCATACACTGTCTGCAAATATTGACTAGGAACAAGATACATACATGTGGTAATACAGCAAATTCCAATACACAGCAGTTACAGCAGTAAATGGACGAGAGAGAGAGAGAACACAGCAGCAGAGCCTTCCCTTTTATACTCAGGCTCTTAAAGGGATAAAGACACAGACACAGTCCCTGATGAGTCATTCCTATCATTGCATCATTCACCTTATATTACATGACATCATTGCATCTACTTATATCATTACATCTATCTATCTATCTATCTATCTATCTATCTATCTATCTATCTATCTATCTATGATATGTTACTTCAACTGCTCTCTAATTAGCCTCCATATTAATGACTGTGAGGAAAAAATAATTCATTTACAATATCTTCATGTTGTTATTCTTTCAGGGATTATAAAAGTTGTTTTTTTTGGGGGGTGGCGTCTTATGCTATTTACTTCATTTTTTTAAGGACTCTATTTTTCAACATTATATAAAACAGATCCCAAAGAGAGGATTATATAGTATTGTTTCTTTCCTGCAGAAATTATTATATGTCTACTGCAATTACACTCAATGAATATAATTTTCTTTCTGATTTTATTCCTTGCAAGTGCAAAATAGGCCCAGTAGTGGACCAACCTCTAGCAGCAAGTCCAGCTTTTAAAACTCCCAGAACACATTTTTGCAGAGAATAAACTCTTCTTTTTCCCTTTCATAGGCATTCATCCCCATTTCCCCAGGAAAGAAAATCTCGCTTGTAATAAACATATTTCAAAGCAGCCTTTACAGATTTTCTTATTCTGGGAACATTAGCTATGAATAGTTGAAGTAATGACAGTTTCCATGGCAGACTCCATAGAGACATCAGTTCTTTGATAAATGAATTGGCTTTGTCCCTCTGATCAGATTTCCCTGGACAGAACATGCTATTTGGAGGAAGTGAGGGATCAAGCTGTACTGACAGATTGAGAAATCAACTGACTGTGCAGTGTAATTTCTTTTATAATTGATTCCTTAAATTGAAAATGGCAATAATGGTGTGATATTAGAGACGCTATGGAGCTAGGTCCTCTTCATGCTGCTGAGATAAAAGAACTACTCAATATCCCTAAGGATGACATTTTGGTGGCACTGCCTAACTCTGTGACAATCAGCTACATCAAAGAATCTCTGGACAGTGAAAATGTGACATTCATCTATGTGTAATAGCTTGAGACCCACAACTATAAAGTTGCTTCAGCTTCCAAACTTGGCTGCAGTGGATAATGTGATTGAGACAGCCTTTTATGATATTTCGTACCCTAGACCCAAGACTGCTACGGTTTTCATAGTTTTCATAGGAGGGGGAAAGGGAATATATATTTTATATATAATATATATATATATATATATATATATATATATATATATATATATATATATATATATATATATATATATATATATATATATATATATATATATATCTTTTTTCCATTTTAGTGACAATGAAATATATTTCTCTATTTAGCTCTTAGAATTCAATAAACAGACACTGGCATAAGTTTTTTAAATTTATTTTGGAGTTAAATAAGTATCATTGTTCTTACCTCTTCAAAATGATAAAGCGTTCTTATATGAAGTTTATCTTGTCTCTCATTAGTTCTTTTTCTCTTAAGAGTCAGTTTAGGGAGGAAATTACATTCCCATCTTTTAAACAAGTCTAGCAATAAACTTTATGGCTGCATAAAGAACTCTCTGATAAATTGAAAGATAAAAAGGACAAGTATAAGAATTGGAAAGAGGGGCACATAACTAAGTCAGAATATCAGAAAATAGCCCGTGCCTGCAAAGATGAAGTGAGGAAAGCTAAGGCTCAAAATGAACTAAGGCTTGCGACCAAAGTCAAAAATAACAAAAAATGCTTCTTTCAACATATAAAAAACAAGAAAAAAGTTAAGGAAATGATTGGTCCATTAGTGGGGGAAAGTGGCAAGAAGGTGAAAAGCAATAGGGAGAAAGCAGAACTATTTAACTCATTTTTTGCATCTGTCTTTACACAAAGGGAAAAAACAGTCCAACCTACCAAAACCATAAAAAACAGAATAGAAACGCAAGTTAAGATAGGCAAGAAAATGGTAGGTGAGCACCTGTCCAGCCTAGACAAGTTCAAATCACCAGGACCAGATGGATTACACCCCAAAGTTCTCAAGGAACTGGCAGACGTGATCTCAGAACCACTGAACTATATTTTTCAAAGATCCTGGAGCACTGGGAAACTACAGAGGACTGGAAGAGAGCTGATGTAGTTCCCATATTCAAAAAAGGGAAAAAATAGATCCAGGAAACTACAGACCTATCAGCCTGACCTCAATACCAGGGAAGATTCTGGAAAAGATAATCAAACAACAAATCAGCGAACACCTTAATGCAAACAAAGTCATCACTAAAAATCAACATGGGTTTGTCAAAAACAGATCATGCCAGACAAATCTTATTGCATTCTTTGACCAAGTGACAAAATTAGTGGACCAGAGGAATGCTGTAGATATAATTTACTTGACATTTGATAAAGTAGATCACAACCTACTACTTGATAAGATAGAAAAATGTGGGTTAGATAGCATCACCACCAGATAGATTCGTAGCTGGCTGACAGGCCGTACTCAGCATGTGGTCCTCAATGGAACTGCATCTACATGGAAGGAAGTGTGTAGTGGGGTGCCCCAGGGCTCTGTTCTGGGCCCAGTGCTCTTCAATATCTTCATTAACGATTTGGATGAGGGCATAGATGGGGAACTCATCAAATTTGCAGATGACACCAAGCTGGCAGGAATAGTCAATACTCCAGAAGATAGGCTTAAAATACAGGAGGATCTGGACAGACTCGAACACTGGGTGCTATCTAACAAAATGAAATTCAATGGTGAAAAAAGTAAGGTTCTAAATTTAGGTGGGAAAAATCAAATGCACAGGTATAGTATAGGTGGTACCTTGCTCAATAGTAGTAACTGTGAGAGGGATCTCGGAGTCGTAGTAGACAGTCACTTCAATATGAGCCAGCAGTGTGCTGCAGCTGCCATAAAAGCCAACACAGTGCTAGGCTGCATTAACAGAGGGATAGAATCAAGATCAAGTGAAGTACTAATACCATTTTTCAATGCTTTGGTAAGGCCACACCTGGAATACTGCATCCAGTTTTGGTCACCACGATGTAAAAAAGATGTCAAGACTCTAGAAAGAGTACAGAGAAGAGCAACAAAAATGATTGGGGGACTGGAGGCTAAAACATATAGGGAACGGTTGCTGGAATTGGGTATGTGTAGTTTAATGAAGAGAAGGGTGAGGGGTGACATGATAGCAGTGTTCCAATATCTCAGGGACTGCCCAAAAGAAGAGGGAGTCAAGCTATTCTCCAAAGCACCTGAAAGCAGGACAAGAAGCAATGGATGGAAACTAGTCAAGGAGAGAAGCAACCTAGAACTAAGGAGAAACTTCCTGACAGTTAAAACAATTAACCAGTGGAACAACCTGCCTCCAGAGGTGGTGAATGCTCCAACACTGGAAGTTTTTAAGAAGAGACTGGACAGCCATTTGCCTGAAATGGTATAAGGTTTCCTGCCTGAGCAGGGGGTTGGACTAGATGACCTCCAAGGTCCCTTCCAACTTATTATTATTATTATTATTATTATTATTATTATTATTATTATTATTATTATTATTATTATTGTTGTTGTTGTTGTTGTTGTTATTATTATTATTATTATTATTATTATTATTATTATTATTATTATTATTCCTAATTCATGAGATATGCCTATTCCTAATCTCATCCTAAATTAACCCTGCCAGGCACATCCATACCATGGTGAGATGCAAGTAGGAAAAGAGTCAAAATATCACTGACTCTTTTTCTCCCTCCCTCTAGGTTTGGTGATCATTCTTCCTGCTTGATTTATAAAGAAATTTCCATTGTTAACATCCTGCTAATAAAACAATTTACCGCTTTTTTACCTGTAAGGAAATGACAGCTCTTTGTTTATTTATCTAGCAGGCAATGAACTTATTGTGTTTAGTAACATCAGGTTAGACTCAGTTGTGACCTGAAAGAAAAAAGGTGTGTTTTTGTTTTTGTTTTTTGTTCCAGAAGGCCTTAAAGTCCTGGCTGTCCTCCCAAGCCTTGGTCTAGGGTAGATAGAGTCCTTATGGGATACATTTTGTCTGCTGTTGCCATAGTACTAATTTGTTCATGTTTTTTTCTTATTATTCTTATTTCTCTTGTTCTTTATTTTCCCCCCTCTGTTTACTTATTGCATTTTATTGCTGATACATTGTGAGCCACTCAGACTTCTCTGGAGTTGGGTAGTGCCTAAATTGAATAAAATAAACTAAATTGATCTTATTGCAAGAAGGTAAATGTACAGATTTCCCTGTCCAAATGTGTCTGACCCTAGGATGTGGTGCTTATCTCTGTTTCTTGGCAGAGAGAGCCAGCATTGTGCAAAGACATGTTCCATGGTCATATGGCCAGCATCACTATATGCCAAAGGCATAGTGCTGTTACCAAAGTGGTACCTATTAATTTACTTGCATTTGCTTGATTTTGAACTGTTTTGAACTGTTAACTAGGCAGGAGCTGGGGCACGAACAGGAGCTCACTTCATTGTATGGCACTCGGATCTCAAACCTGGGCTGTCAGCTTTCCAGCTGACAAGGTCAGCCTCTTTAACTACTGAGCCATTGTTACCCCTATTGCAAGAAACATACCTTTATTTCTATTAATATGCATAGGTTTCGGTTTTGGTAAATGCCAAACTCCTTCTGATTCTTATTAGATTTTCTTGGTGGTGTTGGAGACTTCCTCTAAAAATTATCTAGATGTGCTTCTATGTTTGAGGCTTAGTGTGGATAGTATCTCTCTTTTGAAACAAACAAACCTTTCTCTTGGCTGCACCGCAAAGATACCCAAGGCTGAAAATACAGATATAACGACTAAGATGGAAAAAAAAAGACTCCATAACTTCTTTGTGATTGATGTGCCAGGCTATTATCGAGGTAGATTTTTTTCCATACTGTTTTCTGAAGATGGAAATAAAGTAGTAAAATGACTTGTTGCTTTTATTTTTTTTTTAAAAAAATAATAACAGGAAGATAAATCATTTGGAAGATAAAGTATAAGTATAAATAATTGCTATTATATATCACTGAAGAACAGGAGAACTTGGTACGGTTTATTTTTGGGATACTTTAGAGAAAGGGATTAATCTGGCTGGGAATCATCTTGAATGGAAGAATTATCTTTATTAAAATACTGGGATAAAGGCAAAGAAACTGGAAGGCAAAGTGTCAAGAGTTTTATTAGCAATGATCTGTCTTAGCATTTTTATCCTACTTATCATCAATATAGTATAAAGCTCCATGCCAATGTTTTCTTAAAAATCAGTCTTGCAATTCCTCAACATTCCTTTCTTCTGGGAGAAAGATTAAGTAGTACTTCACATGAATAATAAAATAAATGTCAGCAGTAATTGTTTGCTTAAAATTTTCTGAATTCTCTGAACATTTCTATCATTTACTGAATTCCAATCAGTCATTTAGCATGAAAATGAAGCATCATTTTATGCAGCAGTAGAAAATTCAAGCTTTTTGATTAGTTGGCAAGAAAGAAAATCACACATGAAAAATAGTCCTACAAGTTTCTTCTGCCTCTTTGGCTTGTTAGAGATACAAAATGTTCCAATCTTTGTAAAAAGTCTTGTCTACAGACAAAGGAATTATTCTACTTATAGCCCTGAAATTATTGGGTTTTAAGCAAGTAATGAATTCACTCAAACCACTTTTTGTAGGTAATTAACAACATTGGCAATCTGCCAAAAACAGGCTTTAGTACCTGTGGGTGCCAATAAATAGCATGCATTTCTAATTCTATACTACACCAAAACTGAAAATAATGAATATAAAATTAGTATGCATCCTTATCTTGATGCATTTATTGATTTACAAGCCACAAACTATCTTATAAGAGAAGATCTTTACTTAGACAAATTAAAACAGGGCAGATTCTGGGCAACATGGACAATTAAGGTAAAGATACTCCAAAGCCTTGATGTGTATGTGAACTAAACCTTTTTGTTTCTGCTTTTTTGGAATTACTATGGAAGTAGAACAACATTCTTTGGTATGTTTTTTACCTTCCTATTTTACACTACAGTCCTACTATCTTCTCATCCAAGAATGAACTAGGTGTAAAATTACTTAACTCTACAGTTCAAACAGACACACAGAGACATGAATTTACATGAAAATAAAATAGGGATTTACATTGATTCAGAGAAACAAATCAATTTGATGAATCAAATACAATAAATCAATCTGGACACTCGCATACAATTTTCTAAATAAAGTTGATTTGAACAGTTAAATCAAGCCAGACCTCTTATACTTTTTTACTGTGTTTTTAATCTGAAATGTTATTATAATAATTGTAAATCACTCATATATTTTTCAATCAATCAATTATTCAATAAATTAATAAAACCAGGTGTCATGGTTCTGACAGAACTTTGAGGCATTGTTTACTTAAAAAAAATTGAGAAACAAAGTATCAGCACTACATAGTTGAAACCAAAAGCTAAATTCCCTTGCCCTGGATACAAAGTAACAAAGTACAATTCCCTCCTACAAAAAAACAGTCATAAATCACATTCCCCAGTTAGCTTGAAGCATGGGCTTTCCCTCCAGCTCTCCAGCCTGCCAAAACACTATCAGCTCTGGGCCTAATATCCTAATATCCTTGGGTTCCCATGGCTCAGTTATTATTGTTATGACTAGCTGGACTCTCATCCCTATTCCCCCGCCCAGCATCAACTAATTCTAAAATCAATGGAGAAAATGGCTGCATTTACATCTGTTGTCAAAGCAAGAATATCCGATGTTAGCAGCATTGACATCAGGATTTGAATGTTAAGCTTTTTATGACTGTCCATAAAACTAAAATACGATACTCTACAATTATGTTTAATTCACTTGCACTTTGTAACTCTAGTTTTCATGTTTGATCAGTAGATTTAAAGAATATTAAATAGATGTACATGTAGAAATACAAATGTAAATAAATGTAGAAATAAGTAACTGTATTTAAATAACCTTAAAAGCTAGGGAGTTAATATAGAAGGTCCATTCTATAGAAATAATAGATGACAACAATAATGGTGATAATAATTTTATCTGTATCATTATTGACTACATTTCTTCATTTTTTAAAAAAATAAAGATTAGTTTCAAAAATTGTTTCATTAGATTATGATTTAGTGTATTTCAGGAAGCAGTGGTATACAGACATGTTGTTGTTGTTGTTAGTTGCGAAGTCGTGTCCGACCCATCGCGACCCTATGGACAATGTTCCTCCAGGCCTTCCTGTCCTCTACCATCTTCTGGAGTCCATCTAAGCTCACGCCTACTGCTTCAGTGACTCCATCCAGCCACCTCATTCTCTGTCGTCCCCTTCTTCTATTGCCCTCAATCTTTCCCAGCATTAGGCTCTTCTCCAGTGAGTCCTTCCTTCTCATTAGGTGGCCAAAGTATTTGAGTTTTAGCTTCAGGATCTGGCCTTCTAAAGAGCAGTCAGGGTTGATCTCCTCTAGGACTGACCGGTTTGATCGCCTTGCAGTCCAAGGAACTCGCAGGAGTCTTCTCCAGCACCATAGTTCAAAGGCTTCAATTCTTTGGCGCTCAGCCTTTCTTATGGTCCAGCTTTCACTGCCATACATTGCAACTGGGAAGACCATAGCCTTGACTATACGGATTTTTGTTGACAGGGTGATGTCTCTGCTTTTTAGTGTGCTGTCTAGATTTGCCATGGCTTTCCTCCCAAGGAGCAAGCGTCTTTTAATTTCTTGGCTACAGTCCCCATCTGCAGTGATCTTGGAGCCAAGGAAAATAAAATCTGTCACTACCTCCATTTCTTCCCCATCTATTTGCCAGGAATTGAGAGGGCCAGATGCCATGATCTTGGTTTTCTTAATGTTTAGTTTCAACCCAAGTTTTGCACTCTCCTTCTTCACCCGCAACACCAGGCTCTTTAGTTCTTCTTCACTTTCTGCCATTAGAGTGGTATCATCTGCATATCTTAGGTTGTTGATGTTTCTTCCGGCAATCTTAATTCCAACTTTTGATTCATCTAGCCCTGCCTTTCTCATGATGTGCTCTGCATATAAGTTAAATAGGCAAGGCGACAGTATACAGCCTTGCCGGACTCCTTTCCCAATTTTGAACCAATCAGTGGTTCCGTGTCCAGTTCTCACTGTTGCTTCTTGGCCCGCATATAGATTTCTCAAGAGACAAATAAGATGGTCTGGTATGCCCATCTCTTTAAGGACTTGCCACAGTTTGTTATGATCCACACAATCAAAGGCTTTAGCATAGTCAATGAAGCAGAAGTAGATGTTTTTCTGGAACTCTCTAGCTTTCTCCATGATCCAGCGTATGTTAGCAATTTGATCTCTAGTTCCTCTGCCTCTTCGAAATCCTGCCTGTACTTCTGGTAGTTCTCGATCCACATACTGCTGGAGTCTAGCTTGTAGAATTTTAAGCATAACTTTACTAGCATGAGAAATGAGTGCAATGGTGCGATAGTTTGAACATTCTTTGGCACTGCCTTTCTTTGGAATTGGAATGTAAACTGATCTTTTCCAATCCTGTGGCCACTGTTGAGTTTTCCAAATTTGCTGGCAAATTGAGTGTAGCACTTTTACTGCATCGTCTTTTAAGATTTTGAATAGCTCAGCTGGAATACTGTCACCTCCACTAGCTTTGTTGTTGCTCAGCTTTTCTAAGGCCCACTTCACTTCACATTCTAGGATGTCTGGCTCGAGGTCAGTGACCACCTCATTGTGATTATCAGGGACGTTAAGCTCATTCTTGTATAATTCTTCTGTGTAATTTTGCCACCTCTTCTTAATCTCTTCTGCCTCTGTTAGGTCCCTGCCATTTTGGTCCTTTATCATGCCCATTTTTGCATGAAACGTTCCTTTCATCTCTCCAATTTTCTTGAAAAGATCTCTGGTCCTCCCTATTCTATTGTTTTCTTCTATTTCTTTGCATTGTTCATTTAAGAAGGCATTCTTATCTCTTCTAGCTATTCTTTGGAATTCTGCATTCAATTGGGCATATCTTTCTTTTTCTCCCTTGCCTTTCGCTTCCCTCCTTTCCTCAGCTATTTGCAAAGCTTCCTCAGACAGCCATTTTGCTTTCTTGCATTTCTTTTTCTTTGGGATGGTTTTGGTTGCTACCTGTTGTACAATGTTGCAAACCTCTGTCCATAGTTCTTCAGGCACTCTGTCTATCAGATCTAATTCCTTAAATCTATTTGTCACCTCTACTGTATATTCAACAGGAATATGATTTAATTCATACCTGACTGGCCTAGCGCTTTTCCCTACTTTCTTTAATTTAAGCCTAAACTTTGCAACAAGAAGCTCATGGTCTGAGCCACAGTCAGCTCCTGGTCTTGTTTTTACTGACTGTATAGAGCTTCTCCATCTTTGGCTGCAGAGCATATAGTCAATCTGATTTCTGTGTTGACCGTCTGGTGATGTCCATGTGTAAAGCCGTCTCTTGGGTTGTTGGAAAAGAGTGTTTGCTATGACCATCGTATTATGTTGACAAAATTCTATCAGCCTGTGCCCTGCTTCATTTTGTACTCCAAGGCCAAACTTGCCTGTTATTCCAGTTATCTTTTGGCTTCCTACTTTAGCATTCCAATCCCCCATGATGATAAGGACATCATTTCTGGGTGTTAGTTCTATAAGGTGCTGTAGGGCTTCATAGAACCGGTCAATTTCATCCTCTTCAGCACTGGTGGTTGGGGCATAGACTTGGACTACTGTGATATTGAATGGTTTGCCTTGGATTCGAACTGAGATCATTCTGTCATTTTGAGGATTGTATCCCAGTATTGCTTTTCCTATTTTTTTATTGACTATGAAGGCTACTCCATTTCTTCTGAGGGATTCTTGCCCACAGTAGTATACCTGATGGTCATCTGAATTAAATTCACCCATTCCTGTCCATTTTAGTTCGCTGATACCTAAGATGTCAATGTTTAGTCTTGTCATCTCTTGTTTGACCACGTCCAGCTTTCCTTGATTCATGGATCTTACATTCCAGGTTCCTATGGAGAAAAAATCTTTACAGCATCGGACTTTCCTTTCACCACCAGACATATCCACAGCTGAGCGTCCTTTCGGCTTTGGCCCAGTCGCTTCATTCTTTCTGGCGCTACTAGTACTAGCCCTCTGCTCTTCCCCAGTAGCATGTTGGACGCCTTCCGACCTGAGGGGCTCATCTTCCAGCGTCATATCGTTTTGCCTTTTGGTACTGTCCATAGGGTTTTCATGGCAAAGATACTGGAGTGGGTTGCCATTTCCTTCTCCAGTGGATCACGTTTTGTCAGAACTCTCTGCTATGACCTGTCCGTCTTGGGTGGCCCTGCATGGCATAGCCCATAGCTTCATTGAATTACGCAAGCCCCTTCGCCACGACAAGGCAGTAATCCATACAGACATAGAAAGAGATGAATGCCATCACAGGACACATCTAAGTATTTTTCTAAGAACATCTTGAGAAGAATGCTGCACTGTGAAGGAAATAAACTTTCACTGAGCCATTTTTTTCTGTATTATAAAGGGATGAAATTGAGTATTATTCCAACACACCTAGAAATAGTTTGTCTTTTGTTAAGTCAGGGGTGGATCTAAAGCTAGCTATAATCTTTGTGCCTTTGTGTTTGGTACCAGACATCTATAAACAACTACTGCCTTGGGTACTATACTCACAATCATCACCTGGAAAATTATTAATATCCACTCCAAATCTGAAATTTATTCAAAATTTGTATGGCTTTTCCTTATTCCAAATGCCTCCAGAATTAGCTAAAAAACTCCATTTTGCTAATTTTGATTGTCATATCCAAATGCAGAACCTGAAAGAGAAACAATTAGCCTGTGCAGAGAGACTAAAAAGTTGCAGAGATGTGCAATGACCATATTGGATCACATATTGATCAAGCAGTGGGGTATGTCCAAGGTTTTCATAAGGTTCAGGTTTGAAACTTCTGGATTCTATTCTCATTAGATACTGACAGATTTTCCCTTAAAGCTGAGTTTTAAATAATTATGGATATTTAATATGTAGCATCAGTCTTCTTTACCTGATAGCACTTAATTACCATTGTATGATTTCAGTCCTCTTCTTTTTAATTATCACATTTCCTCACTCACCACTGCATTATTTTCCTTCTAATTAATTGTATTTGCAAAAAAAAAAAAAAAAAAAAGCTAATGACATGATCTTGTTGTCTTACTCAGAGAATGCAATTACCACTGATCCATAGAAAACTAAACAGATACTACAGTGGCTAATGATCAGAAAGTATTTGGTTCCTGACCTTCAAACGACCATGCAAATTATTTGGTGGCTCTCATATTTCTTTCTTTTTTTTTTCCTTATGGAATGAAGCCAATAATGCAACTAAGCTTCTTTTTGCTAACTCATTTTAAAAAATGATAATTTTATATACTTTTCATACATTGCTGACTCATTCGTTCCATAATTCTTTTTTTTAAAATGGAAGGTACAAATTAATTACATTTTTTTCCACAACTCCTCCCCTGAAGGTGCAGGTAGCAGCTTCATTTGAACCAACCTTCATTTTTCATTCTCTGCCCAAAGAATAGGTCAGAAGGCAGGAAAAGTTTAGAATTTATGCTGTGAATAACAATGTGGGAAGTTCCATTGGAATTGGGATAGCAATCTTTCCTTCTGATTCCACCCTTGACACAGCTATGAAACGGGAAAAGAAAAACTAAGAGTGTGTCACAAGCATTTACCCTTTAAATCAGGGGTCCCCAAACACCCG
The DNA here is from genome assembly GCF_947247035.1 of Vipera ursinii. Classification (NCBI taxonomy): domain Eukaryota; kingdom Metazoa; phylum Chordata; class Lepidosauria; order Squamata; family Viperidae; genus Vipera; species Vipera ursinii. The sequence continues at coordinate 101,450,860 of NC_139514.1, read as the reverse complement.
GTCCATCGACCAGTACCGGGCTGCGGCATGCCAGCAACTGGTCTACACAAACAAGCAAAGCCACATCTGTGGGATGCAGGCAGCACACAACACCACCACCCTCAGGTCCACAGAAAAAACTCTCTCCACATAACCGGTCCCTGGTGCCCCAAAGGTTGGGGACCTCTGCCTTAAATTATTAAGTTATTGCAGGGCAGGCTATATGGTGAACAATCAAAGACTAAAGTGTATGAACCTGATGGTTGGATGACTATAGTTTTATTTTGTAAAACCAAATGCTTTACTATCTCATCAGGAAATTGATAAATTATACACGGGGAGGTCAGCTATCCACCTTGTGCATAACAGCTTTGGCCCTGAGTGTCTCTTCAGCAGGACTATACTGCTGCAGTGTGTGGTTCATCTGCACATGCAAAACAAGTTGACATTACCATTACCATTAATGAAGCAGTGACAGGATGCCTCATACCTACACCAATTGAGAAATTATACCCTCTCACTGGCACTGCCCACCTAACATCAGGAGGGAAGTAGAAGCAGATGCCAAAAGAATGAAACAAGAAAATGACATTTGCCCCAACACAGATCTAGGAAACACTTTATGGGAAAAAAAACAAATATTCTTGAGGGTTTACAAGAGCAAAACAGAATTAAAACATGGAGGCGGGGGAGAAGGAGAAGGAGAAGGAGAAGGAGAAGGAGAAGGAGAAGAAGAAGAAGAAGAAGAAGAAGAAGAAGAAGAAGAAGAAGAAGAAGAAGAAGAAGAAGAAGGAGAAGGAGAAGGAGAAGGAGAAGGAGAAGGAGAAGGAGAAGGAGAAGGAGAAGGAGAAGGAGAAGGAGAAGGAGGAGGAGGAGGAGGAGGAGGAGGAGGAGGAGGAGGAGGAGGAGGAGAAGAAGAAGAAGAAGAAGAAGAAGAAGAAGAAGAAGAAGAAGAAGAAGAAGAAGAAGAAGAAGAAGAAGAAGAAGAAGAAGAAGAAGAAGAACAACAACAACAACAACAACAACAACAATGGAGTGGGAACCAAAAGCAAAAATCCTGCTAGAGATCAGAGTCACTCTAGATTTCTCATGATGTTGAATAGCCTAGATAAATAGTGCCCAACATATTGGTCAGAACCTGAGATATGATTCCTGCGTACCAGCATAGTTGTGTTTCTTGGCAAATTCTGAATTTTTGTACTAAGAGCATGAGTTGAGCAGGCAAATAAGATAAAATTCTCACAATTAATTATCTTTGAAATATCTGTTTCATGTTCTATCTCTCAAAGGAGACCAGCAACTCAAGCTCTAACTATTTATTTGAACCAATGGCTTAATTGGGACATTTGCCTGGTAACATATTTTATTTCTAGAATAGAGTACCTTAGGTCCATATTTATATATTGGAACAATGTATCTATTGACTAATACATACAAATTTGGAACAGCAATGAATATTCCATATTCCCATGCCAAGCTGATTCCATTTCCAAAATTGAAAGACTTCTGTTGAATTAGGATTGTCAAATATTTTTCTCAACAACTTCTCCCTCCTTTCCCTTCCTTTAAGAGTTATGTTTGTCTAAGTGCATTACACATCTATCCATAATGTAAGCAATCCCTTTTAAATAAATTTTATTTTGTATTCATAAAACCAGCAATTGATTGACTGACTAAGGCAGCCCTCATTTCTACACTGAGAATCCTAGACTTTGATGGCTATTTTAATTATGCAAATGAATACAGAACTTGCTTGCCTGCTGATGTAGCAACCAGAGTTGTAATTTGCAAAGCTGATAAAAAAGACATGGTATCACAGGGAGGGAAAATTAGACATATAATAAATTCTGAACATTTGAACCAACAAAAGTTTGAATATTTACCAAGAGAATTCCTGAGGTATAAAAACGAAAGCACTTTGCTTCTAAAATGAACATATACTCTATTAGATGACAAAATTGTTTGCAGAGGCTGGTTCAAAAATTTAATTTTGATGTTTCTTTTTAAAAAAATGACACATTAAGGATACAGTCATAAACACGTATTAATATGGATGTATTGGAAATATGTTGAAGTTTATATCTATTCCTCCATGACTTGAATTTAATGATTATGAAACCAACATCTAAATAAGGCTGATGTAAAAGTAAATGTAAATGTAAATATTAATAGTAAGTTCATTTCATTATGACTTTTTCGAGGGAGATGAGATTTTTTTTATGGATAAAAATAAACAAGCCAGATGTAATGGCACTTCATGGGTAGACCTCCCCTAGGCAGGAGATGATAGAATGGAGAGTTAGATATATCTAGATCTAGATCTAGATCTAGATCTAGATCTAAATCTAGATCTAGATGGATGGATAGATAGATAGATAGATAGATAGATAGATAGATAGATAGATAGATAGATAGATAGATAGATAGATAGATAGATAGATATTGTGCCTTCAAGACAATGCTTAGTCCTGGTGATTGTGGGGACAAGTTCCAGCATTTTTCCTCAGCAAAATTTCAGAAGTGGTTTTCTATTGCCTTGAGTGAGACTGACTGTCCATGATCACTCATCTGGCTTAGTGCCAAAGATGGTGACAGTGTCTAAAACATTTTACTAAATCAGCTTTTCCTTTTGACCTGCCCTAAGTCATTGTAGAGCAGGAATTTCCAAGTTGGGGGTTGCCCTCACATTTTGGAAAAGTATCTGACACATCACAAAATGTCTACCATGGAAATGCAAAATGGCTGCTATCATAAGTGTTGTTGTTCTCAGAGAAAGGGTCAAAGGCAAATAATGTTCATATGTTCTTACACCTAAAAATTAGGTACACTACGGAATGTGAAAATGAAAATAGTATGTAACAGAGGCCAAAATTGTGGCAGGAATGAGATTAAAGTCTCAAACTATAAACCTGCACTCTTAAATCTGGGACTCTGGATCACTAGTTGTCTAATTCACACAAACATATCAGGAATCCAATACATTTTCTACTATTTCCATATTGTGTGTGTATACATACGTATACAGTATCCTTAATAACTATAATATAGCACCCTTGATACCTAAAGAAAGAGGATAGAATTAATATCACGTGAAGTATTAATACCACTTTACAATGCCTTGGTAAGGCCACACTTGGAATACTGCATCCAGTTTTGGTCACCACGATGTAAAAAAAGATGTTGAGGCTCTAGAAAGAGTGCAGAGAAGAGCAACAAAGATGATTAGAGGTCTGGAGCCTAAAACATATGAGGAACGGTTGCTGGAATGTTTAATGAAGAGAAGAGTGAGGGGTGACATGATAGCAGTGTTCCAATATCTCAGGGGTTGCCACAAGGAAGAGGGGGTCAACCTATTCTCCAAAACACCTGAAGGCAGGACAAGAAGCAATGGATGCAAAATAATCAAGGACAGAAGCAACCTAGAACTAAGGAGAAACTTCCTGACAGTTAGAACAATTAATCAGTGGAATAACCTGCCTCCAGAGACTGAACAGCCATTTGTCTGAAATGGTATAGGGTTTCCTGCTTGAGCAGTGGGTTGGACTAGATGATCTCCAAGGTCCCTTCCAACTTCATCATCACCATCACCACCACCACCATCATCATCATCATCATCATCATCATCATCATCATCATCATCATCATTATTATTATTATTATTATTATTATTATTATTATTATTATTATTATTATTATTATTATTTCAATAAGATACAGCTGCCCAACATCATTTAACATTTCTATGTTAAATCACCTGATTGACACACTAAATAGCTTTATTTCAGTTTGCCAGGCAATAAGCTGTTGAATTCAATTAGATACATCAACTGGATTGACATTTTATCAAAAGCTGTGATCAGTGCCCTCCCCCCTTCTGATCTTAAACAAAATGTGGATCTGCAACAGCCACCCAAGAATGTTGTGCCTAGCATTGCCATTTGCATCCAGCTGAGATCTAATAAGGAAAGAGGGGACAGCAGAAGAAAAACTTTTCTTGATTACGACATATGGTGACACCCCAATCATGTTAGATCTTCAAATATATTCAGCCAAATCTAGATTGATTGCTTTCCAGGGTCTTCAAAAATATATATGCACTTTTTGTTTACTCTTTTCCTAATGGCTGTATTACAGAGGACATGGAGAGGGATAGCAAAAAGGAAACAAACCCTTCTAAAAGATTAAAGATGTTCTGATTACTTGAAATTTTTGTTGGCAATTAGGAAACAATTTTCTCTGAAAAGTGTTTTCTGTTAATCCAAGTAACAGCAGGAAGTAAGTAACTGGGATTCTAATAAGCTTTCTCTCTGTGAATGTATTTTTTTGTGTGTGTGTGCGCTTAAACTACGGGGATGAAAAAAGAGAAATATTAACTTATTTCCTTCCTTCCTTCCTTCCTTCCTTCCTTCCTTCCTTCCTTCCTTCCTTCCTTCCTTCCTTCCTTCCTTCCTTCCTTCCTTTTCTTATTTGTTGTTTTTAATCTTTTCAGTGCAATATTAATCATGAGTGCCTTGTCTGGCTATGGAAATCAATTCATTTTCTTCATATACATTTATTTCATTATCTCCCCATCATCACTGTGTATATGATAAAGGCATTACAGAGTTACAGATGGAAGTGCTTGGAAAAAAGATACAAAAAAGTTATTGGAACCTCCCTGAGAAAAATGTTGGTATTGTTAAATAATAATTCTTGTTAGCTTGTTAGGTTTTGGGGTAATACAGTATAATATATTTTCAGAATTAAAATATAGCAATACAGCCAACATTTGTTTATTTATTACCAACATGTTATCCTCTCTCCAATACAATTCTGCTTTACCACCTCAACACCTTATGGATTGCAATTGAAATTGATACATATCTGTGTGTATGAAGAATTGAAGAAGCATTCTGCATGGGGCTGAGAATGTCATGCAGACCTTCTGCTTTATTTACAGTCATAATAATCCTACAAAAGATGTTATACTGAATGATAGTGAATGGAACTAAATCACTTGGATAAAATACAAACACCATATTGTCACCGGAGTTTTCCGTAAGTTTCCTTTTCAATTCTTTTTCTTCTAAATATAAATACAGACCATGACTTGATGTAATCCATATTGTATTATAAAATGACATTGATCTGCCAGCCTCTATTCTTTTATTTCTGATTTTGGATGTTGTTCTTTCCAGAACTGGTGCATTCTTTTCAGATATCCTCTTCTTGTTGAGTTTGATTTGTAATAACAGATCACTATTTCTCTTTTCCCCCACCCCCAATCACTTTATATTTGCAACAGGTAAAAAGCTCCCCCCCCCTTTAGCCTATTATTATTACTGAAGAAGTCAAATTGCTATATTCTACAAAAGAATATAAGTGCACACCACTTTTGCCTGCCTTAATAGGACAATGATTTCCTTTTTTATTCAGTATTAAGTGATTTTATTCAGTATTAAGTGTACCCAATCAACAAAGCTCACCTCAGTGTAAATCTGTTGAAAGCATATAAATATGTATGTATGTATATATATACATATATATATATATATATATATATATATATATATATATATATATATATATATATATATATATATTATATATATATATATAGTGTGTGTGTGTGTGTGTGTGTGTGTGTGTGTGTGTGTGTGAAGTATTTGTTTGTCAAGGCTTTTTGAATGCACCTTGCTAATTAACTCTTTCTTTCCTGCTTTGGCCTGACCCAAGGCTATCCACAGGATATAGTCAACTTATGACAGCTCATTATTTGTGTAAATTATTCAAATTGCTAATAAAGAATTCAGGAGGCTATATTTCCCATATATATATATATGAGAAATTTATATGGCTGCCCAAGTCTCTCACAGAGATTCCAGATGGCTTCCATAAATAAAGCCCCCAGTACAAAATTCAATAGAAATCTTTTATCCATTCCATTCCATTAATATTTATTTATTTATTTATTTATTTATTTATTAGTTTTTATAAACCGCCCTTCTCCCGAGGGACTCGGGGCGGTGTACAGAGGAAGGGAAGGTATACAGACCGAACAATAAAATAATAAGAAACACTAATGCACACAAACTGGGACCCCAATTAACGCTATCATGCCAGGCCAGCCTGCTGGAACAAAAAAGTTTTTAAGTCGCGACGGAAGGTACGGAGGTCAGGGGCCATCCGGATTTCGGTAGGTAAGGTGTTCCAGAGGGCTGGCGCACCCACTGAGAATGCCCTCCCCCTGGGGGCCACCAGCCGACATTCCTTGAGCGGTGGCACCCTGAGGAAGCCCTCTCTGTGGGAGCGCACAGGACGGTGGGGTGCTGACATCGGCAGAAGGTGCTCCCGTAGGTAGTCCGGACCCATGCCATGTAGGGCTTTGAATGTCATTGTTAGCACCTTGAACTTCACACGGAAGGCAACCGGAAGCCAGTGCAGCGCACGGAGGAGAGGTGTGATATGGGAGTATCGGGAGGCTCCCAAGAGTGTCCGTGCCGCCGCACTTTGCACCAGTTGAAGCTTCCGAGTGGATCTCAAGGGCAGCCCCATGTAGAGAGCGTTACAATAGTCTAGGCGAGATGTCACAAGGGCATGGGTGACTGTACGTAAGGAATCCAGGTCTAGATAAGGCCGTAGTTGGCGAACTAGTCGAACCCGGGAGAAGGCCCCCTTGGTCACAGCTCCAATGTGGTCTTCCAGGGAGAGCTGTGAGTCTAGGAGGACACCCAGGTTGCGGGCCCTATCAGCCGGGGGAAGTAACTTGTCCCCAATGTTAAGCAGTGGGACGTTCTGACTCTCCTGGCTTGCCGGTACGTACAGCCATTCAGTCTTGTCCGGGTTCAGTTGAAGCCTGTTTCTCCCCATCCATTCCCGGACCGCTTTCAGGCAGCGGGACATCACGTCTAGGGCATCACTGATATTGTTAGGAGTTGAGATAAAAAGCTGGGTGTCATCAGCATACTGATGGTACCCTACTCCAAAACTGCGAATGATCTCACCCAGCGGTTTCATGTAGATGTTGAACAGGAGAGGCGAGAGGACCGACCCCTGAGGGACTCCGCAAGCGAGAGGCCTCGGGGTCGACCTCTGTCCCCCTGTCAGCACCGACTGCGAGCGACCCTGGAGAAAGGAGGAGAACCAACGTAGAACCGTGCCTCCCACTCCCAGTCCCCTGAGGCGTCGCAGCAAGATACCATGGTCGATGGTATCGAAAGCCGCCGAGAGGTCTAATAAGACTAGGACAGAGGAATGGCCCCTGTCCCGGGCTCTCCAGAGATCATTCATCAGAGCGACCAATGCCGTCTCCGTGCTGTAGCCCGGCCTGAAACCCGATTGGTACGGGTCTAGATAAACCGCTTCATCCAGGATCTGAGGAAGTTGGTGCGCCACCACGCTCTCAACAACCTTCGCAAGGAAGCGAAGATTGGAGACTGGACGAAAGTTATTCAAAGAGGATGGGTCCAAGGTGGGCTTCTTGAGGAGAGGTCTCACCACCGCCTCCTTCAAGGCGGTGGGGAAGTGACCCTCACTCAGAGAAGCAGAGATGACCGCTAGGAACCAGCCTCGTGTCGCCTCTCGAGCTGTATAGGCCAGCCAGGAAGGGCACGGGTCCAGTAAGCATGTGGAGGAGCTCAACCTTCTCATAATCCTGTCCACTTCCTTAGGAGTTACAGGATCAAATTCTTCCCAGATGACGTCGACAAGACTGTCCATGTCTTGTTCTTCCATCTCAGCCCAGTTGGAGTCCAGACCAGTTCGAATCCGAGCGATTTTATCCAGCAGATATTGACCAAATTCCTCGGCTCGACCCTGCAAGGGTTCCTCCCTCACCTCTTGGTTTAATAGGGAGCGAGTCACCCTGAACAAGGCAGCCGGGCGATTATCTGCGGACGCGATGAGGGTGGAAAAGTAGTTGGATTTTGCCACCCTTATCGCAGCGAGATAAGACCTGGTGAGGATTCTTAGTCGCAATCGGTCGGATTCGGATCGACTGGACCTCCAACGGCTCTCTAGGCCCCGTCTCCGACGCTTCATCTCCCGGAGCTCCTCGGTGAACCATGGGGCTCGCTGGGATCTGCGCCGGGTCAGAGGCCGCAAGGGTACAACTCGGTCCAGAGCCTCCGTGGCTGCCTTTTCCCAGGCTTCCACTAAGGCTTCTGCCGAGCTGTGAGCAGGGGGTGCATGCGAGTCCCTAAGCGCTGCCTGGAACTTATCAGGGTCCATTAGGCGCCTAGGGCGGTACCATCTGACTGGCACCGTGCACCCACGGTGGGGGGTGGCAAGGGGGAAGTCTAGCCGCAGGAGGTGGTGATCGGTCCATGACAGGGGCGTAATAGTTGTGGCACCCCCACCGACATCATCACGCCACCGTCCAGACAAGAACACCAAGTCTGGGTTGTGGCCTCTCTCATGAGTCGGCCCAGAAATTATTTGCAGCAGGTCCATGGCCGTCATGGAAGCCATGAACTCCCGAGCCAGTTCGGACGATCCTCCCAGGGACGGTAGATTAAAGTCGCCCAAGACCATGAGTCTTGGGAATTCAACCACCAACCCTGAGAGGACATCGAGTAGCTCGGGTAGGGCCGCCGCTGCACGATTAGGTGGGAGGTACGCCAGCAGCAGACCCAACTGCGCCCCTGGGCCGAATCTCAGTAGGAGAGACTCACACCCGACCATCTGAGGGACGGTGGTCTCTCGCGGGCTAAGGGATTCCCTGATGATAACTGCCACTCCCCCGCCCCTCCCATGAGCCCGGGGCTGGTGCAGTACCTGGAAACCTGGCGGGCAGAGGTCTACCAGAGGAACACCCCCCTCTGGGCCCAGCCAGGTTTCCATGATGCAGGCCAGGTCCGCATGCTCACTCTCCACTAGGTCACGAATGAGGTGAGCTTTGTTAGCTGCGGACCTTGCATTCAGGTAGACCAGCCTTAGCATGGGAGGGTGCGCACCTTTGCTCCCGGGTCCTCCGGGGGAGAACAGAGGGTCGGAGCGTCTCACCGCCTGTACAGAGCGGAGATGACACTCCCGGTGACGATACGGCCCTCTGTCTGTGCACCTTCTGCCATTCCCCACCATCCTAGGGATGGGACGTTTGTCAGTACGCCACTGGGTGTTATCGGCGACTGGTCCTCGTTGTACGCCGTCGCGAACGGCCGTGGGCCTGGCATGCGTTATGGTGGCTGGAAGGCGTGCCTTTCCCGCACAACCATAGTCTCCTCCCTCCCCCCTCCCTAACCCCACAAAAAACTTAACTAAGAACTTAATCAGGGGCCTCTTGTTGGGCTTATGCTGGAGGCCCCTGACCCTGCCTGGCCATCTCTCAGAGGCCCAGTGGTTGGGTCCGTCATCAAGATTGGATGTGATGCAGGCGGGTCGCACCCAGGAGAGTGGGGAACCCCTGAGGGCGTGCAGTGCTATGCTAGAGTATTGAACGAGCATAGTCACAGGTGGTTCCGGGAAGGCTGTCCCCCGGATGGTGAATTTGCAGGAGGGTCGAGTCGGGTAGGTGCGTATCTGGATCGTCGCCCTGCCACTGCCACTTGGCCGGGCGAACCCCCAGAAGCAGGCCACTCCTCATCCTCTCACGATGGGTTGTGTCTCTGCTTCCGGAGGTGGTCCAGAACGTACTCTGGGTGAGGCATACCCCATAGAGCTCTCACCTCTATGGGGTAGCAGGTGTAAGGCCCAGCCACTCTGCCACTGTGGCTAGCACCCAGGCCCGTTATGTCCTGTGGGGAGAGAATGGGCAAAGATGGGTGAGAGTGGGCAGAAGGCAGGATGGAGGGATCCATTAATTGGCGTCAGCTCCGGTGGTTCAGCCGCCCCAAACAGTTCTCTCCCTGATCCTCTGGGCGTTGCTCCCGGCCTATTGATTGAGGACCGTCCAGAGCGTGGTCTCCCAGAGGTACGGGAGTCCCTGGTGTCATGCCCCTGGTGTTGCCGTCTCCGATCAAGGTGTCTCGAGGAGGTGGCTCGGGCCGTCGCCTCCATTGTCCAGCGTCTCCTTTGGTGTGAATCTTTCGGAGGCACCGCCGTCCAGGGGCAGCCCACGGTGGTCGAGACGCCGCACCGCTGTTACTAGCGTCTCTGTCAGGGCCTCTGTCAAGGCCCCTCGGAGGACGGTCGACCAGGGCCCAGAGTAGCTGCCTCACCGCCCATGTCTTCGTTGCTGCCGCTACCGTTGTAAAGCTGGTCTGCGGCGTCTCCTTGAGGATTGTTGCAACGGCCGTAGCGGTACAGGGGGCGGGTCGAAGATGCCGCGCCGTCAGTGCTACCGCCGCTGTCAAGGCCCATAGGTGGCGAACGACTAGGCCTGGAGAAGCAGTCCCGGCCGCGGTCGTCCTCGCTGCCGCCTCTTCCACCGCCCAGCTGATCCGTGGCGCCTCCTCTGATCCTCGGAGACGCCGCCGCTGCCCGTTGCTGCTGCTGTTGGTTTCGTTGCCGGCGCCTCCGCCGCACAGCTGATCTGCGGAGACGCCGCCCTTGCCCGGTGATCGGCATCGGAGGAGACCGCAGACCAGGGCTCGCTGGGCTCTCACCGCCGAAGATGCCGCTGCCACCCGGGAGCCGGCCAGGGGCAGAGCAGAGCCTTCGGCCCCTCCTGTATGGCTGCGAGGGCTGCCGTGGTCCAGGGCTGTCGTGGTCCAGGGGCGGGCCTCTCGACGCCGATGCCGCCGCCTCCGCCACCCAGCTGGTCCAGTTGGTCCGCGGCGTCTCCGTCGATAATCCGGAGACGGCGCCGTCCCCGGGAGCCGGTCAGGGGGCCGGGGCAGAGCAGAGCCTCCGGCCCCTCCTGGATGGCTGCGACGGCTGTCGTGGTCCAGGGGCGGGTCTCTCACCTCCAGCGCCGCCGATGCCTCCGCCTCCGCCACCCAGCTGGTCCAGTTGGTCCGCGGCGTCTCCGCTGATAACCTGGAGACGCCGCCGTCACCCGGGAGCCGGTCAGGGGGCCGGGGCAGAGCAGAGCCTCCGGCCCCTCCTGGATGGCTGCGACGGCTGTCATGGTCCAGGTCCAGGGGCGGGTCTCTCACCTCCGGCGCCGCCGATGCCTCCGCCTCCGTCACCCAGCTGGTCCAGCTGGTCCGCGGTGTCTCCGCTGATAACCTGGAGACGCCGCCGTCACCCGGGAGCCGGTGGGGGGGCCGGGGCAGAGCAGAGCCTCCGGCCCCTCCTGGATGGCCAGGGGGGGCCTGGAGACGCCCCGCCGCCACCGCCATCGCCGTTGCCAGGCTCCCTGGATCAGCGACCAGCCTGGGGGCTTGAAAATCGCCGCCGCAGCCGCTGCCATCCTTTCCGCCGGGGCCTCCGCCGCACAGCTGATCGGCGGAGGCGCAGCCCTTGCTCGGCAGTTGACAAGCGGCAGAGGCAGGGCGGAGGGTGCTGGCTCCGTTTATAACGGTCGCCAGCGACCCAGGCGGTGGGGCAGGGATGTCCTGGCACCCCTGCAGTTGTTTCGGGAGGCAGCGGGCGGCATAGTTACCCAGCTCATTTGCCCGAAATTCTTGCCCCACCCCAGGGGTCCATCGACGTCCCTGGGGGGCTCCTGGGGGGACGCCTTGATGTTGGGGGCTACGGAGCTCTCCCCAGCGCATCCGCCATCTTTGAATTTAGGTTCATGTCCTTGGAACACTTCATAATCTGTCCTCATTTTACAATGAAACTCTCTCCATGTATGATCCTTGTTTTAGAGATAAAATAAGGGGAATCTCTTAAGTATTTTGCTTTTTTATCTCATAGAAAAAAGACTGAATTTAAATGTAATAATAGTAATTTTAAAATTTTGATCTCATATTATAAATAAATAAAAACTTCTTCTGATCCAAGTTTGATGTCTGATACTCTATAGCCCCTTTATTTGCTGTTTCTTTTTTCCCCAAAATGTTTTTTCCCCAACTTTTAAATCTAGGACCTTCTGGTGGTATCCATTCCTGAAAAAGTATATGAAGATATCAGGAAAAATCTTTTCCTCCTGTTTGCGTGGCATCTGTCTTTCAGGATTAGCAGGATGCTGAAAAGACTTCTATTTTTCTTTCTCAGCCTTTTAGCAGTATATGTCATCCATGACTCCTGCAGACATGACAAATGACATTTCATTTAAGTAAGATTGAAGGTGGATTTTTCATCCCCCAGGTTCCCAATACCTGCAGTTCAGGTAGGACCAAAGGTGCGATTTTTTTTTCTTCAGGTTTCTAATGCCTGTCATTCTACTGGCTCAGGAAGATTCAGAGGAAACTTTGAGAACAATGAAGTGCAGAAGATGGTAAAAATGAAAGGGAGATTTTAACAATACAGAAATGTAAGTAACTTGTGAAGATAAGAAAATCTGCTATTTGGGGGGGGTAAGGTAAAGCTCAGATTTCTGCTTTACAGCTGGAGTTAACACTTCTTGTCATACATGACTTGAATATTTACTGTAGCTATAAACTACTTCCTAAAAACAATAATACTTCCAAATACTATAATTAGAATTCTGTGTGTATTTTTCATGATGATGATGTTTTATTTATGTATTTATTTATGTATTTATTTATTTATTTATTTATTTATTTATTTATTTATTTATTTATTTATTTATTTATTTATTTATTAGATTTATATACCATTTATATCCATTCAGTCATGTCCTCTCTTGACAATTTTATGGGTCTGATCTGTCTACCCCACTTTAAAACTCACTTGTCATTATGGTTAAATCAGGTATAAAGCAGAAGCAATATTTATTTTATATTTTAGTATAAACTTACCAAATTTATACTTTTGCCATGTCTGGTATGTTGACGTAAAGCTATTTTTAAGTTGTATTTAAGAAAGCTATTACAGATCCAAATGGTAAAATGCAGTTCTTCAGTAAATTATGTTTATGTGTCAGGCAAGTGGACACTAAAACATTATTATATAAAAATGTAATACAGTAGCACAAATTGCTTACCTAAGTGAAAGTACAGAGTAAGACAAAATTACATTGACAAGGCGTATTTAAAGAGAAATGGGCACTTTTGCAAATATTAGTATTAGCCAACATTTTTCTATCTTTGTGTTTTTGTGTGTGTGCATTGCAAATGTTGCAGAAAGAAACAAAATGAACTTAATGATATAAAACTGAGAAATGAATGGAATTACCTACTCTGTAATCCAAAAAGTGCTTTAAATTTGGGGGGGGAAATACAGATTTGTCAACAGTAAGTTATCTTACTGAATTTTCTTTGCAAGAATCCCAGTCTTCTATCTTTTTTCTCCAAATGACAGCCAATTGTCTCCTGATCTTCTCCCTTTCTTTCCAGAACTTTTTTCTTAATTGACTGTAGATGCTGAACTTGAAGTTGATATGGATGTGTCCTCTTATCATGATAGGAATCATGTTTTGGATACTGTGGGATGTACCTTCTTTGACTCTGTTGATGTGGTCCTCTGTTTCTGCTCTAGCTGTGAAATTACATGCTATTAGTCATGCCTGGGTCTTAGCCTCAGGCTCTTCCATACATACTTATACTGATTGACATTATTGTTTCGCATTTTACACAATTATTGTCACTGCACGTTTTTTTTTGTTCGTCAGAAAGTTCATTTCTAAGTGTACATTTTCCCCTGCTCTCTGCACCTGTTGTGATAACTTATCTGGTAACCATAGTGAATCCCATATGACTAGTCATGTTATGGTTTCAGTCTGTTTAGTGCGTATGTCTAGAAAAAGTTCTCAGAGTTATTGTTTATTGTTTTATTCACTTTGCTGTTACTGTCTGTTACGTTAGGATGTAGTGAGCTAGCTCTTCTTTATAATATATATTTAGTTTTTATATTTTTGTAAGTAAAAGGTATTTAGTAAGATTATGCATCGTGTTTTTATTGCCTTCCTGCATGCACATCATGCATTTTCTGAAGCACGGTCCGTCGCCCTCTACAAAGGTGATTTTTACCTTGACATTTTGGTATCGAGGATGGTTTGATTTATGTTTTTGGAGATGCATGTTTCTGCGGCTGTTATCAGTTAGTTAGTGCTAGCGAGGCAGCGGTGATTAACTGCTGAAACATGTCAGGAAGGAAGCCACGGCTGAAAAGGAGTCTTTCTGTGGGGCAGCTCCCTTCTACTTTAAGAACTCCGATAGCTTCGGCCACACGCCTTGGAGAAGACGCACCTGCTCCTGTCGACGATGCAAGGTCAGTCACTCTTTTTTCTACTTTTCCAAGCTCCCTGGCGGCTGCTTTTGGAAATGTTCACACTCCAGGGGCTCAAGATGCATTTCAAAGGCTTGGAGCGAAACTTAAAGTCCAGCCGAAGAAAATTCCTTCTGCTCCTTCAAGCCCCAAGCAAACTATGCGAGATAGGGCTATGCAAGGCTACTGTGAACAAATTGGGGTTTTTGAAAGGCGTTTGCAGCAGGCAAAGGAATATGTGTCAATGGTTCAGCAATATGAGAGGAATTATGAGCATGAACCGGCCATATTGCCACACCCACAAGGAGAAGCCATATTGCCTCCTTCTTCCCCAAAGCCAAAGTCACGCCCATCATTGAGTGTCATACAAGACGAATGGGAACCGGAGGCTCCTATGTCACATGATCATGGGCTGTCCCAAAGGCCATACAGAGCCACAGTGATGCCTGAAGCAAATGTTATAGCACCATCTACTGGTGAAGCTGCATTAAGACATGAATTGGAGCTCTCACTCTCGCAATTGTCTATGGAGGAGTCTTTGCTCAGAGATACAAGATTTCTGCCATTATCTGAGGCTCCAGTCCCTGATGGTGCTAGGATTCCTGTTACTGTTGCTTCTCCTGTTAATATTGCTTCTATGCAAGTCCCTCTACCTGGCAGAACACAGCCATATTTAACCCACATGCAATTGCCACCGGGTTCTTATATGCGAAGGCCAGTGTCATCTGCAGGTTATGCTACTGCAAAAGCCCCAGCGCCAGTGCCTCCTGCTGGCCAGGGTGGAATAGCAGCTCAAAGACAGTCACAGCCAGCACCAAGACTACCGGCAGCTTCAATGCAACTGCCGCATGTCCAGGCACAGACGCCACTGGTGCCCCCTGCAGGTTATGGTCGGATTGCACAACCTGCACAGCCAGTACCTCAATTGTATATTCCTTATCAAACACCTTCCATTGTACCACTGGCTGGTGATTCCAAATTAAAGAAGTCAGGACAGAATTACAGGGCATGGGTCAGTGAGGTTGGACTTTTGCTACGCAGAGAAGGTACTCACATGATGGTGTTTAATCCTCCTGCCCAGCCATGGACTCCTGACATATGGGACTTGGATAATAGAGCATGCACAACATTATTGATGTCAATGGACACTGAATTGCAGCTCACGTTTTCACAAGATGCAACTGCCCAACAAATTTGGACTCAGTTAGAGGCATGTTATCGGCCTACATCAATTGAGTCTACATGTTTACTTTTGTCTGAGTTCCATGGTTCCAGATTAAAACCTGGTGAACATATTGGAGCACATTTGACTAAAATGAAAGGTATTAGAAAAGAACTGGGTGAAAAAGGCTATCCTATTGATGATTTTCAAATGATCAGCATTATCATCAATTCTTTGAATCATGAGTGGAAAGATGCTATTTCCAAGATCAATCAAGTGCCTATTGCTCAACGCACAGTGGATCATGTATGCAGGATTTTAGCCGAAGAAGAGGCACTTATGCAAGCTGCGCCACATTTAAGGGAACCACCTGCATCAAGAGCTTCAGCGAGGCGTGCCTTCCGTGGAAGGACCTACGTTCCAAGGATGACAAGATGCTACATCTGCAATCGTGTGGGACATGCCACCCGGGATTGTCCCCAACGAGTTCCAGCGCCCGTCACATACCAGCCCAGAGGAACAGATTCCAGAGGAGGCAGAGGTAGAGGCGGACGACAAGTTTGTGGTTGTGGTCCCAGGCGTGATCCTCAAGCTCCACTTGCCACATTGGTTGTAACCAACGATCCACAGCCTCAACCAGAATATGACAGACGCCTACTTTGGACTTTGGACAGTGGAGCAGCATTACATGTTACCTACAGAAAAGAGCTTTACACAGAGATGCACGAGCCTGAACCTGAACTTCGTGAACTTTACTCTTTTTCCAATCATCCTGTTCAGGTCATGGGAAAAGGAACTGTTTATATTGAAGAGCTTGGTGCTCTCATTCCAGACGTTTACTATGTTCCATCTGCCAGTAGTAATTTGCTTAGTCAGAGTCATTTGTCTAGGTTTTCTCATTTTCAGGTCCACCATCTTGAAAAAGCAAGTTATATAGTCAAAGACGGAGATATTGTTGCTGAAACCATGTTGATTGGTGGTGTTTATTACTTAAAACCAAAGTCTAAGCTGCAAGAGCAGGCAAGTATACAAGTTCCAAAAAGGAAAAGCACAGGCCCAGAGAGAGACGTCCCAGAGAGAGATCCTGTTGCTACTCCAAAGGTGCCTAATAATGATAAAAATACAAAAAAGACACAGGTTGCTCACAGCAAGCCTGGGGTTCCTAATAAAAATGCTAATGTTGAGAATTCACTAACAGGTAAACCTTTGCATTCCAGGTGTATCCATAAGTGGCACAGTGGTCATGCCAGTTTCCGTGTTCTGAAGAAGATGCCAGAGTTCGCAAGAGGTTTGGATCTAAAGGGGTGTAAGGTGTTCTTGGACTGTGCTGTCTGCAAGAAAGCCAAATCCAAGGCAACAGCAATTCCAAAACGCGCTACATGCCTGTCAACACGCATTTTTGATTTGGTACACACTGACATAGTTGGTCCTTTTGCACCAACACTTGGTGGTAAAAGATATTTCTTGACAATCGTTGATAATTATTCTAGATATGGATATGTATATAATATGAAAGAAAAATCTGAGACCTTTCAGATCTTTAAAGACTTTGCTAGTCTTGTCTATACCCAATTCGAGGTCAACATTGCCAGAATCCAGAGTGATCGTGGTGCTGAATTCATGTCTCAGCGTTTCCAGGACTGGATGCGTGAGAATGGGATAGTACATCAGACATCTGCTCCTTATACTCCAGCTGAAAATGGGGTGGCAGAACGCAGAAATGGGGTTTTGCAAACCATGATGCGTTGCCTCCTTGAAGATGCTAACCTCAGTCTTCCATACTGGGGTGAAGCTATCAAATATGCTAACCATATCATCAACCGTACTTGGAGTAGTGTGATAAATCAGACCCCTTATTTCATGCTGTATGGACACAAGCCTGATCTCTCACATCTCCATGTTTTTGGTTCATATGCTATGGTGAATATTCCTTTAGCCCAAAGAAAGAAAGGGGGTCCTGCAGCAAAAAGGATGAGATTTATGGGCATTGATGATAATTCAAAATGGAGCAAATACATTGACTCTCATCATGTTATTGTGGTTTCACAATCTGCTACTTTTGAGGAAGATGCTGACTGGTCCAGGATTCATTCTAACGATCCCGGAGTTTATTTTCCTAGAGATGATGTTGCTGATGCTACGCAACATGATGATCAAGATGCACAGGATAATGTTCCTTCCACGAGTTCTTCTCAACCTACTGTTCCGTCTTCGCAAGCCGCTGATGTTGCTGCCGGCGACAATGATGAAGACGAGGACGACACGGAAGAAGAATGGACGGTTGGCCCGAGGCGTTCCAAGAGGACCACAAAGGGAATCCCTCCAAAACGGTATTCGTGGCAAGTAACAAAAACACCTGTACCTTTGATTTGTAATGTTACACTTCCACCTGAGAAGTTCACACAGATCAAACATCTTCCTGAATCAGAGCAAGATAAATGGTTTGAGGCAATGCAGGCTGAAATGGACAGTCTAAAGAAACTCCAAGTGTTTACGCCTGCAAGCCCTCCAGCAAACAAGAAAGTTATTGGTACTTGATGGGTCTACAGAATTAAAAAGAAGCCGAATGGTGAGTCGTTGTACAAGGCCAGACTTGTAGCCCAGGGTTTCGCTCAACGTTATCCTGAGGGCTTTACAAATACATACTCACCCACAGTGCAGACTGAAAGTGTGAAAATTGCATTAGCCACTGCAACTATCCTTGGCCTGGAAGTTTTCCAGTTCGACGTTGAAACGGCTTATCTACATGCTGATCTTGACGAGGACATTTATGTCAAAGGTCCTCCAGGTTTCCGACAGCAAGAAGGGGATACCTGGTTTCTACACAAAAGTCTTTATGGTCTGAAACAGTCTGGTTTAATGTGGTACTTATGTCTTTCTGAGAAACTAAATTCAATGGGCTTTATTAAGTCCGAAACAGATGAATGCGTGTTTACTAAAAGATCCGGTAATAGGTATGAGATAATTCTTGTTTATGTCGATGATATTGTTTATATTGGTCCAAATAAGCAGATGAGTGAGGTTTTTGCTACAGCTTTACAAAAGTTTTTCACGTTGAAGTGTTTAGGAGGTATTAACACTTATTTAGGTGTTCAAATTGCCAAAACTCAGAAGGGGTTCAGTCTCACACAAGAAGATAAGATTGAACAACTATTGCATCACTGCAACATGAAGGATGCTAAACCTGTGAGTATACCCATGCAAACTGACTTTCACATTTTGGCACATGAACCAAGTCCTGAGTTCGAAGATCAAACACTATATCGCTCAGTCATTGGGTCGCTGCTATATATTAGTAGTTGGACTAGACCCGACATTGCACTTAGTGTTAATCTTTTATCACGACATGTAGGCAAGGCAAAACAGTTTCATTGGACATGTGTTAAAAAGTTATTGAGGTATCTAAAACACACCAAAGACATGAAGTTGTTGTTGGAACCAACACATACTGACTATGCAGAGTTATGTTGTTTTGCAAATTCAGACTGGGCGAGTGATAAGAAGTCACGGAAAAGTACATCAGGTTACATGATGTTCTTAAATGGATGTCCTGTTTACTGGCATGTACGTAAACAGAATTTTGTTTCTTGTTCCTCTACAGAAGCTGAGTATGCTTGTGTGTCTGATGCATGCAATTCTTTAACCTGGTTTGATGCTTTGGTCACAGATATCTGGACACATCCGATTCGACCGATCACAGTAATGGAAGATAATGAATCTGTGGTTTATATTTCTGAAACACGTTTTACAGGTTCAAGGTCCAGACACATTGACATCTGATATCAAAACATAAGGCAACTGGTTAAACAAGGTTTTGTGACATTACAGTATGTGCCTACACGTGATCAAATTGCTGACATGCTGAACAAACCACTTCCTACAGCCCAGCATGAATATCTGCGTGAGAAGATGTGCCTTGAGTCTTCACTTTGCTGACGAAAGAAGGGGAATGTCACTGCACGTTTTTTTTTTTGTTCGTCAGAAAGTTCATTTCTAACTGTACATTTTCCCCTGCTCTCTGCACCTGTTGTGATAACTTATCTGGTAACCATAGTGAATCCCATATGACTAGTCATGTTATGGTTTCAGTCTGTTTAGTGCGCATGTCTAGAAAAAGTTCTCAGAGTTATTGTTTATTGTTTTATTCACTTTGCTGTTACTGTCTGTTACGTTAGGATGTAGTGAGCTAGCTCTTCTTTATAATATATATTTAGTTTTTATATTTTTGTAAGTAAAAGGTATTTAGTAAGATTATGCGTTGTGTTTTTATTGCCTTCCTGCATGCACATCATGCATTTTCTGAAGCACGGTCCGTCGCCCTCTACAAAGGTGATTTTTACCTTGACAATTATGTTCAAGCTAGGCAAAACTTGGGGATTCTCACATACTCTAGCTCTGTTATTCAAAATACTGTTTTTCCCCCCCTTGACTTGCTTAATACAATTCTATTATTCTCTGCTGTTGCTGTCATAAAGTGAAAGGTCTTTCCCATTTGCTGGGAAATGAATTGTACTAAATTTGAAGCATTCCAGTCTCCTGAGGTTTCTGCACAGAGTGCACTCATATCTCTTCTTTACTTGTCTTCTTTATTGTCTGTTCAGCCTGGAGAGACCAGATTCAGTGAGACTATATCTTGGCTCACCTGGTGCTTGGGAAGCACTAAAGAGTCATTTCATTCTGCCTTCCTCTTTCCCTTGTCCACTTGCCTACAGAGCTCATTTAAAAGACCCAAAGAGACTCAAAAGGGAATTGATAAATATTGGTGGGCATCCAGGATCACAAATTCATTGTAACAAGTGGATCCACAAGTGCCCGAATTCTTCAACAAAGGTTGGCAAACCTTTGCAAACATTCTCCTTGTTTGTTCTCCCCAAGACTTTACCAAAAGGCCACCTGCCCAAGGATATATAAGTGTGTCCTTCTCATTGCTGGCATGTTTAGCAGATAGCCTGAGGCTTACGCTGACAGGAAGGAGAATGCTACAAGGTTAATAAAGGAACTGATCCCTTAGAACCAACCTTAAAGAGTGGGAGAGAAGAGCACAGGTTGTTAACACTTTGATTACTTTGCTCTCTGAGGTTATACAAATTGATCTGTATTTCACTGTTTTGTTTTACCTGTAGAGTTCCAGATTAATAGAGTGCCTTATTGAATATTGGGGAAAAAACATTTCAGAGACTTGTAGTCAGTTTAATTTAAACTGGAGAGTTGCTCTTCTCCTTGCTCTAATGTTTATGTGGAGCCATTCAAACAGTGCCAACATGACTTGGCACTGGGTTCTTGTGGGCCATCACATGTGACCCTTTCATCACTAACACTCAGTCAATAGGTTTTGATTGAGGATAAACTTTTTTACTGCCTGAAGTTAAATATAGCCTTGAGTACCATTATCCTCTCCTCTACAATGACTATTGATGAAGGCCTATCAGTACATTTCTGTGAGTGGGGGTGGGGGTGATGGCTTAGTGGTTAAATACTCTGAGCTTGTCCGCTGGAAAGCTGTCAGTCGAAGTTTGAGTCCCAAGTGCTGCACAATGGGGTGAGCTCCCATTACTTTCCTTAGCTCCTGCCCACTTAGCAGTTTAAAAGCATGCAAATGTGAGTAGATAAATAGGTACCAATGGACAGGGGAAACCCTTATATTTACATACATACTGTACATACCTACATACCTACAACAAGACAGAAAAACAGAAAGACAGGCAAACAGACAAAAAGACAAAAAGACAGACATCGGTTTTCCCTACCCAGTCATTTACAACTCTAAGGTGTGTTTGCTCATCCCTGTTTTTTAGCTGAGGAAGCCAGCATTGTCCAAATATATTTCCATGGTCATGTGGCCAGCATGACTATATGCCATGGTGCATGAAACACTGTTACCTTTCCAGCAAAGCTGTACCCATTTATCCAATCACATTTGCAAGCTTTCGAACTGCTAGGTGGGCAGGAGCTGGGGCAAGAATGAGAGTTCATCCCATCATTCAGTGCTCAGGTCTCAAACCCAGACTGTCTCACACACACACACACACACACACACACACATACACACACACACAC
This sequence comes from Vipera ursinii, assembly GCF_947247035.1. Lineage (NCBI taxonomy): Eukaryota > Metazoa > Chordata > Lepidosauria > Squamata > Viperidae > Vipera > Vipera ursinii. The sequence continues at coordinate 101,429,526 of NC_139514.1, read as the reverse complement.
ACACACACACACACATATATATATATATATATATATATATATATATATATATATATATATATATATATATATATATATATATATATATATATTACATTTATATACCGCCCTTTCCCTGAGGACTCAGGGCGGTTAACAGGGAATTAAAAATCAACAATACAAAAGTTAAAACCAATTTAAAAAAGATTAAACTAACCCTGTGCAATTAAAACCCTGATTGTTATACTGACATTATGGCTGCATAAATTTAATGAAATAAATATTATTGTAACAGCCATGAGTGCATCGTCATGTTCCCACATTCTTTAAATGTATCTGTTTTGCTTTAAGCTTTCAAGCCTTGATTGCTGAATCATTTACTGTACATTAACACTTAAATATATATTCTTGTTAGCCATTGAACTGGTGTCTAGTAGGAAAGGAAGGACATAGTATCTTGTTAAGAATGGTACAAGGCCTTTTCTAGATAATGGTATTTGCAGTAAGACAAAATGTTTAATTGTTGTAATAAAAATGAGATCAAAGCTCCTCTAACAGGTCACACCTTATGCAGATCAAATCTGGCTCTCCTGGGTACGCTCCAATCCTTAGAGGATGAAAAAACAGAAATAGTCACCTTTGCATTGTTAAGGTATAAATCACCTTAGTAGAGGGCGAAGGACCGTGCTTCAGAGAATGCATGATGTGCATGAAGGAAGGAAATAAAACATGATGCATAATCTTACTAAATACCTTTTAATTACAAAAATATAAAAACTAAAATATAAAAACTAAATATATATTATAAAGAGAGCTAGCTAACTACATCCTAACGTAACAGTCAGTAACAGCAAAGTGAAACATAATAAAGAAATAACTGTGGGAACCTTTTCTAGACATGCACACTAAACAGACTGAAACCATAACATAACTAGTCATATGGGATTCACTATGGTTACCAGATAAGTTATCACAACAGGTGCAGAGAGCAGGGAAAATGTACAGTTAGAAATGAACTTTTCTGACGAACAAAAAAAACGTGCAGTGACATGCATCACCAGGATCGCATATTGTGTGCTATTTTCATTTTGATAGATATCATGCTTCAAAGGATGAGCCATCACAAGTTTATTTGCTCCAATGGGTGTTGCCCCTTTAGTATTGCAATATTTTGTTGTGGAACAGAAGTCTCTGGTTAGTCTGAAAAATGTTTGTAGTATTCATTGCCCATCCATTCTTGAGACTTTGCAAATTCAAATACTTTGCAAACTCAAATTCAAAAACTGAAATTTAAATACTTTGTAAATTCAAATACTTTGAAAACTTTGGGGCCTCTTGGAAATGAATGGAAACTTTTCCAGAAAAATATTGCTCATAAAACATAATGCATCTCCTAATCAAAGCAGGAAACAGAATGTCTTAAAACATGGATACATGATGTCTCTTATGTTTCCTGGGGTTACTAACTGAGACTAGTCTAGTCTAGTCTTGGATTTCGATTTAGAAGAACGTGAATGAAAATGAGAGCCAGATTAGTCTAGTGGATAAGGCATCAGACTAGAAAGTTGGAGATTGTGAGTTCCAGTCCTGCCTAAGGAATGAAAGCTGGCAGGCTGACTTTGGGCCAGTCACTCTCTCTCAGTCCAATAAGTCTCAAGCATAAGCCAGTTGGTCAATTCTTGCACAACCAATGGATCAGCCGTTGGTTGATTAAAGAAAAACAGATCCTGAACTTGAAAGAAAATCCTAGGAAGAAAAAGAAGGTGGATAAAAATTCATTCAGATGTTTCTTGTTTTACTTATTGCAATAATTTGTTTTTAGATTTTATTTGCTGTTTTATTTTAAACTGCCAATGGACCACCATAAGGATTCAGTGAAACCCACATCAGCAGCAAATATGGTCATGGCTGTTATTACATTCTCATATCACACAGGCCAAGTTGGTAACAGCTTATTTGTTGTACTTTTGAGGATATATAAGAAGTGGGAATGTATAAACAAACTGCAGGAAATAAACCTGGCCTCCACCAGTTCCATCATTATATCTAGACAAGCAAGTCATATACAAGAAAACAAGTATACAGTAATTTGAATATGTATGTCAAGGGATCTTCAAGATGATAAATAATTCATTTTTTTCCAACATAACTTAAGGATATAACTTCAAAAATACAGTATATCAGACTATCTGGAATAGATTATGATGCATTTACTACAGGCTGAAATAATCCAGGGACATAAAGAGGAATAATTTGATAATAACATTTGGCAGTCTCTATGGCAGCATAAAAGGTTCTTGTCAGCATACACTAAAAATATGACTTGAACTTTTACATTAGTGGTATCAATAAGAGCCTCACATACAAGCCAGCATTCAGTGACATACTAATGAGGCCATCATTCAAAAGGATCATTGTTTCTCCAATAAACTATCAGAATTTTGAAAGAACTTGCTAAAAAAAAGCATTATAAAGGGAAGGATCATTTTTCTCCAAAACTTGGTTTGGTACACATATTTGATGACCAGAATAAAAATGTGAAAGTTAAAACTAAACAAAGAAAACATTAGTGTTTTCTTATTACAACCAAGTGAATCATTGCTTATCAACAGAAATATCTGGATAATATTTCAATGGATTATTGGTAAAATAAGATTGATAAATACCAATACTTGAAAAAAAAGGTCTGTGATAAAATTCAATATATTCAATAAAGCCTAAGAAGTGATTTCTCGTTTTACAAAGAATGGGTGGAATTTCATTGTTTATAGAACAGATAAAAATTCTGAAAATATCTTGTATATTAAGCTCCTTAAAATGTACCAGCACTATGTTAATTTTTGAAATTCAAATACTTCAAGGTATTTCTTTTTAAAATGGAAAAGTCACTTTCTTAATGATAAATTAGGGAATGTACATGTGCAAAACATTATGCAATTAAATACATTATAATCTTTAAAAGTTAATTTTATATTTCTCAAGATTCCTATGCAATATAACCATTCTGAAATTGTTTGAAAGAGTCTATCAAAATCGCCAAGAGTTTTTCAGGAAGCAAATCTTTTTTGGGGAAAAAATGTCCAGTGAAATGGGCCTCATTTTGTTCAAGTTAATTTTTGAAAGACCTGACGATTCAGCATTCTTGGAGTTATTTTTACATTTTATATTTTTAAATAGAGGAATCAAAATATATGCTTAGTTATAGTTAAGTAGTTTGTGCAAATTTTTGGAGCCTACCTCAGTCCTACTTGAGGTTTTTAGGCAATTTTCCCATAAACATGTGTTGGTAAAGTCCATCCCGATAAAAATAATAATAATAATTTGTTCAATGTGCTCCCCATCCAAATGCTAGTTATTTACAGCACATTTATTGCTGAATATCTTCACTTTGGTCTTGGCTTTGTAGATGTATAGAGAGTTAGAGTCACTGTAGTTATCTAAGTTTCATGGTGGTCTTCTCAGGCCAGGTTGTCATGTGCCATTAGAACCATATTTTCTCTGTATAAAATAATGTTAGGAAATTTGTCATGGAACTTTGACATCTGGGCATCTCACATATAGTTGGCATACATATTGATAAACTTCATTCACCCTTGTTTGACCACTTAATGGGTGGGTATATCTGGATTAGGGAACCATTGATACAAGTACAAACTTTCAGGCATTTGAGTAGAGGGTCTTAACCAGAAAGAAGAATCTGGGTTAGCTAGTTTCTTCCACAAGGTATTTCTGCTTATACAGTGAAAAGTCACACTGAGATCTATAATCGAGGTAAACAATTTCTTGCCAACAGATGTGTATTTCACAATGGGAATAACTATTTATTAAGTTTAATGTTTTCATCTCTTTTGCAGACTAGATCCCGTGATATTGTAGCTAATACTTTAAGTCTATATATGGTTTTCTTTTAGTTACTTTCAAAGATTAGCCTTTAATAGGGACCAAGCTATTGTGGATTAAGTTAACAAAGCACACAACTTAGCAGGATCTGAAACACCAGCCATTTTTGGTGGGGGGGTTTGTCTTATTTTCCCATAATAATGTTTTGAGATTATTAAGTAATTTGCTATTTTTTTCCCATAATCAAGAAGCTGGTGTATTTTTTCCATAGCTTTGATTTCCCAACTGATATAAATGTTTCACCACATGATAAGTTACAGTTTTAATGGCTTCGGGTGAATTTATCAAATTTATCTTACTTCATTTTTTTTCCCAGTTGTTAAGAGAGAATCATCAAATACTATACATCTACATATTCAAGTGCAAATTTAACCTGGTTTTGTTTCCTTCCATTAGGATTCTTTCCTTTCAGTAATTTCTTCTTTTACCCACATCTTATCAAACATAATTGCTGCTTCCTTTATTATTTATGAATGTATGTAATTATTTATCGATGTAAGTCTAATGGCTAATTGGTGAGACATTACTTGAATTATTATAGACCTTTGGAGCTCTTGTTTTTATATTCCAGTAGAAATCATACCTCACCAATAATTTGACTTTAATTGCAGGTACTACATACAATTGTTATCTAAGTCCTCATGTTCTCATGTTTTAAAAGACCATTATTTTTTTTTTCTCATTGGGGATACACCTTTGATTTCTTTTGAGTCCATTCTGATATCAGGAGTTGTCAGCAAAGTACCATCAAAAAGAGAAACCCAAATAGTCCATTTATTTGCATAGTTACCTATCTCCATCTTTCTCTTTCTATCTATCTATCATCTATCTATATTATCATTTAACTAATACATATATTAAATCTAGGAAAAGAAATGATAATTAATAATATCTATATCTAAGAAATAATGTGATACTAAAATAAGATGAACTGCATTATAACATTTGAATATCCGCCTCAGTTTTTACAGATTCTCCTGAAAGCTGACAAATATTTTCAACACTCCAGGAATGTACATACCCTAGAGGAAATTTACAGCTTGACCATAACTATGCTGGGATAGAACTACATTTAATTCACCTTCACTATTTAAATGTATGAGCTTAAATGGACTCCAGAAGATGGTAGAGGACAGGAAGGCCTGGAGGAACATTGTCCATAGGATCGTGATGGGTCGGACACGACTTCGCAACTAACAACAACAACAATTTAAATGTAAATTTCCTGAATTCAATGAGAGGTTCTCAGAAGTCAGTACATTAAAAAAAAATGAGTTGAAGATGTGGATTCAATAACACTGACTCTTCACTACTTCATGTTTTACCAACCAGAAGGAGATTGTACAATATACTAAATAACTAATTATTTACTTCTATCCCCTGCCTGCTCTTTGTCTAAGAAATTGCTTATCTGAAGTCACTTCCTTCTGCCTTTTCCCAGACACATCCAGAGCATATGACTTCGACTTGCCTCATGGTAAAATTCACAGTAGGATACGTTGAGGCTAGGTTCCTGAACAGTTTCTCTGGAAAAGAGCAGAAGCAGAAACCCTTCTTCCTCTGAAGCAGGAATGGATAACCAGTGCAAAATCCCAATGTTACAGCACAACTTTGATAAAGATATCTGGAGAACAGGATAAAGTTAATGCATCTTTCTCTGTCTTCTCAATGCTCCTTATTTAGGGATACCATATCTGGGCTGCAATCACCTGAATGACAACTAGAGATCAAGATATCTATAGTCCTTTTGCTGTCATCTAGTTCCTGTTTGGACTTTTCCAGTGCTGATCAGGTAATCCTAAGAAAAGCAAAAAACAATTTCCTGCCCAGTTGATAAACTAGACATTGGTGAAAAGTGGGCAGAGGTCCTGGGATACAGTGGCTCATGGAGACAGGGGACAATATTGCCCTAGAAATCTTTTTTTTTAAAAAAAAGCCATCTTCTAAGTAGCTACTGCATGCAGAGAAATAGCCTTCAAATGGGGAAAACATGCCATAAGCAAACCATAATTACCGTAGCTATATGCACAATAAAATGTGTTGTGTGCTTCCATTATCCAGCTCAGTCCTACCACATCATTAGTGGCAACATTAAAGTTCACACAGTTGTTAAAATTAAATTTTTCACATGAGCTCGTTGTCTTTTAATAAATGGAAAAGTGGGGGGGGGAGAATCACCATGTTCAAGATTTTGTGTAGGACTAAAAAATCCATTTAAATTTCAGAATGTCCCTCTCCCTCTTGTATTACAACTTCAGAGATGTAAGAGGCATGCATACAGTATATAGATCGTCTGAAAAAGTTGCTTATTTTTTAATGTACTTCATCATTATCATCTCTGCATTTCCTAATACAGTAGCAAAGAATTTTACCCAGAAAATGGAGAATGAAAGATTTCTTCCTCAAATATAACTATGGCTTTATTGCCTTCTCCCTATTATCTTTAAATATCCCCTTAACCACATGGACAAATTTGTCTTGCATTTCATTCTGAAAATCCACATGTATGTTTCCTAATATTAGTAAATTAGTAAGTACTTAAACTTAAGGAGGCTGACAGTATATTGTCTACTTTTAAGGGAATCATTTATCACCCTCAACTGCATCAAAAGGCAATTTTGGCTAATTATTCAGTGGATATTGAAATGCTCATTTTTCCCTCATGGGTAACGTGCATTAGACTGTAAATGATCATAGCTCAGAAGGTAAAATAATTTGTGTTAAGTTAGCTGAAGCTTGCATTAAAATTATATGAAAATTGTAAGCTGCTGATAGAGTCTCTCCCGTGCTATTCCCTTGCCTCATAATTTCCCTCCTTTATTTTGCAAGGATATAAAACATGAGCTATAGTTTTCATATTTGTTTTAAAGCCCAGGCTATATCTCCAGTGAAATAGATGTAGTTCCAGTTTAACTTCTCTCCAACCTTTTGTAACATAAGTGGCTTTGCTGAGAAAGCAAAGCTGATGTCAAGAATCACAGCTTTCTATTGTTCTGCCTAAAGAATATACTTTAATCTAGCACAGTAACAATGAAACATTTCACCTAATGTTTTAGGAGATTTTATTATAAAACTACTTTTATTAGATTGTTCTTCTTAGATGCCTCCTCCTTTGTATAAAAACAATAATACAATATTTAAAATTAAAGCCCTATCATTATTTTTTTTTCTTGGAAACTTTGCTTTATTTTGTGGCATAATTTTTAAAATGTTGAAAATTGTTTTGGAGTTCTAGATTGAAAAGTGGTATACAAAACCTGCCCCATTTGTGTAAACAGAACTCCATTTCTGTACAAAGCAGCAAAGAAAGCTGCTTGTTGGTTTGTTTTTAATGCGTTTGATTGAATGCTTTGCTGTTAGCACTTTTTTATTCAGTATACTCTATAGCACACTTTCCTTCCAGGTTCTTAGTACAGCAGCCCCCAACCTTTTGGGCACCAGGGATTGGTCCCATGGAAAAAGGTTTTTCTGCAGACCAGAGGGGGCATGGTTTCGTGTGCTGCCTACATCCCGTGGATGGGGCTTTGCTTGTTCGCGTAGACCAGCTGTTGGCATGGCGCAGACCAGTTCCAGTCCATGGACCAGGGGTTGGGGACCCCTGGCTTAGGAGACATCTTTATAAGCTAGTTTAGAAATAGCAACTGTTTAAACATGCTCAGGCAACAGTGTCTGATTAATTGATATTTTATAGTTGAGTTTCCCGAGTTGCATTGCACAGTTTCGGCCAAATATGAGGGATACAAGGAAAAAAAAAATACCTGGTTGAGCTAACTTTATTCCAAAAAGAAAAAGAAAAAAAGAAGGAAGGAAGGAAGGAAGGAAGGAAGGAAGGAAGGAAGGAAGGAAGGAAGGAAGGAAGGAAGGAAAAACAATTCAAATGTTCTTTTTCAAAACTAACCAAGCAGGTTGAAAGGAAAAGTGGCTTGGTATCCACATTTTCCTCTGACAATCTTGGTTTTTCTTAGAGGAGTTTGATGGAGGACTGTAATTGCCGTCTTGCCCAAGTAACAGAGAACTAGGTTAAGGCACTTAGCATTTGGTGGTGCAGTGGTTAGGATGGAGTATTGTAGGCTAATTCACTGCTCACTGTCGGGAGTTCGGTTCTGACCAGCTCAAGCTTGATTCAGCCAGTTTAAGCCCTTACTTCTGTAATTGACTAATTGCACAGAGAATTATCAATCAATTCATTAACAGGTAACATAAGCAATGCAAACCAGTGAAATCATTTTTCCTGCTCAGATATATCTGTAGGTGTGTTGTGAACATTTCCTATCTTTTCACTGTTAAAGGAAAAGAAAGAACATTAAAAGAAACCTTTTGAAGCAAGCCTATGTATGTCTAATAAAAAAAAAAATATTGTTACTGGGATTAACTAAGGGCTAATGACAGATAACTATTGCCTGCCTTTTCTCCTAACATATCTCTAATAGGGATCCCAGTGATTTCAATATATGCCATGTGAAGAAGTAGCTATTTCTACTTGCCTTCATTCATTCTATTATTATGAGAGACAGGAGTGTCTTTATTTTCTATTATTTCCACTACACACGTAATGTATAATTTTGCCATGCTTCCTTTTACTCATTTTTCTAAACAAAAAAACTAGTTCTCAGGGTTTTTTTTTCCTTATCCACATCAATGATATTGATGTAATTTGATGCAAAAGAAACTACTTTTGTTGTTTTGGTCTTTTTTCCCCTTACCAAAGATTGGATGAAATATCCAGGGCCAAGATGTGCAAGTTTTCCATACTTACAGAATGCTGTATCTCATCTATGGTCTGAATCTCTCTGTCTTTCCTATGTCTTCCAAAGAACACTTTGCTGGGAAATAGGTATGGATGTCCAAGGAAGCAGAGTAACAGAAGGATACGTCACAAACAGTTGTGCCCCCTTGTTGTACCTGATAACAATAAACTGAGCTCAATAACATTGCCAAAATAAATTTCACAAAATACAAAACTTGGTTCTGACAGAACGGCTTCCCTCCAGAAGTAGTGGATGCTCCATTGTTGGAGATTTTTAAGAAGAGAATATCCGGAATAGTATAATATCTGGAATGGTATAATCCTAGCTTGAGCTGGGATTTGGACAATAAAACCATCAAGATCACCTCTAACTCTGTTAGTCTGCTAAGATAAACATACAGTATGGGGAAAGAAGAAAAATGAGTATTTTATAAAACAAGGACATGATAGATAGGTAGATAGATAGATAGATAGATAGATAGATAGATAGATAGATAGATAGATAGATAGATAGACAGACAGACAGACAGACAGACAGACAGACAGACAGACAGACAGACAGACAGACAGACAGGCAGGCAGGCAGGCAGGTATATGCCTATTGAGACACCATTCACAAACACTCCCTTCCTTTCTATAGATATAATGATATCCTGAAGTTTGAAAAAGTTCAAACATATAATTTGTTTTTAGTTCAAATTACTTTGATTTGGCAAAAAAGGAAGGTTTATGGGGGAGATAAAGAGAGAATAAAAAATAAGTATATTTTTACATTTGAAAATTCATAATTATCAAAGGTATTATGACCTTTTAAGCCACAGCTTAGCTTTCTTCTGATGTTGCCAAGCAACGCAGGTTATCAATTCTGTTGTCATTTGCTTTTTCTCTTTCAATAAAACCAGATGTTACATGTGTAGATTTTGTAAACCAGCTTTATTGTTGGATAAACTAAGCATAAATAGATCAGATCCATGCTAGATTTCTCTAAACATTGCTATAACTACTGCTCAATCTATGCCACACAAGTAGTATTCTTTTTTCCCCTCTAACAAACCTGTTCAAAAATTTGTTAGATAATGGATGAAATTACAACTGTACTTTCACTATGTTTCTGAAGTCCAAATGGATTTTTTTCCTGCTGCAAACCAATGTATTATTTTTCCCCAATTCTATTCTCCTATCAAGATCTGAACAGCCCACAAATTCAGAACTTTCAGAAGTAACTTCTTTTGTTATCTAATAATTTGAAATCTGAATTCCTTGAAACACTGACCTCAGCTTTTTAATTTTCTCTGCAACTTTTCCCTGAGGAAATGTTAGAGGGAAGCATGATAGGCTGAATTGGCAGATAACTGCAATGTAATTTCTCAAGAGATGTTCAAATGATTTAGCCAAACCACGCATCTCAATTCTCAATATGAGGCAATTTCAACTGGACAGCTGTTAACAAAAGGATATCAGATGTTTGAAAACACCTTTTGAGAAAAATGCTTTGCACTTTCAAGTCACACTAATGATTATTTGATTGCAAGAACAATTTGCTGTATTCTCAACTGAGACTCACCATCATCTCTGAGTGAATATGATTAATTATATATATATATATTTATATAATTATAACTATATACATTTGGAGTAGTCAGAGATGTCCAGTACTATAAAAGAATGTTCTATATTTTCCAGGATTCAGGAAAAAAATTGATCTTTATCTTTGTTGCTTTGGAAACCCTAGGTACATCAAGATTTATGAGGAGGGTTTCTGAGCATAATTTTGCTCAGGATCATTGGGCCCACCACTATTATACATTAACTAATATTAATATTCATTTCTATTTCCATGTTACAAAACAATTCAGTTTTCTGAATATCTTGTTTTTCCAGGAAGAGTTTGATCAGTTGTGTGCTTAGTACTAGAAAGTATTGATTAATTTGCATAAAACATCACGTTCTCTCAGAATACAGCTTGCAAACCATCAGTGTACAAATCTGAATGAAACTGTTTGCATAAGCAGATTTAATGGATACCTAATTATCATTAACTAGCCACTTTTCCTTTAGGAGTTTTAAGGATCTTTTTTCATATCACGTGAAGGTCTTCTCTATTATAGCCATGGGTATCAAAATCTCCTCCATGCAGACATTATCAGGCACATCCAATTATAAGAAGGTTAACACAAGAGTCTAATGGCATGGCAAGGCCAAATGGCAAAATGCTTGTATAAAATTGACTATTAATTGAAAGAATAAATTGATGTAGCTTTTTTTAGCAATAATGTAGAAGTGGGACGCAGTGGCTCAGTGGGTTAGGACGCTGAGCTTGTTGATCAGAAGGTCGGCAGTTTGGTGGGTCGAATCCTGAGTGCCATGTAACAGAGTGAGTGCCTGTTACTCGTCCCAGCTTCTGCCAACCTAGCAGTTTGAAAGCATGTAAAAATGCAAGTAGAAAAATAGGGACCACTACAGTGGGAAGGTAACAGCATTCCGTGCGCCTTTGGCATCTAGTCATGCCGGCCACATGACCATGGAGACGTCCTCGGACAAGCGCTGGCTCTTCGGCTTTGAAACAAAGATGAGCACCGGCCCCTACAGTTGGAATGACTAGTACGCATGTGTGGGGGAACCTAGAAGTAGTTTGACATTCCCATTTTCTGGGATGCAGACTTCATACTCAAATTTGTACAAAATTTCTATTGGTCTCCCATCTACATACCAAATCATAGAATCATAAGGCTGGAAGGGACCTTGGAGGTCTTCTTATCCAAGTCAGGAGTCCTTATACTATCCAAACAAATTAAAGTTCTTTTTTTTCATGAAAATCTTCAGTGATGGAGCATCTACAACTCCAGAAGATAAACTGTTCCATTGATTAGTCACTCTCATGTCAGGAAATTCCTCCATATTTTGAGGTTAGATCTCCATCTAATGAGCTTCCACCCTTTGCTTCTTGACCTGCCTTTCAGGTATTATGGAGAATAAATCAATGCCCTCTTCCTTGTGATAGTCTTTCAAGTATGGGAAGATGGCTATCATGTCTTTCCTAAGCTTTCTCTTCATTAGGCTAAACATACCAAGTTCATCATACGATTTAGCTTCCAGACCCCTTATCATCTTTGTTTCTTTTCTCTGCATCCTTTTTAGGATCACAGCATCTATTAAGTGTCATGGTGACCAGAACTGGACACAGTATTTCAAATGTGGCTTCACTAGTGCAGAATAGAGCAGTACTATCAATTCCCATGATCTTGATAATTTCTTTATGCTGATGCAGCCTAGAACTATGTTGGCTTTTTTGGCAGCTGCAGCATGTCTAATCCTACTTTGCATTTATGGAAATCAGCCAAGATCCAAGAAAGCTGGTCACATGTGGCTACTGAATATGACAACAATATTTTCTCTGGTACATTTTTTTTCTTTCCAGAATTGATGGAGGATGTTTATTATCACTATTGTTAAACAATGATTAAAGAATCCTAAGTAGTAAATGCTTGCTAAATGGTATCTAGACATCTGAGATGCATTTATTTTCAAAGTCAAGTGAAATTTTGCTTCACTTTTTGTTGTTGTTTAATAAACCTTTATTGTAATTAAGCATATATTATTTGCAGCTGTGATTGCACAGTTTGATGTTTAGACTAGATATTGGTATTTTATTATCACTTGTTTAAAATAATTGAATTGTATTGCAGTCTTCCATATATAATCTATATCTAATCTGTTCATAAATTACAACTTTGAATCTTTAGTCCACTGAGTAATTGGGCTCATATATTTATATTTAAAAGATAAAGAACTAGTGCCTTAATAATAAGAGGAGCATGGAAAAACTATTTCCATTGTCTAGTGAACAATTTTCATATAATAGCTCAAAAGAATATTGATTGGATCAAAATAAAATGAATAATTGCTTCTTCTCAAAACATAGGCCATAGCAGAAATGTTCTTTAACGAAGCATTATTCTCATTATGCCTTCAACAACATTATTAAATTATTTCTTTTCTGTACAAATTTAGAGATTTCCATATATTTGCTTTTGTTGAAATCTACATAAATTGAAATGTTTCACACTGATCTGAAAATAACTTTCATTGTTTAGGCAAAATAAGGATCTTCCTTCTCTCTTTAACATGTGCAAAACAAATTGATTTATCAATAAGAAATATCTATAAAGACTAATTGTGAGCTTTCTGGATTTGTAGAGTTTTTTTAAACATTTTGATATGTTTATATGGCAAAACTAAAAGTTGTGAAATTGAAAGTGCCTGGTTCAAATCAAGGTGTCAAAGAAATTGTAAAATTGCAATGAACTATAACAGAAAAATTATATCAATTCTTCAGCATAGGAATGCACAGATGCATACACACACAGCATTACCATCCAATAATTGATCTAATGTAAAAACCACAGTATTCATTCACTCTTCCATATGATAACTTTGGTATCAATTTCAATGTATGCATTGCCCCATGGGTTAATCTGACATAAGAAAAAAGAGAAAAATGACAGCTGGGAGGCGCTTTTTCCGGCCGGCCATTTTCTCTCCCGGGAGGGATCTGAGCAGGCATGGCACCCAACCGGAATGGCATGATCTTGAAGCCCCACTTCCATAAGGACTGGCAAAGACGAGTGGCCACGTGGTTCAACCAGCCTGCCAGGAAGATCCGCAGGAGAAAAGCCCGCCAGGCAAAAGCCCGCCGTATTGCTCCTCGCCCAGTATCTGGGCCAGTTAGACCAGTCGTGAGGTGCCCCACTGTGCGATACCATACAAAGGTCCGTTTGGGCAGAGGATTCAGCCTGGAAGAGCTCCGGATGGCTGGTATCCACAAGAAATTTGCCCAGACAATTGGTATCGCGGTGGATCCCAGGCGCCGGAACAAGTCTACTGAAGCCTTGCAAGCCAACATCCAAAGGCTGAAGGAATATCGCTCTAAGCTCATCCTCTTTCCCCGGAAGTCTTCTGCACCCAAGAAGGGAGACAGCACAGCAGAGGAACTCAAGATGGCCACACAACTGTCTGGTCCAGTTATGCCCATTAAAACCATCTACAAAAAGGAGAAGGCCCGGGTTATCTCGAAAGAAGAGAAGAACTTCAAGGCCTTCGCCACTCTGCGCATGGCCCGGGCAAACGCTCGGCTCTTCGGCATCCGGGCCAAGCGAGCCAAGGAAGCAGCCGAGCAGGACGTGGAAAAGAAGAAATAAACTGCTTGGACAGACAGCTGGGAGGCATAACTGGCCTACTTGAACTGTGAATGTAAACCTTTGCTGACTTTAGAGTTTTATGTGGGGAATTGCCTTCCTATCTCTTTATTTGAGGAATATTGGTTACTATATGAGATGATGAAATACCTCAGACTATAAAATCTTGCTTGACAAATGATTTCTACTATAAAGACTATGTATAAACATGTGAAAGAGATGGATGAAGACCAGGAAAAGATCCTTTCCATGTTGAAAGCAATACATGAACCTATTCTTTCAGCTTGTGATAAAATAAGACCTAACTTAAAAGATCAAGACACCAGCTTAGATACACAAACCCAAACTTTGACTACAACCAAAGAACTAACAATGCAGAAGATAACAGAAAAAGTGGAACAATCAAATATTAAGACTGAGGACTCAATTGACCAACAAATACAGTTAATGGAAAATCCAGAAAAGGGAGTGACAACACTGAAAATAGAAAAGACTTTCTATATAAATAGATGATTTAACTATTGATTAACCCAGCCACCATGTTGCTTTTTAAATACTTAAATGTAACATTGGAAAAAAATAATAAAATATTATAAAAAAGAAAAGAAAAAAGAGAATATTAGAGTTTTTCCAAGAACAATATCCCATCTTTTAAAAAAGGTTATAGCTATTTACCTAATATATTTTGACCCCAAACACACCATTTAACTAAAGGTGCTATACATGAATGTTTTAAAAGAACCCAGGAGGTAAATTTATTAAGAAAAATGCAAATAAACGTTAATTAAATTCATTTAGTGTTTGATGTTACTCAAAATATACACATAAGTATTGTTATTTTTGTTTATTGTTATTGCTCTTTGTATTGCCAGCCAATTAAGATTGGCTATAATTGAGATTGGTAGTCACCAATGTAACAAAAAAAAATAAAGTACAATTCAGAACATAGAACATCATGAATGGAAAGGACTTAGAGGTCTTCTAGTCGAACTCCTTGCCATGGCAGGAGATCCTATATCATTCTGGACAAATGGCTGTCCAGTCTCTTCTTGAAAATTTCCAGTGATGGAAATAAGCCATTAGACTTAACTGTTCTCATTGTCAGAAAATTTCTCTTCAGTTCAAGGTTGGATCTCTCTTTAAGGATCTTCTACCCATTGCTCCTTGTCCTGCCTTCAGGTGCTTTGGAGAATAGATTATCTCCCTCTCCTCTGTAACAGTCTCTCAAATACTGCAAGACTGCTATTATATCACTCCTAATCCTTCTCTTTGTTAGACTAGACCAGAGGTAGGCAACCTTGGCTCTTTTATGACTTGTGGACTTCAATACCCAGAATTCCTTAACCAGCCATGCTGACTCAGGAATTCTGGGAGTTGAAATCCACAAGTCATAAAAGAGCTAAGGTTGTCTACCCCTGGACTAGACACTGCCTAGTTCCTTCAGTCATTTATCATATGGTTTAGCCTCCAAACCACTTATCATCTCCTCTGCATTCTTTTTACAGTCTCAGCATCTTCTTTTTATCGTGATGACCAGAGTTGGACCCAATATTTCAAGTGTGTTCTCACCAATGCAGTATAAATTGGTGCTAACACTTGATGTGATCTTGATACTGTCCCTCTACTGATCAAACCAAGGGCTACATTTACTATTTGGGCAGCTGAAGCACACAGCTGTCTCATACTTAAATAGTGGTCTATTAGGATACTTAGATCTCTCTCACAGTTGCTGTTATTGAGCCAGGTATCACCTATTCCATATCTGTGCATTTGTTTTGTTTTTTTGGCTAGGAATAGAACATTACTTTACTCATCACTGAACTGCATTTTGTTGGATAGGGCCAACAAATATGTAGAGATTCAGGAAACCAAACTCCCAATGTTAATTGAGAAGTGCATTTTTTAAAAATAAATCTTTGAAATTTATGGAACATGGTATTGAGCTTTTGAAAATGTGTGTCAGATGTATGGGAATTCCATAAAGTATATTTGCTTAGAGAATATAATTTAAATATAAAGGATGAGTTTTCAAGACTCTCCTCAAGTAAAAGCTAAGGGAATCTGTCTACTGTTTATCATATTCATACATAATATAAATATTTGAGAGATGTCAGGTCAGGTATGAATATCTAAATAATTAATGCATTTGCTACAAATAAAGATATAGTAATTATTTATGCATAAATAAATCAATGCCTATTGGCATCAATTCCCATTTAGGTAGCAAACCGAGGATCTCCCAGTTTGCTCAAACCAATTGACTGCAACACAGAGAGAAATGTAGTATAAAGTTCAGGAATAAGCAACAAAATTCCATCAGTAAAAATGATAATTTTGCAGTCTAATGATTTATGAAAAAATAGATATTAAGATTTTGGCTAATAGTAAAAGCTAAGTTTTAAAATAAATGTCAAAGAAAGTGGGCATCCTTTTCTAGTACTTTTAGAGTAAAAATGTAGCTGAAAGAAAACTATTGATCTTTCTCCCTAGATTTTGAGGCCACATAGAAAATCTGGAGCCATTTTATAATGCTTTGGGGGAGAAAACCCACATCTGTCAAAATTTTATCAAAATTTTTATCCACTTAAAGCAATAGAATTGTGGCTTTATCTTTTCTATCTTTGTTCAACTCAGACAACTTCACCAGCAGATCATATGTGGTTTGTGCTTTCTTGCTGCCTTCTTTCCCAACTTATAGTACATTTGGGAGTTGCCAGATTGTTAGGAACAATTCCCTTTGAAGGTTTGAGTGTATGCCCTTTGTGTGTTTAGGTTTGGGAGACTATATTTTATCAGTAAATCAAAGTTAAACAGGAAGAAAAACAGGACAAAGAAAAGGGGGAAAAACATAAAAAGTTGATACTTTATTTTGTATTTCTGTAACATGCAATTAATTTATCATTGTGCTTCTTAATAGTTAATGAATACTGTACATTTAGTGTTTTGATTATTTTTACCTCAGAAGCTCCTGTTTGAAAACTGGTGAAATTGTATCTATAAAAAGGTTTTGCTTTCACAAATGTGAGGGAGGGAGGGAGGGAGGGAGGGAGGGAGGGAGGGAGGGAGGGAGGGAGGAAGGAAGGAAGGAAGGGAGGGAGGGAGGGAGGGAGGAAAACATGCTGAGGAAAGACAGCTATTTGGAAGTTATTTTTTAATTGAGCCTTATTCATTTTAAAAAATGAAAAAACACTTTCTATATTTATCATTTTATACCTACAAAAATCCTGAATCAATAGTAGCATAGTAATCTTATGATCAGACAAATGTCCTTTCAAAGGTATGAATGTCAATGAAAAATGATTCATCACTCATATTATGCTACACTGGTATATATCATTATCTTCTCTTTTTTGTCCATTGCCATTCTGATTAATAGCCTAATTGGCACTCTGTTTTTCCATCTTTTTTTTCCTTTTTGCCCAACACTTCAAAAGTTGCTTTGCACAGGTAATTTATCTTCTATGCATTCTGATATAATGGATCTATGATTAGTTGACTAAACAAACAAACAAGAAACAAGAAATGAAGGTGCTCTGTAAAACAATTTGCATTGAATTTATTTAGCATTCTCTCTACACTTCTCCAAGAACAGGTTTTACTGAACCAGGCCCTACTTGTCGATTATATTACCACTGACCAAAGGAAGTTAACAAAACAACATTTGTGCAAAAGTAAAAGCAACTGTTAAATTGAACTTCAGATCAGAATTATTAATAAAAAAACCCATATATTTGAAATGAACACTGATTAAAAAATGTGATTTTGGAATTCTACCTCAAGATTTACTCCACGATGATTCTGACTGTGCCTTTCTTTAATTTCCACCTCTTCTTCTCAAGAGACAAAATGAACTCATTCTGCCTAATCTCCTGATAACCCAGTATCAGATCAAATTGTTTTGTATTTGGTTCTCATTCCAGCTATGTAGATGTCCCGCCATGCCTATTAGGAATTTCTATTTCTTTCTCTTCTTTTCTTTCACAGTTATCAATTCCTTAGCGTCTCTTTTTGCTCTCCTTGTGAAGGATGTGGCCTTTTATTCCCCTCCCCCCTTGGTGTAACTTTGGTTTAAATGGTGAAATCAAGAAACTTTGTACTTTCTCTGAAAAAGAAAGGAAGGGAGAGAGAGAGAGAGAGAGAGAGAGAGAGAGAGAGAGAGAAGGAAGGAAGAAAGAAAGAAAGAAAGAAAGAAAGAAAGAAAGAAAGAAAGAGAGAGAGAGAAAGAAAGAAAGAAAGAAAGAAAGAAAGAAAGAAAGAAAGAAAGAAAGAAAGAAAGAAAGAAAGAAAGAAAGAAAGAAAGAAAGAAAGAAAGAAAGAAAGAAAGAAAGAAAGAAAGAAAGAAAGAAAGAAAGAAAGAAAGAAAGAAAGAAAGAAAACTGGTTATAAAATAATAATTATAAAAGCTCCGAGAGCACCAAGGGCCCCTCAAAATAAAAAAGAGCAAGCTCTTCTGCCGTACAGTACTTTTAGTATCTTCACTTACATATTGTTGCCCTATTAAATATTCTTAACATTTCAGTCTATCTACAATGCACAACTATAACATAATAAACAGGTCAAATGCACAGCAAGAATAACACTTGGGTTAAAGAACTATTTATGTTCAAGACTTCAGTTAGAAGGACACCAGTGAAGATAATACAAAAGCTTAGCATAATTAGAAATAGGAGGCTCGGGGCATAAAGTAGAAATGTCGATCTAGGTTTCTTATTTAATAGAACAATTAATATAGTCAAATTGACTATAAATGTCCTATTTTTTTCAAACTATTGAATCATTAACCTTTACAATGTAATTGTTTTCTAACCATCAAATTGAACCCAATTGCTCTTTTAAGGAGCTCATAAAATATATAAAAAATAAAATTAAAACCAAGGGAATGAAAAAGAATTAGCCAAAACATTAAAAGAATCAGTATCTGAACGTTGTTTATTTATTCTTTCTTTTAATACTAAGGTGTATGTTTTCTTAGCTCTCAAAATTCAGTTCGATTTGAAATGAGGACAAAGATGTATATAGAAAATATAGGTATATTTAACAATTAAAGTAGTTGGCAAATAGGCTAAGTGGCCCCTTCAATATGGCAAAATATCTTCTTAATTAACTTTCATTGCTCCTGAAAATTAGTGGACTTTAATTTGAAAATTCCATTGTGACAAAGGAAAAGCAATATTCATGGGAGACAGAACTAAAACTAATAACCCCCAATCAATGGCAGTGAGAGTAAGCACACACAGGGCTTTTGTTCCTCATAGAACACTCAGAACGGTGTTCTGGTACCTTTTTTTGCAACAAAAAAAGCTCCCTCTATCGCAGGGATAGGCAATCTTGGCTCCTTTTTTATGACTCATGGACTTCAACTCCCAGAAATCCTGAGCCAGCCACGCTGAGGGGAAAGCGAGAGGTTTCCAAGCTGAGCCATGCTGGCTCAGGAATTCTGGGAGTTGAAGTCCTTGAGTCATAAAAGAGCCAAGGTTGCCTACCCTGCACTAGAGGAGGACATTAAAATTATTTACAAGGTTACTTTTTTTAGAAACTAAACTTTTAGAATCTAAAACAGCTAATTCAAAAAGCCAACAGGAAAGAACCTCACATTTTTCATCTGCTTCTGTCTTTTGGAAGGTAAAATTAGATAACAAAATAATCTATTTCCTATGTTAACATCTCTAGAAT
This sequence comes from Vipera ursinii, assembly GCF_947247035.1. NCBI lineage: Eukaryota > Metazoa > Chordata > Lepidosauria > Squamata > Viperidae > Vipera > Vipera ursinii. The sequence continues at coordinate 101,410,032 of NC_139514.1, read as the reverse complement.
GAAATCAATAAAGGTAACAGGAAAGAAATGAGAAACATTTTTCTCAATGTAATATGTCTAATTTAGCTGATGCTAGAAAAAAAGGGATGCGGTGACTCAGTGGGTTAGGATGCTGAGCTTGTCGAACAGAAGGTCGGCAGTTTGACGGGTTGAATCCCGAGTGCCGTGTAACAGAGTGAGCGCCTGTTACTCGTCCCAGCTTCTGCCAACCTAGCAGTTCAAAAGCACATAAAAATGCAAGTAGAAAAATAGGGACCACTAAGGTGGGAAGGTAACAGCATTCTGTGTGCCTTTGGCGTCTAGTCATGCTGGCCACATGACCATGGAGATGTCCTCGGACAAGCGCTGGCTCTTCAGCTTTGAAACGGAGATGAGCACCGGCCCCTAGAGTCAGAAATGACTAGCACGCATGTGTGGGGGAAACTTTACCTTACCTTTTAGGAAAAAAATAGTATGTATGGTAAATACTCTTGAAAACTATTTTGAATCTATAACCATCTATTACAACTAAACCATTTTAAATTAAACAATTCTTAAGAATGAAATATTCTTAATTTGGACTTTACTTTTACTGTTTGGATGTTGTGTGTTTTCAAAAATAGATTATTTAGAATCTAGTTATGTTGCACTTCAGTCTTTAAATAATTAACCTAGTATATACATAACAATATATGATGTTTTCCATGGTGAGCTTAACATCAATAACAACATTTATCAAAAAGGCTAAAATAATTTCTGGTGGTATTATCTGTACATTAAATTTTTGTTTAGTCCCAATCTTTCACTGTGCAATGTTGCACAGGCAAGTTATCTGCAGCAAAGGGAGGAATTTTGCACCTCTCCCTGCTGCCCAACTACACCATGTGTTTGGCGCCGGAAACCACTGCCATGAGGAACACAGCTCTGGGTCGGGGTTTGGAGCAGCTCTGGGTGGGGGCTCAGCATGGGCCGAGGAGTGGCAACTGTGGGGAGGGGAATCCCCACAGCATGTGGCTCCAAGCCGCAGGGGCGAGGGTGCAAAGGACAGGTGGTGATGCTGTATCAAGAAACTGGCATCGTTCCCAGTGACAGCACCTCTGAGTTCCGTCACCTTTTTTTTTTAGAAAAAAGCACTGAGCACACATATTTACATAAAACAACCTCTGCAATAAAGCTGTGTTTTCTTTATGCACAAAGTGAACATAGTTATGTGTGGTGAAGAAAATACACATTTATAGAGCTGGAAATCTATTGTAGAAGTTGTTGTATTGCAATAAGTCCTTTTGTTCTGCAGTGGTGGGAATTCTCAGCAAAAGTAATTGGTGATGTTATCTGTCCTTCAGTGAGCAGAAAAGAGTTCATAATTATGCTTGGCTTATAAAACTAAGCTGAGTTGAATTTGCTTATAGCCCAGAGCTATAAATTAGTCTGAGAAGCTATAGGATAATATTTGAAGACACTAGAAGCCACTGAAGAAATGAGCATATAGAAGGCAAATCATTTTCCTTTCCACTTATTACTAAAATAATTGTGAGATTTCCAATGACAAGGAAGGCAGGAAGGCAAGAAGGCAGGAAGGCAAGAAGAAAGAAAGAAAGAAAGAAAGAAAGAAAGAAAGAAAGAAAGAAAGAAAGAAAGAAAGAAAGAAAGAAAGAAAGAAAGATAGCTTTGTCCATAAGACTAAAGGAAATTTTCAGAAAAGAAATGAAGAATTTTTTTTCAATGCAGCACATTCATACTACGAACATATGCAGGTTTATAAGCCTTTTATTTGGAACTATCCAAATGTGAATCTTAGAACAATAATCCCAAGTCCTTGAGAAGGACTCTATAGGTATCCAAATCTAGCCTGAACATCTGGTTGACTGTATGAGGAATGATAGTAATAGCTTAGGATTCTCTGTGTATTTTGTTGATTCCACTATAAACAAGAAGGCCAGGCATTTGATAGGTAGTTTAATCATATCTGATAAATACAAAAAGCTAGTTGACATATTCTACAGCTGGTCAACCACAAGAAACAGGGGCCCATATCCACCAGAAATAATTCTCCATCTGTTAGTTCATATGTTGCTACAGAAATAATTCAGTTATTCCTACAAGGGATAAAAAGATGAAGAAACTCTGATTGCTATTTAGATGTCATTAGACAGCTATTTCTGGAGGGGAGGGGGATGGAAAAAAAGTAATGCCATATTTATAATTGATAACTGGGCTAAATATCTTACAGTACAATACATTGCTCATTTTTAACTTTGTTTTCTCTAATGGAACACTCTGCATTGAAATATTCTCTCTTTTCTCTTTCACGCAGTCTCAGTATAACAAACATATAAAATATACTATTATGTCTCTGTTGGCAAAATAAGGAAGTCTGTTCACCTTTGACTTGTTTCTGGACTTTTTTTAAAAAAAAATCCAGTCTAGCTATTTTATTTTATCTTACCTTATATCTAACAGTGGTGGCTCTGGGCAGTGCACAAAAACAAAAACAAAAGTAGTGCATTAAGGAAACAATCCTATTACAAATCTATTATGGTAGGTCACATAATCAGTCAGGGGCAGGTGTTGTTGTCTGATGGTGTTACAGCTTTTGGTGCAGACTGTAAGCTGCTCCAAATAAAGCTGGCTTTTGCAATTGGCTGATGATGATTTTGTCAATGCTGATAGTGTTCAGGTTGTACTTCAGGTGTTTTGGGACTGTAGCCAAGGTGTCTATTACTATCTGTACAATCTTTGCTTTCTTTCGCCATAGTTCTACTTTTATTTGCAAGTCTTCATATTTTATGATTTTCTCCAGTTCTTTCTCTTTCATTCTGCTGTCTCCAGGAACTGCAATGTCCACTATCCAGACTTTTTGTCTTTCTTATCCACAATTATTAATTGTGGATGGGGTGTTATGATGATGATGATGAAGATGAAGATGATGATGATGATGATGATGATGATGATGATGATGATGATGATGATGTTGAAGGTAGTGGCAGTGATGATGTTGATGTTTATGATGATGATTTAACATACTCCTGGGCCTAAAGCATTCCATTTTCAACCCATAAAGACCAAGCAAACAGATCCAGAAACAGGATTGGATTAACCTTTCAGCAAAATGATCTAACTATGATCTTTCATAGATATTCTCATCTAATCTTGATGAATTTCCAACCCCATATAGTCCAATGTTGCCACTTGCAGATTCTTGCCCCACTATGCAATTTGAAAAAAATGTATAATACAAATATGTAATGCAAATAATGCAAACACTTAAAATTTCTTTTCTTGAAAAAAACACATTTTGTGAGCATTTTGATATGTCCTTCAAGGGCAAAAATTTGTCAGAATATTTGGGGAAATGCAAATGCCAAAGATCAGCTATTTAATTCTTTCAGTAATTTGCATTGTTCTGCAAAATGTTGTTTTTGGATAATTAATGTGACACTTCACAATTAATGTTGAAAACACCCCACAGAGATAAGTGTGCACACACATGCTCACCCAAATACAAATATATCATGTTATGGAGGGATTGTCCAGCGGGTTTAATATGCAAATGAGGTCATTTAACTAAAGAGTATTTAAATCTGCACATGAATGATGTAGTAGAACCTCTAAAATGGTGTCAACATATCCTTAGAGAAAGGGTTTAGTTTTGATGAAGAAAGAAGAGAAATAAAGAATGTCAGTGGAAAATAGCAATGAAGGAGAAAGTGGTAAACACTGCAGAAATAAAATCCTATGGGGAAGTAGCCTCTAAAACAATTAAAAGTGTTGAGAGAATGGTAATGAATATATGAAGTGGGAGAAGTATCATTCAGAAGGGAATGGCAATGAAAGGGAACATAGCAAACACATTTAAGCAAAATAATGCAGATCAGTCCCTGCAAGCTAATGATGGAACAGTATGCACAATGCAATTCTTAGGGGAAAGAGCAGGTCCAATGTGTGTCCTTTATAAGCTTGACACTATACAAAGGAAGGGGAAGTGTGGGAGTAGATTTGGAGAAAATGTAGATGCATCATTTTAGCCTGATTGTCTATGGAGATTCTCAGTCATTCGGGTCATAGTTATCCCAAAGGTGCTTTTTCCATGAGGCAACTGGACTTTCTTGTTTTTCTTTGAAGACATTTTGCTTCTCAAGAAGCTTCTTCGGCTATGGCTGGATTGTGGGGAATGGAAAGATTTATACTCCTTGCAGACAGCTGGTCATTTGCATTCTTTTAGAGAGCCATTGAGGCTACCTAGAGGTTTATCTGCATCATCAGAGTCACCTGAGTAGTGCAAATGGGTGTGGAGCCTTCTTGGAACTGCTGAACAGATTGTGTTGTAGAGTGGAGATAGATGATGTTGTATCCCTCCCACTCTAGAGAGGGCTGTTAAATTTTGACAACGATGGCCTCTTTGAACCCTCTTTCAGGCTTAGCCTGATTGGTTAAGAATTCTGAAACAATAATGACAAGGGGTGATATGATCATAAATAGCAGAAAGAGGCATTAAAGAAGAGCCATGAAAAAGGATCCAAAAGTGTCACCCAGTATATAAAAACAGATAACAGATAGTGTAGGACTTGGAAAAGAGTACTAATGGTCCTTCTGTTGCATGGTCCCTGTTCTTGAGACTTTAAGAAGCAAAAGAAAGGAAGGAAAAGCTCCCTGTGAATATATGCTCACCACTGCCTTTTGGCTGAACCAGCTCATTACAATCCGTACAGCTAACTAATAATCTTAATAATAATTCAGTTTAAATCTATATGCATCGGTACAGCTAACCAGGATAATCTTAAAGAAGATAATTCATGGCAAAAAGTGCTCTAACCTTTCTTCTAGCACAAGCTGGCCTAAAGGCCTTATCATTCTAAAAGGCTTTCTTTCAACAAGCTTTTATCATAAAGAAAGATAGGAGAACACATCAGTGACAATCCTTCTTCTTTTAGGTAGCCGAAGAGAGTTCATTTCATGCATCTAAATGCCACAAAATTTAAAATAAGATGTCTAACCTCTTCAGAATATATCCAATTACAACTATCTTCTCTTTTCACCTGCTCTCAAATGAGTTTCCAGCAACCCAGTGAGTTTCCTTTAAAAAAAAAAGAAAGAGGATTTTTATTGTTAATTCTGCTTCCAAGTTTTTTTTCTATTTCTCTCTACTGTGTCTATGGCAGCATACTGCAGGAGGAGTAGAAAGATGACAAAAACCACTATTTTTATGTGATGTCGACTGACAAGTAGTTAAAATCTTATGACTGTCTACTCAAAAGGACTTGTCTACAAGAAAACGTCATCAGATGTTTATTTTACTAGAGTGAATAGGATTGCATAGGTCAGATACCTATGGGGCTTTACGAACACTTCTGGATTGTGGCCAACCTCATTTTGTTTCCATATAAGAATGATGCATGCCAAAGTATATCTTGTTACATATTAATCTGAAAATCAAACTTATGTCAGTTTATTTATTTATTTATTAAATATATCGACCACCCATTTTACCATAGGGCAACTCTGGGTGGCGTACAATATTAAAAAGATAAACCTATATAAATAAAGTACTACAAAATATAAAAGTACAAAATACAATAGTTAAAATATAGGGAGGGAGGGAATGGGATGAGCAGACAGGGAGGTGGGATCTGATATTAATGTATCAATAACCCCCAACATAAAGACCCTCCTTTGTACCCCCAGGCCAACTGAAAGAGCCAGGTCCTTTAATCTCTTGCAAAAGGTCAGGGGAGTTAATGCTGACCTTATTCCAAGCAACAAGGATTTTTCAAGTAACTTTGTTTATCTATTCATACAAATTTCTTAGCATTCATCAAGCATTACTTTGTCTATTTTCTTCCCCAGGGCCTTTAAAGAAACCGCTTGTCCTAAATTGTCATTAATTTATTATAATTTTAAAAAGTGAATCACTTTTCCTGTCTCTTTGTAGACAGCAAATATAGATAAAATATGGTCACCTGGACTGATAATGTGTTATACTTGATTGAAAATGAACGTTTATTCCCACTGAGATTCACATTCATAATCATTGCAGAATGTCAATATATTAAGTTTTGAATTTTTTCTAGTAAAATGTACCTTGACAGCATTATGTAGTTGTGATTTAATGGTTTGTGGAAGATTAAATTGTATTAAAGTTTTATTAACTAAACATTTTCTTGGAGTAATTGAATAACTGGAAACACAAGAACAGATTACATGAATTAACAAAGATTAAAAGAGTACAATAATATACAAAATGAGAGTTAAATTTTAGAGCAAGTATGCATAACTTCAAATCAAGTTTAAAATAAATCAATCTTGATAAAAAATCTTTAAAAACCTTGTCTTTCTAAGTCATATGTTTATATTCCATTTTCAACTAAGCATTTCACAGCAATAAAGAAACACCATCTGTAGTATTGTATTTTTATTTTAGGTTTATAAATGTGTTCTGTGTTTTTTTTTAATAGAGACATTTTTATTTTAAATCTTTAAATAAACAAATCCTAGTTCCACAGATTACAAAATGAGTTTTCTACATTGCTCTAGTTAGGAAAGCTTACATAGCGTTTATCATAATTATTTAATGATAAGATTGGTGAGCCTTATTGAAAGTGAAAAGAATAGCAAGAGAAAGAGAAGTGGCAACATACAATTTGATTATACAATTCCTTAGAGCATTAAGAATTTTGAAATGGTATCTTAAAGGTGGTGAATTTCTAATTTTTATATTACATAAAGATTTTAGATAACAAGTAAAAATCTGGTATGTTGCTGAATAACCACAGTAAAAAAAATCATTACCAGATACTGAGTATACTATATGTCAAACATTGTTATGCATATTAATTTGCCTAATACACAGCAAGTTGATATTTTATTTATTTACATATTTAAGAACTGCCCTTCTCCCTCACAGAGAGACTCTGAGTAGTATATAATGAAATATTTAAAGTCTAAAGAACGATATATAACGTTTAAAACTTGTAAGAGGCATTGGATTTTAAGAACTCATTAAAAGATGGGGAAGGCTTTCAGGGCACCAACCTACCCCACAGCTGCATACTCTCATGCATGCCCCAAATAATAGCAACAGCACTTAGACTTATATATCACTTCACAGTGCTTTTACAGCCCTCTCTAAGCAGTTTACATATTGCCCCCCAACTATCTGGGTCCTCATTTTACCGACCTCGGAAGGATGGAAGGCTGAGTCAACCTTGAGCAGGTGAGACTCAAACTGCCAAACTGCTGGTAGCCAGGAGTCAGCAGAAGTAGCCTGCAGTACTGCATTCTAACCACTTCACCACCAGGACAAAGACATATAATTTAAGGCCTTTAAAGAAGGTCAGAAGAGTGGGGAGCCTTTCTTACTTCCATCAAGAATGTGTTCCACAAGGTGAGGGCAACAGCAGAGAAGTCTCTATTTTGGGACCCTGCCAGTCCGAATTCTTTGGCAGAAGGGGTCTGTAATATACCCAATATACCCAGTATGTCTAATTTAATGAAAAGAAGGACTGGGGTGACATGATGGCAGTGTGTAATGGTCTGCCACAAAGAAAAGAGGACCAACCTATTCTCCAAAGCACCTGAAGGCCGGACAGGAAGCAATGGATAGTTATCACTGCTATGATGTATTTGCAATAGATTTGCATTTTAAAAACCTCTCAATAATCCTGATTAAATGCATATGGATGCAATTCAGAAACAATTATCTTTATATTTTATTTAGGATGTCACATACAACTTTGATATTCTAGCTATGGCTCCTCCCTCCTCCTCCTACTACTACTCTAAAAATATCTGAAATAGTCACATAGGACAACCTCTTAGCTGTTTAAAGTTTTTTAGTGATGTACATTTGCATTTTCAAATATTCAAACATTTCCCTTTAGACTTTGCCTGGTACAGGTAGTTCTCAATATACAACCAAAATTTCCATTGCTAAGCAAGGCAGTTGATAAGTGAGTTGTGATCTCTCTTTTTTGCCACAGTTGTTAATCACTGCAATTGCTAAATGAATTATAGAGTTGTAAGTGAATCTGGTTTCACCCATTGACTTTGCTTGTCAGAAGCCAACTGGTTACAGGACAGATACATGATAGTTGCTAAGCACCTGAATTTTGATCATGTGACCATCTGATTAGTCTATTTATCTGGGGTGCTGCCCTGAAAAATGTGAAATGACCATGGAAACATTGCCACAAAAGAAAAAAACAGTCAGAATTTGGCAGTTCTAATCTTGTTATTATTGGATTTTACATGTCTCCTCCATGGAAATACATACTTCTTACTGGTTCAGAGTTCTGCTGTCTGTCTGAAAAGGCTTTACATAAGCATAGGAAATACATAAGAAGTCCTTCTCCCAGAACAATATTAACTCAGTTTAAGGTCTTAAGTTGAATCTTAAGCCAACCCCTTCACTTATTTTGCGGGGGGGGGGGGAAACAATTATAGAGCAAAAATTATAGAGTAAAAAAAATCAACAAATATATTTAGCAATAATTTGCAGTGTAGAGCAGAGGTCCCTAACCTTTTGGGCACCAGGCACCAGTTCAATGGAGAAAGGTTTTTCCACAGACTGGAGAGTGCATGGTTTTGTGTGCTGCTTGCATCCCATGGATAGGGCTTTGCTTGTTAGTGTGGACCAGTTGCTGGCATGCCGCAGCGCAGTACCAGTCCATGGATGGGGGTTTGGGGACCCTGATGTAGATCACTCTTTTCCTGTAGTCTTGCTATCCCGTTCCATTAATTCTTATTAGTTTCCTTCCTTTCCTCCAAAATTCAATGACATTCTTTGCCCCATGTTCACCTAATATGTTTTGCATATAACATTCTGCTACATGGAATGCAATTCAATTATATATTTAATATATGTTTTTTTTTCTTATGCAAGTATTTTTTTTCTATTTAGTTTGCTTTTCCTAGTTGCAATACTAATGTCACAGCAGCTGGAATCACCTCATTATTATCATCATCACCATCATCTTTTGAATTATTTGTACCCTAAGCTGTATAGTCCTAATTTTCTGATATCTGACATCTAAACAGGACAGTGATAACACAATGAGATGTAAAACAGATCTGAATTCCATGTGTAATGGAGATTTATTTTACAACAGATTTTTTGTTGCCTTTTGAAGCTGCTAGATACACTCCCCTCCTTTCTATCTTCTATCAGAAACCTGATGTTCGAAGCTAACAAAACCTTTCTTTATAGAGAAACTGCAGGATTTGTCAGTGATTAATGCTGTGCCACTGTGTTGCCACACTGGAGTTTTGTAAGGTGAGCTATAAAAATCTAATATGGTATAAAAATCAATAAACTAACTATGTAGCGATATACTTAACAGGCTAGGAGATTTCAATCTGATTGCTAATTAATTGCCTACAGGGAAGTAAACTGATGCTTGCTAGGATGCATTCAACTGAAATACTGTAAGACTTCAGAGACAGAGGAGCAGGAATAAAAATAATAAATAGAAGTGGGCAAGTCAGCATAAAAACTTACAACTAAGTGTTTTTAATGACTGCTTACCATAGTCAACCAAATGTAAATTTTGCACTTGGAGGGAGCTTGATTTTTTTTACTATAAGTTAGCCTTCTCTCATTCGATGCAGTATTAAAATACAAATCTCTATACTGTAAGACCCACTTTATTTCTCTATTCCCTGTAAGCTCTTAAGCAAATGATTCTTCCATGAAGATTTAATGTGACGGTTTGAAATTTCCATGTTCTCTTCTAACTCATATCTTTGTTCAAAGAATATACATTGATTTCCTCCTGCTTCTGGGCCATGAAGTCTTATTTCGTCTTTATTGACAAAGACCTGACAGGACTTTAACAGTTTGTGTTCTTGCAGCTTTAAAGAGGTTAGTGAGTATTTTATTTGCCCCTAATGCCTTTCTGCTGACACTTGGTCTATTGCCTGTCATGCGTTGCTTTTAACAATACACCTGATTTTCATTTTCTTGTTATGTTCTGTTGCTGATTGCCATTCTGGATTGAGATCTTTTTCCTTGTCTTTTCTTGCTTGACAATCAGAGTTCATGTTGTTGTCTATCTTTTAGCCCAAGGCTTTCATCCTTTGTTTTTCCCTTCTTATCATGATAGCTTGTTCGTAAAGCCTCTGTGAATTCAGCTTTCTTTTGTTATAATTTCAACTTTAAAATCTGCTCTTTACATTGATCTTTTATTCTGACTAGAAGCACTTCAGGTCATATCCTGCTGGCACATCATTCATTAATTTTCTAAATTTAGCCCAGATATTTTATGCCAATAATTCATGGCCCATTTGACATTCAAAATCCTGAAATGTCCAGGCTGGCTGAAATGTATTTCTGCTTTTTCAGTTTTTTATTATGTAGTTATTTGATTAAATATTTATTTATTTCCAATATTTATTATTTCTACAAATAGCTTGATGCAGCAAACACATCCCACACACTTTCCTACTACTACTTTCCCGATAACAACTCTGTGAGTTGAGTTTTGACTGAGAGTGAATGACTGGCTCAAAGTCACCCAGCTGGCTTTCATAGCTAAGGCAAGATTTAAACTCACCATCTCCTGCTTTCTAGACCACTAGACCAGTGATAGTGAACCTTTTGGAGACTGAGTGCCCAAAAACAGCGCTGTGCCCCTGCCCACCCCACACCATGCCCCGCCTGCAGGGCCACCCACCACCTCCATGGCCCACCCCAGCAGATCACCCAGGAGGCCCTGCAGTGCTATGGCAGCCATGCCCTCTGCCCATGCCCGCAGCATCATCTGTAGACAATGGGGCATGAGGGCAGAGTCTTGTCCCTGCTGCCCAGCTGTCATGTCCTTGGCTGTGCTGCTCCATAGGGGCCACACCCAGGTGTGACTCTCCTCTAGGGGGGCTGCTGGTGAGGAGGGGGCTGAGCGGGGAGGTGGGGCTGGGCTGACCACGCACATGCCCACAGAGAGGGCTCTGAGTGCTGCCTCTGGCACATGTGCAATAGGTTCGCCACCACTGCACTAGACCAAACTGTCCATATAGTGTAATCCACATGTGGTCTGCATTTGTATTGTTTTAATCTGATATTGGCAATAAGCAAACATTATCTTTTTAAAAAAATTAATACCTTATCAGCTGCATTGTTTATTTACAAGATTCAGATATTCTGGCATTTCTAGGTTCTTCCATTTGTCCCATGTTTGTATTCCCATTACTGTCCAGTTTTACATTTTTTTGATGTTTCATTTATCACCTTTGCAATTTCCCAGAGTAGCCCTCAGTATCTTCTTTTATTGTGCTTTAGCACTTAGACCTATATATCGCTTCACTGTGCTTTAAAGCCCTCTCTAAGCGGTTTACAGAATCAGCATATTGCCCCCCAGCAATCTTGGTCCTCATTTTACCAACCTCGGAAGGATGGAAGACTGATCGAACTGCTGGCAGTCAGCAGAATTAGCCTGCAATGCTGCATTCTAACCACTGCACCACCATGACTCTTGTATACACTTGTATTACATCAATATTCTCTGAATATATACTAATTTTAATAGATTCCATCATTCTCAACAGAATCACCATTATCATAATCTTTTATTTGGTTATGATTCATTCTGACTATCAATGCCACTTCATTTCTTTATTTTTTTTATAAAAAATATCCTGAATGGTATACCACAGAATGAGCTGAGCTAATGTCATCTAGTTCAGTCTAGTCCAGTTTAGCTAAGTTCACTTCTTTCTAAATCATCCAGTTTTGTGCAAGTCAAGTCCACTGTGACAATTTCCATTCTCCCTAGCTAGTATCCCTTAAATTCCTTGTTTGGAATATAACAAGAAATCTAACATGCTCTTAGCTGGTGCCTCAGTTGCAAGTGTCCTTGGGCTACAAAGAGCTATAATAGTGACTCACTTCTTCATGATTTTGCAACTGGACATGGCCTACAAGGTGCTGACTTTGAAGAAAAAATTGTTTTAAAAGAGCGTAGTCTCTCTGCGCATTGGTATAAGAAGACTTAACTATATGACACTATGTTACAGAAGCTGCACAGGTTAATGGTTTCCTGTCAAGCTGAATTCAAGTCATAAGAAGCCTTGGTGGAGCAGTGGGCTAATGCCTCCTTAAGTAACACCAGCTGCCTGCAATTAGTGCAGGTTCGCATCCCACCAGGCTCAAGGTTGACTCAGCCTTCCATCCTTCCGAGGTAGGTAAAATGAGGACCCAGATTGTTGGGGGCAATTAAGCTGACTTTGTAATAATGCCGCTTGGAGGGGGGTGAAAGCCCTAATAAGCAGGCATATACATAGAATGAAGGCTATTGCTAAGCACATTGGTTTGTGCTTAAATTGTAAGCCGCCCTGAGTCTTCGGAGAAGGGCGGGATATAAATGGGATTAAAATAAAAATAAAATAAATAATTATTATCTAGGAAGTACTATATAGCTCACTGAGATACCTACAGGACCATCAGCCCTACAAGATTCAGTTTGTCATAGGTATTATCAATAAAAAAGGGGGGAGTGTCCTTGCCATGAGGTATAAAATGTCCCTAACCTTCTGCTTTTTTAAAAAATTGCTCTTAACATATGGGCAAGGTGTTGGGTGTTTGTTCTGAATTTTATGTTATTTTGTTGTGAAGTTATAAATAGACTTGAGTCCTAGAATGTAAGTGATATATAAAACCATTTATAACCCAGGAAAATTATAGTAAAATTAAATAACACATTAATCAAAATCTCACTATCTCATAAACAGAGAAAAATGGTCTTGGAAATGTGTCTGCTAGACAGCCAAGTTAATCCACTGAAAACCATGTCTGATTGTAATCTTTAGCATTCAACTTCTCAATTTAATCTGTGTTTTCTTCCTAGTTTCTGTGGAATATTGGGAAAGTGGATGATGCAAAAGGATGTTTTATATCATTTCTTCTAGGCAGGGCTTTTTTTCTCATAGAACGCTCAGAACGGAGTTCCGGCACCTTTTTTGGATGGAACCTTGTAGGGTAGGCAAGGCGGGTTGTATGACGTGTGAGTTCCGGCACCTTTTTCTTTTACAAAAAAAGCACTGCTTCTAGGGCTAAACTAGAATGTCAATGGACTGTAGCCAAAGCAAGACATTTAGCAACAATAGGGAAAAATTGGCACAATTAGGTAAATTTCTAAGTTTACAAACAATGCAAGAGACAAAATGAAAAGAAGTATGTGAGGTTAGGGAAATTACATTCTCAGTAGTTTTGGAATATTTAGGACTAGGTGGTAAACAAAAATTGAAACTTAACATTGAAACTGAATACTTTGCATGAATGATTCCTGGTTGATAGCTAAATTACAGGTGCCTGATTATTACTCTGAACAGGACTACAGTTTTCTTACCAAGAGGTGAGGATAAACTGCAACAGTTTATTATGGATCTTTCCCACTTCTATACAATAGAATGCTTGAGAAATATAGAATCCAAGGACATATATCAAAATCATGCTATACATCTTCAAATGCAAATCGGGAAAATAATTGAAAATGTAGTCATGCACATTTGAGGGGAGGGGAAAAAACAAAATCACAGGGCACATTTGAAAAATGCCACAAGTTCCTTAAATGAGGAACAGCAATTCATAGACCATAGAACATTGACAACTTCACTGAGAGGCTATATTTAATGCACTTGGCTGGCATTTACTTGGTAGTTAAAAGGCATTTGGTGATTAAGCCAATGGCAGGGGAAAATTTGCATTCCCAATTAGGTCCATCTCAAGTGATATGTAACGGATCCTTAAAGGGAGTAAAAGATGGTCACTGTCATCAGGGCGAAAACTAAAAAAGTATGGGGGTAAAAGCTGACTTAAAATATTATACAGAAGGAATGACTTAAGGGGCTCTAGAATGGGGCCTCTTGTTGCTTCATGTTCTTGTTGCCCTTTCTGCTGCAGCTCCTAGCATCTATTGTTATTATTATTATTGCTATACTTCCTCAGAAATTGTCAAATTATACTGACTCAATCTCTATTGCTATCTACAGCTGTAAAATTAGACAGCTTTGAACTCGTCTCTGCTAATGAGCCATTGTCTATGCAAAAGGATGGCACCAACCTTATGGCAATTTCTAGTTCTTTGACAGCTGGAGAGGGGAGAGGAGGTTAAAGGGCAAATTGAAAACTTCTGTGTAATTAGTGATTGTCCCCCTACTGGAAATTTTAGCAAATGAACATGTTCAATTTTATATTCTATCAATTATTACTGATGATTATTGAGAGAAATGAGTTGATCCTTCCTTCCTTCCTTCCTTCCTTCCTTCCTTCCTTCCTTCCTTCCTTCCTTCCTTCCTTCCTTCCTCCCTCCCTTCCTCCCTCCCTCCCTCCCTCCCTCCCTTTCCCCCACTTCAAGCTGCTTTCCGTTTAATTTTCTAAAATAATGAATGTTAATGAGGTGTGCTGGGACTTAGAAGCATTTTTGGAGAAAAAGGTGATGCTAGAGATTAACATAGTGTGAAGCTACTTATATGGTTGGCCACTAGGCAGCAGCCAATAGGTTTAAAGGAACCCATTCCTGCCCCAAATCATCCAATGATCTTCTTGGAGACTGCATGTCTGGCTAGCTAGAGATCGTTAAACAGACAACTCAATTGAGCAATCTTAAGCAGCATTCAAAAGCCCAGACAAAAGTCCAAGGAAGAAGAAGAGTTAGCACATCGGCTGCCTTGTTCAGGTTGACTTTCCCCATCAGGGGACCCATGTTGCACTCCTGGGCTTTGCCCATCTATGACTACCTCCCCATTGTACTGACTGGTTAAGTCCTCAGAGCATGTGAACTGCCCTGCTTGGCTCCCAGTTTCTGGCTCTATTTGTGGACCTGCCACGAGGTCCTCGTTTAGTGGCCATTCTGCAAAACACTTCCACAGCTGATCATCCAGAGCCACCTCGTAGGAAAGAGGTCCCAAAATGTTGACAATTTTACCCGGCACCCGCAAGCTCCCATGCCCATAGTTTTGGGCACACACCCCACCACCCACTTGCAACCCCTTGGAGCCTTTAGGCGAGAGGTGTCTGCTGAGACCTGGTCAGGATGCAACTTGTCCAGCTTTGTGATGAGCCTTCTTCCCCAGTGAAGCTCTGCTGGGCTGTTGCCTGTTGCTGTACAAGGTGTAGTGTGGTGACAAAGCGAGAAATCAGCCAGCCTATGTTGCCAATCTCCAGTTACTATGCACCTGAGTGACTCCTTTGTTGTGTACACCATGCGTTCGACTTGCCCATTAGTCAAGGGGTGAAAGGGAGCCAATGTTGCATGTCTTATGAGGTTAGTCCTCAAGAAGGCTTAAAACTCTGCCACTGTTAACTGGGCTCCGTTGTCTGAGACTACGATAGCCCATGAGTGGCAAAAAGCTTTCTAAGCACCTGGATGGTCCTAGCAGTAGTCATTGTTGCAATAGGAATGACTTCCAACTATTTAGAGTGGCTGTCGACCACTATCAAAAATAGCTGTCCCTGAAAGGGCCCAGCGAAGTCAATGTGAATTCTTGACCACGGTGTATGAGTTTCCTCCCATCTGTGGACTGGAGCATGTGGCATTTCTGGTCTGGACTGTTGACACGTGTAACAACCATGTACTTGGGCCTTGATAGCCTTATCTAACCCTGGCCAACATAGGTAGCTTCGTGCCAATGCCTTCACCTGCACTATGCCCAGATATCCCTCATGCAGAGACTGAAGTACACAGTTCCTTAATGAACTGGGGACAATAACCCTGCTTCCCCATAAAATGCAACCCTTGTGAGCTGAAAGCTCATGTCTACGTGTGAAGTAGCTCTGGAACTCTGGTCCAGGGCTGTATTCCAGACACCCTGTGTGAATCCATGACAAGACTCTGCTTAAAACCTTGTCTGCAGCAGTTTCTGCAGCCACATCCCCAGGATGGAGGCAAAATTCACGCAAATCTTGAATTGACAAAATGTGAGCTGCTGGAGCTGGAGCTGGCTCTACCAGTGGCAATGGCAACCTTGTAAGGCCGCCTGTGTGGCCCATGTCTTTGCCAGGTTTATGAATCACCCTGTAGCTGTAAGCTGACATAAAGATGGACCATCTTAACATCCTAGGGGACAGTATAACCCCAACAGTGGCTTATGGTCAGTGTAGACTGTGAATTCCCTGCTATACAAGTAATCGTGGAATTTCTTCACCCCGGCCACAATGGCCAAGGCCTCTTTGTCAATTTGATCATAATTGTGCTCAACTGAGGACAATGTCATTGAATAATATGCAATTGGGACTTGAGTCCCATCACTTGCCAAATGGCTTAAAACAGCCCCTACCCCATAAGGGGATGTGTCACATGCAATTGATACAGGCAATGATTCTTTAAAGCACTGAATTGGAGGACAGTAATGATTTTACTGCCTTAAAGCTGTTTTTGTGAACCTTGTTCCACTTCCATGGGGTGTTTTTGTCTAAAAGCCGGTGTAATGGCTCTGTCACTGTGGCCTTGTTAGAAAAGAATGCATGGTAAAAATTAAGGAGATCCATGAATGCCTGAAGCTCTCCTTTAGACCTGGGGCTAGGTGCCAGCTGAATGGCCTTCAGCTTGGACTCAGAAGGGTGGATGCCTTCAGTATCAATACGGAAACCCAGGAACTCAGTAGAAGAGACCCCAATGTTGCACTTATTTCTTTTTAATTTAAGGCCTGCTTCTCGGAACTGTTAAAGGACGGCCTTGAGCCTCCTTGCAAACACTTCAGTGGACTCACCGGCAATGAGCATATCATCAAAGTAGGGGTAAACCCCTGGAATGCCATTGAGCATATGCTCCATGACACCTTGGAAAATTCCTGGGGCCACACTAACCCCAAATTGAAGGTGTTTGACTTTAAAAGCCCCCCTGTGTGTTACAATAGTTTGTGCAGCTGCTGTGGCCTCATCCACAGATAACTGCTGATAGACCTGTGCCAAATCTTATTTAGCAAATGCAATGCCCCCTTGCAGCAATGCCAAGATGTGGCTGATGACTGGCACCGGGTACACATGCTGCTTAAGTGCTCTATTTATGGTGCACTTGTAATCAGTGCAAATTCTGACCTCCCCGTTGGCCTTAAGTGGTGTTACAATTAGAGTTTCCCATTCACCCCCATCTACAGACTGTAGTACCCCCTGGCTGACTAGCTTGTCCAGCTCTGCATCAATTTCATGTTTAAGCACAAATGGCACTCTACGGGGTTTCATCCTAATAGGCATTATAGCAGAATCAAGTTTAAAGGCTATTGGAGGGCCCCTATACTCTCCCAGGCTTGTGTCAAAAACATCTGCGAACTCCTCGCATACTGACGCCAAGTTCGCCTCTTGTGTCCAGTGGATTCCGGTGACTTGAATGCCCAGAGCATCAAACCAATCCAGTCCTATTAGGTTTGTTCTCTGGACCTCTACCACAATCACATTCAGGGCCCCCCAAAACCCCTTGAATTTGACGGCCAAGGTGGCCTTGACTTTGATGGCAACTCGGGAGTTTTGGAAGTCAGTCAGAATGATGTCAGATGGCCTCAGCTTGGCCCATCTCTTGCTACAGTTGCAGACAAACTGGAAAGTCTCCAGGGAAATGATGGATACCGCTGAACCCATGTCCAGTTCCATCCTGCAAGGGATGCCTTGCAGCTTGACTTGAAGCTGAAGTTTCAGCTTAAGGGGACAGCGAGCTTTCGTGCGGCAAATGATCTGATGGCTGGAGCAAAACCCTACACTATGCTGCCCCAGGGCCCCAGTATCTCTCCTGATCAGAACATCTGATTGGCGGTCCTTCCGGCGACCTTTGCAGACTGACGTGATGTGGCTGGCCTTCCTGCAGGCCCATCTGGAACCTGCAGTCTGCTCTTTGGTGGTGGCACCCACAGCCCAAACACCGAGGGAAGGGAACTGCCTTGTAAGGAGTCTTCAGTTCCTTGTCATGGTGGCATTGAATCTTGTTAACTTTGTGGTCAGAGTCGATGTCTGCTGGAAGTTCGGCATCCTCAACGTGGACAGCTTCCTCGTGCTGAGTGCTTTTGACAGGCTGCATGGCCTTCACGGCTCTGTTGGTGGCTTTGTCTGCCATGACTTCTTTTAAAGCTTCCTGGAGCGAGAGAGTCTCTTTGGCAAAAAGCTTCTGTTGCAGCTCTCTGCTCCATAGTCCACAGACGAGTTTGTCTTGAAGCCTTTCTTCCAAGTCCAAAAATTGGCACAGGCGCGAAGCTTGTCTCAATGCCATGATGAATTCCATGGCCATCTCTCCGGGTTTTTGAACTCGTTGTTTGAAGGCATGCCTCCACACGATCACCGTCAGCTTGGGCTGGAAATGGTCACCATGTCATTTCTTCAGGTCTGCGAAAGTAACGGACTCCAGCTGCAGCGGTGCGACTAAGTTCTCCATGATGTTAAATGTTGCAGGCCTGCAGAAACAAAGGAGTGTTGCAGCCTTCAGACCGTCTTCGGCGACTTGGTTGGCTTGGAAGTAGTTTTCTACTTTTGAGATGTAGGATGACCATCTTTCTGGGTGAGTAACATCAAATTCCTCAAGCTTTCTGACTTTCACCATCTTCGGGAAGTCTTTGCGGCTTGAGTCTCTCTTTGCCTCGTCCTTCTCCTTCTGTAGGTTCTGTAGGCCCTGGGACTGATCTGCAGGGTGGGGTGGTCGCTAGCATGGCTTGCTAGGCCAACCGAGGGGGGAAAAACATGTTCCCTGCCATGCTCTTTGCTGGCCTCACCCCCTAGTGAATTCAGCTCTTCTGAAGAAGCAGGATCCCACCTTCATCACCAGTGTTGTATAGTGAGTTCTTCAGAGGCAGTAAGCAAGACAAGAGGTTGCAAACAGGAACATTGCTTTATTGAGGCAAACAGGAACAGAACTGAAACAGAGGCTTCTGTGCAGCTACGTATATGGTTGGCCACTAGTCAGTGGACAATAGGTTTAAAGGAACCCATTCCTGCTCCAAATCATCCAATGATCTTCTTGGAGACTGCATGTGTGGCTAGCCAGCAACCGTTACACAGATAACTCAATTGAGAAGCATTCAAAAGACACATGAAAACAGTTCAAGTAAAATCCCAATACATTACACATTATGTAAAATGTTCCTGCTGGAAAACAATCAAATGAAAGAACTCATTTTAATCCAACTGGAGAAACTTATGTATAACCTAGTCAAAAAAGAAAAAAAAGAAAAAGAAAACAACTTCGGAGGAAGTACTAAATAGGCTGTGCTTAAATTATTTCAACTTCTTCCTGGTTAACTGTTCATGGAATTAATTAGAGCTTGAAATCTCGACTCACCAGCAAATTAGGTGACTTTTATTGTTCAAATGTTCTTAATGAACTAATATTACAACCAGCTAATACTACGTTCTTTGGAAAAAATCAGAATATAAGGAAAAGAAGACTAGATTTTTTATCAATTCATGACTTGTACTTGTATTGATAATAATTATCATCACCCTTTTTTGAAAACACTTAATGGAATAAATAGAGACTCTTATATTTTCTAAATATTTAGATACAGTATGTCAGACATACATCAAACATTTCACTAGATTTTAGATCACACTGGATTTGTGTAAAATAAGAATACATGATTGTATTGTTCAATATGCAGTTTAACTCCATTAAACTTTTTTTGAATGTTACAATCATCACATTCTTGGAAAAAGTCATATACTTTATATCAATTTGTCTTTGAGACAATAGTTAATAATAAAATGTTTTTTTATTTATTATTTGTTCACCTCCCATCTTGCTGTGAGGCTATAGGAAATGTTGTAGCCCTTGTAGAATTGTTGCTGATTTCCTCTTTTTCTTTTTCATTATTTTTTGTATGGCCTATTTTCCTTTTTAAATAATACTTTTCCGTCTTTGAACTTTTAATAAATTCTAGTAATGTGGATAGTCTCTGCTGGTTATCTTCACTTGCCCAGTGGGTTGACTAATGAACCTTGTTTTCATCTGCTGCCAACAACTTCAAACTAAATTGCATTATGATATTTAAGTGTTTGCTGAGAAAGGAGAGAGAGAGAGAGAGAGAGAGAGAGAGAGAGAGAGAGAGAGAGAGAGAGAGAGAGAGAGAGAGAGAGAGAATAAGATTGTAATTATCTCCACTAAGCTTTTTAGCCCTGCTTGCAATCTCAGTCGTTTTTGCTTGTTTGGCAAGCAAAAGCAATAGCAGTATCCTCCATGCATCCAAGAATGCCAATCAAACAAGATTTCTGCTGACGTAGAGGATTCTATATAAATTCTGCCAAATGCTGAAGATTGTTCCAATAGATATTTCATTGTTAGCAGGCTGTGGAAAGAGGCCAACATATGGGAAAACATATAAAAACTTTCTCTGCCTTTTAAAATATAATATGTACTCAATAAAGAGTGATGAGAAGAGATAGACTCAAAGGTTTTAATGGAACATCATGCACAGAAATGTCACTTGTTAGAGAATTCATTTAACCTTTCTATAATTTCCTTGTGACCAAAGAATATAAAGGAAGTCCTAAATGATGGGGTCCTATTTTAAATGCATCATCACCATCACCATCTCACTGTAATTAATGTAAAACAATATATGATTGTTAGCGTGATTTCAGAACAATAGTTGTAATATTTGTGACCATCATAATGATCATGACTTCTGCAAAATAATTTGTTATTATGCGGTGTGGTTTTTTTAAAGTTATTTCAAAGGTTGCTAACAAAATATGGGCTACTTTGGCTTTGAACAATTTGTTTGTTGACTTTTTAACCCAGGAGGCTTCTGATCAGCTTTCCTCAGAATTGTATTCTCAAAATAGTTTGCTGCCAGAATTCTAAACAATAATTTCCAATCTATGGATGAAGGATTTTGTTTTAGTTTTACATGATGTACATCCCATTTGGTTCTTAGAAATATGAAAGGATGTTTCTAACATAAGCTATCTTTTTACTTTAATACAGCAAAATTATCTCAAGAGATCGATAGTACATTGGGACAAGATCAAGCCCCTACAATATACCGATATGAAAAGGATTTCATATTTCAATGCTGAAGTGGACTTTAGGTACACTCTATATTATTATAGCCTGGAAAAATGGTCAGATAAAATGCTTATTTGGCCTGTGTTCAAGTTAAACAGTTGGTTGACACTGCAATTTTGGATGTTAAGTATGTTAGACATGATTGAGTGGATAGTTAGCAGGTAATGTGAACTGTGAATGATACAAAATTAGATAAATATTAAGAAAGGTTTTACATAATTAATAATGTTGTAGGTGGGATATTTACAGAACTTAATAGAAGGGAACAAACAGTTACTTCAGATTTACAGTACTGAAACCTTCATTCACAGCTTCCTGATTTCATGGATTTGAATGGTAAATTGAAAAGGGATTCTACATGGAGCCGTGGCTGATAGAAGAGACTATTAGTAGATCAGGGTTGAACTATAGAGTCCTTGGTAATCTCTGAGCTGGAATATTAATATTTGTCAATGATATTATCATTTGTTGTTAGCTGTAAAGTCGTGTCCAACCCATCGCGACCCTATGAACAACATTCCTCCAGGCCTTCCTGTCCTCTACCATCTTCTGGAGTCCATTTAAGCTCACATGTACTGCTTCAGTGACTCTATCCAGCCACCTCATTCTCTGTCGTCCCTTTCTTCTATTGCCCTCAATCTTTCCCAGCATTAGGCTCTTCTCCAGTGAGTCCTTCCTTCTAATTAGGTGGCCAAAGTATTTGAGTTTTAGCTTCAGGATCTGGCCTTCTAAAGAGCAGTCAGGGTTGATCTCCTCTAGGACTGACCGGTTTGATCGCCTTGCAGTCCAAGGGACTCGTAGGAGTCTTCTCCCGCACCATAGTTCAAAGGCCTCAATTCTTTGGTGCTCAGCCTTTTTAATGGTCCAAATTTTACTGCCATACATTGCAACTGGGAAGACCATAGCCTTGACTATACACAATTTTGTTGACAGGGTGATGTCTCTGCTTTTTAATGTGCTGTCTAGATTTGTCATGGCTTTCCTCCTGAGGAGCAAGCATCTTTTAATTTCTTGGCTACAATCCCCATCTGCAGTGATCTTGGAGCCCAGGAAAATAAAATCTGTCACTACCTCCATTTCTTCCCCATCTATATGCCAGGAATTGAGAGTGCCAGATGCCATGATCTTGGTTTTCTTAATGTTAAGTTTCAACCCAACTTTTGCACTCTCCTTCTTCACCCGCAACAAGAGGCTCTTTAGTTCTTCTTCACTTTCTGCCATTAGAGTGGTATCATCTGCATATCTTAGGTTGTTGATATTTCTCCCGGCAATCTTAATTCCAACTTTTGATTCATCTAGCCCTGCCTTTCTCAAGATGTGCTCTGCATATAAGTTAAATAGGCAGGGCGACAGTATACAGCCTTGCCGGACTCCTTTCCCAATTTTAAACCAATCAGTGGTTCCATGTCCAGTTCTCACTGTTGCTTCTTGGCCCACATATAGGTTTCTCAAGAGACAAATAAGATTTATTTATTATTGTTTATTTATTTATTTATTTATTTATTATTGGACTTATATGCCGCCCTATCTCCCTATCTCCCAAAGGACTCAGGGCGGCTAACAACAATAAAATAAAATAATACAAAAGTTAAAAAGAAATTAGATTAAGATGGTCTGGTATGCCCATCTCTTTAAGAACTTGCAACAGTTTTTATGATCCACACAATCAAAGGCTTTAGTATAGTCAATGAAGCAGAAGTAGATGTTTTTCTGGAACTCTCTAGCTTTCTCCATGATCCAGCGTATGTTGGCAATTTGATGTCTAGTTCCTCTGCCTCTTCAAAATCCTGCCTGTACTTCTGGTAGTTCTCAATCCACATACTGCTGGAGTCTAGCTTGTAGGATTTTAAGCATAACTTTACTAGCATGAGAAATTAGTGCAATGGTGCGATAATTTGAACATTCTTTGGCACTGCCTTTCTTTGGAATTGGAATGTAAACTGAGCTTTTCCACTAGCTTTGTTGTTGCTCAGTTTTTCTAAGGCCCACTTCACTTCACATTCTAGGATATCTGACTCGAGGTCAGTGACCACCTCATTGTGATTATCAGGTATGTTAAGCTCATTCTTGTATAGTGCTTCTGTGTAATTTTGCCACCTCTTCTTAATCTCTTCTGCCTCTGTTAGGTCCCTGCCATTTTGGTCCTTTATCATGCCCATTTTTGTATGAAACGTTCCCTTCATCTCTCCAATTTTCTTGAAAAGATCTCTGGTCCTCCCTATTCTATTGTTTTCTTCTATTTCTTTGCACTGTTCATATAAGAAGGCATTCTTATCTCTTCTAGCTATTCTCTGGAATTCTGCATTCAATTGGGCGTATCTTTCTTTTTCTCCCTTGCCTTTCGCTTCCCTCCTTTCCTCAGCTATTTGCAAAGCTTCCTCAGACAGCCATTTTGCTTTCTTGCATTTCTTTTTTTTTGGGGATGGTTTTGGTTGCTACCTGTTGTACAATGTTGCGAACCTCTGTCCATAGTTCTTCAGGCACTCTGTCTATCAGATATAATTCCTTAAATCTATTTGTCACCTCTACTGTATATTCAACAGGGATATGGTTTAATTCATACCTGAGTGGCCTAGTGCTTTTCCCTACTTTCTTCAGTTTAAGCCTAAACTTTGCAATGAGAAGCTCATGGTCTGAGCCACAGTCAGCTCCTGGTCTTGTTTTTACTGACTGTATAGAGCTTCTCCATCTTTGGCTGCAGAGCATATAGTCAATCTGATTTCTGTGTTGACCGTCTGGTGATGTCCATGTGTAGAGCCATCTTTTGGGTTATTGGAAAAGAGCGTTTGCTATGACCATCGTATTCTCTTGACAAAATTCTATCAGCCTGTGCCCTGCTTCATTTTGTACCCCAAGGCCAAACTTGCCTGTTATTCCAGTTATCTTTTGGCTTCCTACTTTAGCATTCCAATCCCCCATGATGATAAGGACATCATTTTTTGGTGTTAGTTCTATAGGGTGCTGTAGGGCTTCATAGAACCGGTCAATTTCATCCTCTTCAGCACTGGTGGTTGGGGCATAGACTTGGACTACTGTGATATTGAATAGTTTGCCTTGGATTCGAACTGAGATCATTCTGTCATTTTGAGGATTGTATCCCAGTATTGCTTTTCCTACTCTTTTATTGACTATGAAGGCTACTCCATTTCTTCTGAGGGATTCTTGCCCGCAGTAGTATACCTGATGGTCATCTGAATTAAATTCACCCATTCCTGTCCATTTTAGTTCGCTGATACCTAAGATGTCAATGTTCGGTCTTGTCATCTCTTGTTTGACCATGTCCAGCTTTCCTTGATTCATGGGTCTTACATTCCAGGTTCCTATGGAGAAATTTTTTTTACAGCATCGGACCTTCCTTTCACCACCAGACACTTCCACAGCTGAGCATCCTTTCGGCTTTGGCCCAGTTGCTTCATTCTTTCTGGTGCTACTAGTACTAGCCCTCTGCTCTTCCCCAGTATGCCTTCCGACCTGAGGGGCTCATCTTCCAGCATCATATCATTTTGCCTTTTGGTACTGTCCATAGGGTTTTCATGGCAAAAATTCTGGAGTGGGTTGCCATTTCCTTCTCCAGTGGATCACGTTTTGTCAGAACTCTCTGCTATGACCTTTCCAACTTGGGTGGCCCTGCAGGGCATAGATCATAGCTTCATTGAATTATGCAATCCCCTTCGCCACGACAAGGCAGTAATCTGCAAGAAAACAACCAAGGTCAGAGAGCGCCAAATGGGCTGCCTATGATTTTCCTGTTATTTGCAACTTATCCATGGACTTATCTATTATGAAAATATTCCACAATTTTGGAAGATACTGGTTTCTTAGATCTTTCAGGTAAATTGAAGTGTTCCAGCTTTATACAGTATATCAAAATAGTACCATGCAGTACATAGGAAATAGTCAACACATAGACAACTTTGACCGCAGAAACTGTCATTCAATTGTATATTTTATAGCCTTTTAATTGTTGCTGGATTTGATACTTTATAGAACCATACAATCATAGAGCTTGAAATCTCTGTGGAGGTCTTCTAATCCAAGGCAGGAGACTTTATTCCATCCCAGATCAATGGTTATTCAATCTATTCTTGAAAAACTCCAGTGATGGAGCATCCACAATTCTGGGAGGCAAGCTGTCCCATTAATTTATCATTCTCACTCTCCTTAGTTCAAGGTTGGATCTTTCTTTAACAGATTTTCACACATTGCTTCTTGTCCTGCCCCCAGGTTCTTGGTAGAATAAGTCAAACCTCTCTTCTCTATGGCAACCTTTCAAGTACTGGAAGACAGTTATCATGTCCCCCCAATCGTTATTTTCAGTAGCCTAGACATAACTAATTCCCTCAATCATTCATCATATGATTCAGCTTCCAGACCCTTTATCATCTTTACTGATCTTCTCTGCACTTTTTTTTAGGTCTCAGCATCTTTTTTTTGTATTGTGGTGATCAGAACTGAATGCCAAATATGACCTCACCACTGTAGTATGGATCAGTACTATCTGTTCTTGAGATCTTGGTGTCATCCCTCTGTTGATACATCCTAGGACTGCATTAGTGTTTTGGCAGCTGTAACACCCTTCTGGCTCATACTGAAGCCTTGGTCCACTAGAAACCCAGATTCATTTAATAGTTACTACTGTTGAGCCAGGTACTACATGTACGATACTTGTGCATTTGATTTTTCCTGCCCAAGTATAGGACCTTACTTTTCTTACCACTGAAAAGCATCTTGTTGATAGAGCCTAATACTCAAGATCCTTCTGAATTTTGAGTCTATCTTCTAGTGTTGGCAGTTCCCTCAAGCATGATACTGTCTTCAAATTTCATGAATGTCCCTTCAGTCCCCTCATCTAAGTCATTTATGAGGGATGTTGAAGAACACAGGACCCTAGACAGAATTCTGAGGAATCCCAATGCATGCTTCCCCCAATGTAGATGTAGTTCCATTGAAGACTATAGTTGTCCAAGGAACTATAAATCCACTTGGTAGTGATGTTGTCTGTCCCACATCTTACCAAGAAGTAGGCTATGGTCTACTTTGTCAATTGTTTTGCTTGCTTACATGTTTGCAAAGAGTTTTTCCCCTTGACTCTAAACAGAAAATATCAGGGTTGGTTGGGGTATTTTTGTATGTGTGTGTCTTCACAATCATTTTCAGTTGTTTGATCATCATATGGCCACCATTTACTTTTCTCTAAAAAGTTTGCTGCACTATTAGATCAGGAAACAATCATTTTGGTGCTCTCTAATAGAAAAAGAAAGCAGCAGAAGAACAGGAAGAGGGTGGCCCAAAAGTGATTTTTCAAGAAAAAACTGGACTTTTGTGTTTTTTGTTTGAAGATGTTTCATTTCTCATGCAAGAAACTTCTTCAGCTCATCCATCAGAAAATCTCTATAGACACAGGATGAGGAGGGAAATTTTGTTTCAGAGAAATAAACATATTAATTCCAGAACCTTGTTGCATGTTTATTATCATGCACTATGTAATTTATGGACTTCTTTATAAATGATTGTGAAAAGCAATCCACACCTGCTCCAATATATAATATATATTGATAAAATATGTAATAGAATTAAAACCCTGCATGTGGTTGGGTGGGAAGCTGCAACATGCTCTATAAAAAAGAATTCTTACCTAATTATGCTATGTCTAGTTAGATATGTTTAATCATAATTTGGTAGGGCCATTTGCTCAGTGCTTTATGTTGCTGCTAAACCACATTTTGACTAAGTGGCAGTAATAGACTACAGAACAATAAAAATGCCCTTTAGGAAGTGTAAAGGAGCTGAAAGAAGAGTAATTGGAAGGAAGAACTTTCAAGACAAAATTCAAGACAAAATTATTTCTGTCCGTGGTGCTGAATTTTAAAACTGGTGAAAGAAAACAAGCAAACGAAATAGCTGCAATAAGTTCAGAGAATCTATCACACTAAATGCAAAAGGTTTGTAGGTCTGTCTGTCTGTCTGTATGTCTGTCTGTCTGTCTGTCTGTCTGTCTCTCTCTCTCTCTCTCTCTGTGTGTGTGTGTGTGTGTGTGTGTGTGAGAGAGAGAGAGAGAGAGAGAGAGAGAGAGAGAGAGAAAGAGAGAGAGAGAGATACACCATTTCATATATCATTGCTCTCATCTTCCCTCAATGTCACTTGTAGCTTCTAGGTTTTAAAATTAACAGCAATACTAGTTCTGCCTTTGTGAAATTTGTAAATTAAAAGATTAACATCTTCAGCTGAGACAAGGGTGACTTTTGGAAATTTTATTTCTCATAAACTCCCATAAATTTTTAGGTAGTTTAGCCCAGGGATGGGGAACCTTGGCTGTTTTATGATGTGTGGACTTCAACTCCCAGAATTCCTGAGCCAGCCATGCTGACTCAGGAATTCTGGGAGTTGAAGTCCACACGTCATAAAACAGCCAAGGTTCCCCATCCCTGGTTTAGCCAAATTTTATATATATATATATATATATATATATATATATATATATATATATATATATATATATATATATATATATATATATATATATATATATATATATATATATATATATATATATATATATATATCTTCCTTTGCTTTATAATTCATTGACAAATGTAACACACAAGACCCCTCAATGGGAGGGATCAGTCTGTCTGGGTGTATATGCAGGCATATTCATAAGCAATCTGAAACCCAAAGACAATAATTTTGAACATAGGTTGACTGAATAACATTGACCGGCACTAAACAAATTATGCACTATTAAAATATGGAATTCATTTCCCAGACTGTTTATGCAAAAAGGGATAGAGTATTTGAAGGGTCCCCCCGTATACTGGGAATAGTATAAAAGTTTATCATGAATGTTAAATGTTTCAACTGAAACACAGAACCAATGATAACATTTGCTGTTAGGTTAAAATCACCTTTATTAATTATTAGTATGTCTCTCACACTTCTCTTATTAAACAGGGTGCAGCACTCTCGAGTACTCTTTAACGGAATATGTAAAAAATATTGGAATATTTCTAACATTCATATTTAGTAGCTTCTTCTTTTTATGAATACTTTACACCGTAACCAGACTGCAAATATCCATAATTTAATCTTTTGAAGTTCAATTTAATTCTCATTTTAGCCTACTGGAAGGATTCCATCACAATAGTGCTAATGAACTTTATTCCCAAGTAGTAGCATTGGTTTTTACTAACTCTCTGCTGGGAAATTAAGTTGTATAACATGGGCTAGAAACAATATGTGGTTGTTCTACAGATGACATAGAAAGAAAACTGGGGTTTAAAAGTAATTTATATCTATCTATCTATCTATCTATCTATCTATCTATCTATCTATCTATCTATCTATCTCTATATCTATAACTCTCTCTCTCTACACACACACACACACACACACACAATTGCTCCTGGAAGCAATTGCTCCTGGAAGCAGCAGGAGGAACACTCCGGCCTGATGATGACGGATGGGATTTCGTCGAAACGTCGCCACAACTTTCTGAAGATGAAAGGAACGCGGGAAGAAACCCGAGACTCTAGATCTACATATATATAGCCCTATGACAATGTGTCTCCAGGCCTTCCTGTCCTCTACCATCTTCTGGAGTCCATTTAAGCTCACACCTACTGCTTCAGTGACTCCATCCAGCCACCTCATTCTCTGTTGTCCCCTTCTTCTCTTGTCCTCAATCTTTCCCAGCATTAGGCTCTTCTCCAGTGAGTCCTTCCTTCTAATTAGGTGGCCAAAGTATTTCAGTTTTAGCTTCAGGATCTGGCCTTCTAAAGAGCAGTCAGGGTTGATCTCCTCTAGGACTGACCGGTTTGATCACCTTGCAGTCCAAGGGACTCGCAGGAGTCTTCTCCAGCACCATAGTTCAAAGGCCTCAATTCTTTGGCGCTCAGCCTTTTTTATGGTCCAACTTTCACTGCCATACATTGCAACTGGGAAGACCATAGCCTTGATTATATGCACTTTTGTTGACAGGGTGATATCTCTGCTTTTTAGTGTGCTGTCTAGATTTGTCATGGCTTTCCTCCTGAGGAGCAAGCGTCTTTTAATTTCTTGGCTACAGTCCCCATCTGCAGTGATCTTGGAGCCCAGGAAAATAAAATCTGTCACTACCTCCATTTCTTCCCCATCTATTTGCCAGGAATTGAGAGGGCCGGATGCCATGATCTTGGTTTTCTTAACGTTAAGTTTCAACCCAACTTTTGCACTCTCCTTCTTCATCTGCAACAAGAGGCTCTTTAGTTTTTCTTCACTTTCTGCCATTAGAGTGGTATCATCTGCATATCTTAGGTTGTTGATATTTCTCCCGGCAATCTTAATTCCAACTTTTGATTCATCTAGCCCTGCCTTTCTCATGGTGTGCTCTGCATATAAGTTAAGTATACAGCCTTGCTGGACTCCTTTCCCAATTTAAACCAATCAGTGGTTCCGTTTCCAGTTCTCACTGTTGCTTCTTGGCCCACATATAGATTTCTCAAGAGACAAATAAGATGGTATATATAATTTAGACTTAGGTGTTGTCAAATGTGTAAACCAACTCTGGCCAATTATCAACTGTATATAACAGATCAATCAATTAGAAGAGTGCTGGAAGAGATCTTTGAGGTCTTCTAGTCCAGCCCCTGCTCAAGCAGGAACCCTATATCATTTCAGACAAGTCTCTTCTTAAAAACCTTGAGTCATCAAGGACTCACAACATCTGAAGGCAAGCTGTTCCACTGGTTGTCATCACTGTTAGGAAGTTTCTTCTTAATTCCAGGTGGCTTCTCTCCTTGATTAGTTTCCCTCCGTTGTTTCTTGTCTTGCCTTCTGATGCTTTGGAAAATAAATTGACCCTCTCCTCTTTGTGGAAGCCACTCAAATACTAGAATATTGCTATCGTGCCACCAACATCAACCCCCCTAGTGTATCCTAATGTAATGTTCACATATTTATATTCAAATATTTATATTGACTGCAACATGATTGCAGTAGTGATCTGCATATGAAAGCCAATGTTTTGTAATTAAAACATTAGTAAACATATGCTTCCCTGCATAATATACCAATAAAATGCAGTAATTTCAGTATTCCACATCTTCAAACGACAGTCTTCAAAATTTTAATGTCATGAGATATGGAGAAGAGTCTGAATGGGGTCTTCCTGACTAGCAGCTTAATACATGGATTGACTCAACTTAAAAGGTTCTTTTATTTTCTTTGATATACATTACACAACATGAATATTTTCTTTGTGGTAATATATCTATGGTGGTCCATCAATAATGGCATGTTTATTTTGAGCATTAAGGCCAAAAAAATCCCCCACACACATGCATGTGAAATAACTGTCCAAATCTCTCCCTTTCCCACACAGTTACTTAGAAAAACTTAGTTTTAAGGCATATTTTTTTCAATATTTCACCCATGCTTCATAAACATTGGAAATTGGAAAATAAAGTATGCACATTGCAATATGCAACATGTACTTACAACAGTTTACTTTGTGACCACTCAAAGTTACAATGGCAATAAAAAAATGACTTATGACTGCTTTTCACAGTTACAACTTTTGCAGCATCCTTATGATCATGTGATCAAACTTCAGATGCTTATCAAATGGTTCATACTTATGACTGTTGCTGGGTTCCAGGGTCATGGGATCCCCTTTTTGAACCTTCTGAAAAGCAAAAGTCAATGGGGAAGCCAGATTCATTTTCACAACCAGGTTACTAACTTATCAACTGTGGTGGCAAGAAAGGTCATAAAATGAGGCAAAACTCACTTAACAAATGTCTCATTTGACAACATAAATTTTAGGCTCATTTGTGGTCGTAAGTCATGGACTACCTGTACAATACACTTTCAGGTGCCTAAAATAGATAAGTAACAGGTAATTTTGGAAAGAAATAATAGCTCATGCCCACCACCCTATGTGCTATTACAGCAAGAA
This sequence comes from Vipera ursinii, assembly GCF_947247035.1. Classification (NCBI taxonomy): domain Eukaryota; kingdom Metazoa; phylum Chordata; class Lepidosauria; order Squamata; family Viperidae; genus Vipera; species Vipera ursinii. The sequence goes on along the minus strand of NC_139514.1, from coordinate 101,379,150 downwards.
GATAATGTTTAATAAATAATAACAACAACAACATTAGGAGCATCAACTGAAAACCTTCAGGACTGACAAAATCATCACCAGTCATCTGCAAAAGGCAGATTTACTTGGAACAGCTTACATCCTATGATGTAACTAGTAATGTTATTAATTGACCTGCCTATCCCAGGTCCTTGGGAAGGACTTGGTAGATGGATAAAAATGTCAAATCCAGACTAAATAACTATCTGTGTGTGACCAACAATATTTTCTTCAGGAAGAACAGAGCTTCCTATGCTTTTTTAGGATATCACTTGCTATACAAGACTCAAGAGAATGTCCATGAATTTTCATAACTTGATGGGAAAATGCTTTTGAAGCAGGTCTTGTGGGGGGAAAAACAACAAATGAAAAATGCTGATGGATATTAAATGCAGTAACTACCACTAGCAGCATCAAATCATCAAAATCTTACTGGAATGCTCCAACATTCCCACATTGTTTATATGCACATTGCATTCTAAATAATAAAATATAAGTAAATGTATATTCCTAAATGGTTAGAATTCCTTATAACCTCAAGTGTGTCTCCTTCTTTTGTAATTTGGTATTTCTTAGGCATTATTCCATTTTGCATTTGGATATAGTTCTCTGATTTCAAAATAACAAATCTAAAGAGTATCTAATGGCCTCCCAAGTGTAAAAAGGGCTGCAATATCCTGCTATATGTCTCAGCTGATACATTAAGTCATTTAAATAGCTGATTTCCAATGTAACACAGTACTGGATTTATTAGGATGTATCCCAAGTGAATTTTCTCTTACAGACCTGATAGTCAATGATATAATGATGTATCATTACATCATAATGGCTTGATAAGAATGCTAAGACTCACTTATAAGAGTAGAACTTCAGAAAATTAATCTAGATTTTCATTTTTTTCTTACTATTTCTCCATGTCAGGTTGCATTTTAAAAAATACAGAGAAAAAGCTGGAATAGGGCTGACAAATAAAATACAGTAATCACAAATTGTATTGGCAGTTGTTTAAAGCCAGAATGTTCTAAACTGTTTTGTGCAGTGACGTGGAATAAAATTCATCGTAGAACATAACAAATACCTGCTGATCAAACATGCTAATAGTCTTTATTTCCATTGTTAGTTATCATTACATGAAGATATAAAAACTGAAACACTGTCACAAAAGAAAGCCTCTAAACCACGGGTGTCAAACTCACATCATGTGATGTGTCACAACATATCACAACTTTTTTCCCATTGCCGGCAATAGGGTAGGTACGGTTTTGGTGTGACACATCCGGCCCATGGGCCAGCAGTTTGACACTCCTGATCTAAACTTTGTTTTATATTCAAGGCAGGGCAAAAATTTATTTTAACATCAGGTGGAGAGAATATTCCCATCAACATTAATTAAATATCTAAGGGGGAAAATGATTTCTAGAATTCATTCAATCAAAGACAAGCACATGCATTGTTTATTATGGTACTGGGGACAATCAAAACCTAAATGGATGGGAATACAAGCCCTCTATAAAAAGTTATGCTAATTTAAATCAATTAAAAGGCACACCTGAATCTTTGATGCAATTAGTTCATAAAGTAAGAGGGTTACGTTTTAATCCCTTAGGAATGCAGTTGTAAAGCCATAGGGGACTTAACAGTAATGATAATCAGCAGTTAAGAACAAGTAGCTGTGTTCACATTTCTGCTATTGAAAGCAGTAGTATACCTGTAATAAACATTAAAGTCAGCATGAATTAGAGATTCAGAAAGAAACTAACAGGAAAGTGGGAACAAGGAACTATAGCAGATGGCTGTTTCTCTTCTCAGGTATTTAGTATTCCAAATTCTTTCTGCTATGTATTGATTTGACAGATTGGAGGAAATATGCATCATTCTGGTCATTACAGAAGGAGACCAAAACAAAACAGAACAAAAACTTATTGCAGATGATATATCACCCATCTTGATTTCCTTGCCCTTGAGACAGGTAATTTATGTTTCCTTTTTTTTTTTGTAGACATGTAAATATTATAGACTGAAGTGCATTTCAGTACTCAAGGGAATATGAACATTATAACTGTAAAAGACATTAAAAAGATTTAAATTTGTAGATTCTTTTTTTCCATGTCAAATTCAAGGTCATGCTAATGCTGGCTGTCTTTGAAGTTGATAGTAGTTTTTATTAATTTTGCCTTCTGTACAATAGTTGATCTATGTATCCTGCATGCATGGTTGTGATTGACAGGCATATAGGTTTATGAAGACTGACCTGACACCAATAAGGTATCATCTGTCTAAACAGCTGGAATACAAAAATCTCATTTTGATCTCTTCCAAATGAAAATATCACTCATTATTTGCATTACACATTGTCTTTTTCATTATTATTATTATTTTGAGGGGTGGAGGTGAGCACAATAAAGATGGAAGGTGGAGCACAATAAAGGTGGAGCACAATAAAGATGAAAGAAATAATAAGCCAAAGAAATTACAGGCATTGGATAAAAGGGAAAACATAGAAGAGAAATAGATGAAACTAGTTTACATCTACCAGTTGTATTTCTTTTGTGTTCTTATCAAACACTCTTATTTAAGCATGCCTATATACCATTGTTCTTTAAACTTAATATTTCTCTTTTTCATCAACTACATCCAACAATTATTTTCTTGGTCTTTCTTTGCTTCTGAACCTATGCGTTATGGTATTTCTCTCTTTTGTAAGGACTCACAGACTCAATTTATAACACCTAATAAAATATATGGGAAATACTGATCTTTTTTACATGCAGCAGTATGAAACAGTTTATCTGAATATGGCCAAATTCTGCTATATTGTATGTAAAATTAGGCACACTTCAACTGCCCACTGTTAATCCACCACCAATCGCAATGTATTATTCTGTCTGTATTTCATTTTTTTGCAACATATGGCTGTGAAAGTTGGACCATAAGAAAGGCTGAGCGCCAAAGAATTGAGGCCTTTGAACTATGGTGCTGGAGAAGACTCCTGTGAGTCCCTTGGACTGCAAGGCGATCAAACCGGTCAGTCCTAGAGGAGATCAACCCTGACTGCTCTTTAGAAGGCCAGATCCTGAAGTTGAAACTCAAATACTTTGGCCATCTGATGAGAAGGAAGGACTCACTGGAGAAGAGCCTAATGCTGGGAAAGATTGAGGACAAGAGAAGAAGGGGACAACAGAGAATGAGGTGGCTGGATGGAGTCACTGAAGCAGTAGGTGTGAGCCTAAATGGATTCCAGAAGATGGTAGAGGACAGGAAGGCCTGGAGGAATGTTGTCTATGGGGTCGCGATGGGTCAGACACGACTTCGTAACTAACAACAACAACAAAAAATCATTTTTATTTTTTTACTATTACTATTGTTTTAATGCTGTTATTTGCTGGTCTGTGACCATAAGATTGATTGATTACAATATTTCTTCACATATCTGTTTTGCAATGCATCCTTTGTTATTTCAGGTTTATATGATTCAATAACCTCAGCATACTTATTTTATAGTGGTCTATCATTTCTGAATTCAGTCCACATTCATTTAACACTGATTTATTCTTGACTCTTCAGCTATATCCAAATGTTTAGGCATCTCTGGTCAAACTGGGAGTTTCACAACATACACAATCTCTACAGGTAGTGGTGGGATTCAGATATGTGAACAACCAGTTCTCTGTGTAGATGCCACTTCTGGAAGTCCATTCAGGTGCTGGGAAACAAAACATTATCTAACGGATCTGCCAAAGTGGTATGAACCGGCTGAATCCCACCACTGGATATATTGTATATTGCATACCATTGTCTTAACCTAACCCTTTCCCATTTTATTTATTGTATATATTTTTCAAACATAGCCAACTTTGACTTCCATTAAACAGGGGTGGGGAAGTTGGGGAACTATGGCCCTTTTATGATCTGTGGACTTTCAAATCCCAGAATTCCTCAACCAGCATGACTGGTTCAGGAATTCTAGGAGTTGAAGTCCACAAGTCATAAAGGAGCCATAGTTTCCCACCTCTTCATTAAAACTAAGTGAGCAGACATTTTATACATACATACATACATACATACATACATACATATATATATGTGTGTGTGTGTGTGTGTGTGTCTGTGTGTGTGTCTGTGTGTCTGTGTACATTGAATGTACATTGAAAAAAGCAAAGAAATTATATATATATATATATATATATATATATATATATATATATATATATATATATATAATTTCTTTGCTTTTTTCAATGTACATTCAATGTATATATGTTTTCTGAGGTTTTCGCGGGTGTTTGTATGTGGATGTTTGGTCATTCGGGTTTTTTCCCGCGTAGAACTAAAGGTGTAGGAGCAACGTTTCGACGAAATCCCATCCGTCATCATCAGGCTAGTGGCTTCAGCTTCCTTCTTCTGGGAGAAGCATGTGGCTGTTTTTTCCTCTTTTTTAAACCTCAGAAAACAAATATATATATATATATATATACTTTATATATATATATATATGTATATATAATTTCTTTGCTTTTTTCAATGTACATTCATTGCCTTCAAAAGGCCACATTCTACCTTTCTACCAGCATTTGCATATCTTAACAGAACAGAACATCTTAAAATTGCTCTGTCTTTTCCTCATCTTTACTAAACACCTTACCTAAGGTAAGTACATTCAACTACCTATTTTAAGTGTTCTGCTGTATAATGCACAATTGTTCTACTTTTCTGTATCAAGCCTTATTACCTTGGCCTTGATACATTAATGTTCAGATTCATACTCTTTGTACAGCCTGTCTAAAATTTGTTGAAAATCATTTATATTCTCAGCCAAAAGCACAGCATAATCAGTATACAGTAGTACACATGCAGTCATGTCCTCAGCCACAAATCTCTCTCAAGCATTCCTTATACATTTACCCTTTAATACATTAGAATAGAATAGAATAGAATAGAATAGAATAGAATAGAATAGAATAGAATAGAATAGAATAGAATAGAATAGAATAGAATAGAATAGAATAGAATAGAATAGAATAGAATAGAATAGAGCTGGAAGGGACCTTGTAGGTCATCTAGTCCAGCCCCCTGCTCAAGCAGGAGAACCTATACCATCTCAGACAAGTGACTGTCCAGTCTCTTCTTAAAATCCTCCAGTGATGGAGCACCTACAATTTCTTAGGGCAAGCTGTCCCACAGGTTAATTGTTCTCACTGTTAGGAACTTTCTCCTTAATTCCAGGTTTCTTGACCTGCCCTCTGGTGCTTTGGAGAATAATTTGACCCTCCTCTTCTTTATGGTAGCCTCTCCAATACTTTAATACTGCTATCGTGTCACCCCTATTTCTTCTTTTCTTTAGACTAGCCAAGCCCAAGTCCTGCAGCAGTTCTTCCTATGTTTTAGTCTCCAGGCCTTGGATCATCTTAGTTGCTCTTCTCTGAACTTTTTTTCCAAGGTCTCAAAATCTTTTTTGCAGTATAATGACCAACATTGTTTGCAGTATTGCAGGTGTGGTCTCACTAGGATTTTATAAAGTGCTACTAATACTTCATGTAATCTTGATTCTATGCTTCTGTTTATGCAACCCAGGATTGTATTAGATTTTTTGGCTGATGCTGCACATTGCTGGCTCATAGTTAAGTGATCGTCCACTAGGACTCCAAGGTCCCTCTCACAGTTACTGCTTTTGAGCCATTAAACCAGGGGTGTCGAACTGCTGGCCTGTGGGCCAGTTGCATCATGTGGAGGCTGTGCCCACCCCAGCTCCGGCAATGCAAAAAAAGCTGCAACACATCATGACACATCACGTGATGTGGCACGTTTGACACCCATGCATTAAACAACCAAAAGAACACCACAAATCCTTAACTTAGTGAAGGGAAGAAAGCTCTCTCTTCCCTTTAAGAATGGAGATCACAATCAGTTTTGAAGCAAAGTTTATCTGAATACTTCATAGGGAAAAAAAAGTTCTGACCATCCCAGAGGTAGGCCAGAAGTTTATATAATATTCTGGTTTACATCCTTTACATTGCATCTGCTCTTAACAGCCTCAGCATCAGCCCCTAACTATCCTTAACAATGTGGGTTCATTTTTTTATATTTAGCACTGGAAATTGTTCATTCAACATTCTTCAGCAAATTTTCAAAGTTTCACTTCCTTGTTTGAATAGCACTTCCTTGTTCCTTTAGGCAAGCTACTTCTGCAGTGCTGCATCAAGCAATTTTCTGATCATCTGAGCAATTCAGTCCTCATGGATTTGAGCCAACAATCTGGAGCTATACAATGAAGGATCTAAAGTCTTTCTCCTGTTCAGTGTTGCATAATAGTTAAGCATTCCATTTATAGTCATGCATGATTGACTTCAATTGCCTATACCTAGCAGCCTTTAACTCCATATTCATGGAAAATACTCTGTAATTCAATCCTGTTCACTTTATAATACACTGTTCATTTTATAATAATAATAAGCTAACCACTGTGCAATAGCTTTCTTTCGCACTTGTATAAATTTCTCAACAACTGGACAAATTAAAGTTCATGTCCATCCTCAACATGGAACCTCATTAAGTAATTTTGGGCAAATCACTTTTTCTCAACCCATCATCTGACCATTTGTTGTAGAGAAAACTTGGAGAAAGGAGTGCTATATACACAAATTCAACTCCTGAAGGAAAAGTGGGATATTAATCTAATGTATGAGATTATGTAAGTTTGCACATTACAACATTAAGTAACAACTGTTAGGTTGATACAAGACTTTAATATATACAGTAACATGTTGGACTTTACTTATAGACTTACCACTAAAGCTTGTTTAAATTAATCACAACTGGTATTTGTTTATCTATCTTTATACAGATATTTTGAGCCCTGTAAATTTTGAGCCCAAAATTTTCATTGCTAAACAAGGTAGCTGTTAATTAAGTTTTGTCCCATGTTACAGCCTTTCTTGTCACAGTTATTAAGTAAACCAATGCAGTTGTTAAATTAGTAACATGATTGTTAAGTGAACCTGGATTTCCTATTGACTTTGCTTGTTATAAGGTCACAAGAGGTTATCTCAGGACACTGGGACACTGCAATTGTCATAAATACATGCCAGTTGCCAAAAATTCAAATTTTGGTTTGCTGCAAAAGTTATAAATGTGAAAAATGGTCATAAGTCACTTTTTCAGTGCCATTGTAACTTTGAATGGCCACTAAATGAATTATTGTAAGTCAAGGACTACCTGCAATTGTTTCTCCTATGAAAGTATTATACGAGTAAGTCCAATTATATCTGATAAAATCTCAGAATGCTTCAAAGGACAGAAGTTTTATTGCTTTTGGAATGTTTCCCCGCCCCAGTAGTTTAACTCAGAATAAGTGCTCTCTCTGTGTTGGAAAAAAACAAACAAATAACTCCAAACAATTGACCTTTCCTGGATTCCTATTGTCACTTGTAATGGTGGTGAAATTAACAAAGACACTTTAAATAAGGAATAAGAAGTGACTACTTCCCCAAAGTTGACAAGTAGAGATGCCAAAAGGTCAAAAAGGGATAGGTCTTAACTATAATTTGTATCTTGGGAAATGCCATAGAATTAGTAAATCAGGAATCTGGACACCACTGGCTTATCAGCAGGACATAAATTGAAACAGACCTGAGATGGATGCCAGAATACATTACAGCGCTGTTGGTTCCCGTCAGTCAGTATTTGCTATATTTCACAGTACCTGGAGCTTAATTATTCTGTGTGAAAGGAGATTGAAAGTCAGTTCATCACAAGGAGCTAAGCATGAGGAGCTGAGTTCAAAGGAGACAAGGTTGAGCTAAAGTGCAATTAAGCACCATGGCTACCTGAATTCAGAATGTCTGTAATAAAAATCTATTCATGTCCATGGAATATATGTGAACACAATTAGGTGTGGAATTGTATGAAAAAGCAACAAACAAAATAAAATGGGGTAGTACTGCACAGCTGAACTTTTAATGTTCTATCGGAACCTAATCCTCCTTTCATCTGTAGAATTTTTAGAACAAAAACAATTCAGGATGGGCTGTGAGGTTTATGGCTAAGTAAGGATAAAGTCTTTGAAGCATGTGAAAGTTGCTATTTTGCTCTCCTTCACTTCCCTTGAAGAACCCATGCTTTGCAATGTGCAGTTCAAGCATGAAAAAGCAATGCTTTCATGAATTTAACTCCCACTGAAGTGACAGAGGTTGATCAAAGTCTCTGGAAAACTTTTATGAATAGATCAAACAGATCCCGTCTAGGCAATATTCTAAGAGTTTCCACCACCACCACCACCTTACTACATTGATAAATATACCAAGCCAAAACAGTTGGTAAGACACCAATCCACCAGCAATGCTGCCTAACCCTCATGACTTACTATACAATCCAACTAGTGGCAGCCCTAAGCTGACCGTGGATGGCCTTCAAAGCTAAGCAGAACTGTATATGGTTAATATACAGTATGAATGGAAGGACAGGGTGTCACAGATGTGTAGGTCACAAAGGAAAACAAGCAGGGAAGGGGGGAAGCATTTCAGGAGAAAGCCATGGCAAAACCATTTTCTTGGAACATGGACATAACCCTGAAGGCACAGGAGTTAAGGTTGACTCAAAGAAGTTTCTTTTTTTATTGATGCATTCTGTACAAACATAAGCCTTGATTATACATTTCCAAATATTTACAGAATAGAATGAGTCCATTGTAGCTATAGATGGCTTAATTGTCCTTATATTTGTTAAGAACCCACTCTATGAAATATATGCTTTTTACTTATAAATACACTTTGAGGATTTGGATCATAAACCAGATGGGTTTAGTACAGTACATGTATATAGTCAAGACCACATTTGAAAAATTGCTTCCGGTTCTGGTCACCACGATACAAAAAGATGTTGAATCTGTGGAAAGAGTGCAGAGAAGAGTAACAAGATGATTAAATGACTGAAGGCTAAAGCATATGATAAATGGTTGTGGGAGCTAGATATCTAATCTAATGAAGAGAAGAACTAGGGTTGACATGATAGCGTAGGGGTGTCATAGAGAAAAGGGGTACACAGATTCTCCAAAGAGAATCTCTCCAAAAAGAGAACCAACCTAGAATTAAGGAGAAATTTCCTGACAGTGAAAACAATTGATCAGTGAAACAGCTTGCCTCCTGAAGTTGTGGGTGCTTCATCACTGTTATAGAATCAGGGGGATGAAATTAAGTGCATTATCAGTTTAGAGTCCATGCATTTCCACAAATGCTCCTAGTCCAACTCCTTCTCAATTCTGTTGGCCCTTATCTAGGGCAAATTTAGTGATGAATTTCAGTTATTCAAATTCTTTGTATAGACTTGAATGAGTCTTCTGTGCTGTAATCTTATGAATGGTCTTGATTTTTTGCACCTGACACTGAAGGTTTTCAAGTAGGAATTGGACAACATTGTCCAATTGTTTGTTCAGAAGCCTTTTAAAGAATTGGTTTGGCTCTTTGCCCCTGAAATCCATGCAGTAAAAATAACAGCAGAATAAGCAGAAAATTTCATTCCTTTGAAGACAAGTTTATTTCTTTATATCAGACATTTCAAACTTGTGACGTCATGTGACATCGTGTGATGTATCGGGACTGTTTTGCCATTGCCAGCAGTGGGGTGGGCATGGCTTCCATGTGACTCGTCCAGCCCGTGGACTGGCAGTTTGACACCCCTGATTTATATCATCAACTTAGATTTGAAAACATAAATGAAATCCAGAACACATTATATATTTATGTCTATTCATATACACAACCATGCTATTTTTTGTGGGACCCCTTCATACTTCTCCTCTGATTTCTAAGTCTAATGAGGTTTGGCACAATGAAGCTGCCTTTCCAAGCTATCTCTCATCTACCAGAGAATGAGAATGAAATTTGGAAAGACTGACCGATGACATGGCTCTCATACAATTTCTGGAAACAGGCAGATGTCACAGTACATTCAGTCTTGCCAAATGGAGTTTTTATACCACCATCAGTTTCTTTTATCTGACTGTTGCCTCAGCAGACAACTTTTACAAACTGCTCAAATGAAGGACTGAGTGTTAATTTGAGCTCCATTTTTTATTTTCAATGATACTATTATGTCCAGCAAAGCTTGTATCAATGTGACTCCATCACCTAAGGTTGAGATGAACAAACATGAGTTTTAAGCCAGATTCCTGTAAGTAGTTGTAGTCGTGTGAAGGCTCCAACTTTTTCATGGGGCAGAAGGGAAAATTAGCAGGTTTGGGGGGAAAGTCCTAGTTCGAATTTCAAAGGAGTAACAAATAAGCACACTAGGCATTTGCTTGAAGAGGGAGACAGTTTTATTCAACAGCATAAAGTGGAGTATAACAATCAAACATAAGCTACAAAATTAGAATGCTGAAAGTGGTAATATCTATAGTAATAATGACTTTGTGAAGTATGTCAGGTGTGTAGATTGGGAGGTTTCTGTCCTGGGTACCTGTGAAGCCTGGAGAAGAAGGTTGTTCTTTGCTTAGTTTGATGTGTTGATCTCAGATGTGTTGATAATTTCTTAGGTGTGGAATTTTATGAGAGGTCCAGTGTCAGAGTGCAGCATTATGACAAAAGATTTCTCTTATCTTGAGGTGATTCCATTTTATGGTTGTTTTCTGATGCCGGCTGACCTCCTGGAGATATGCACTCAGTCAATTGCAGCCCAAGTGTCAATGAGAGTGTAAAAGATTTAAGCAATTTCTTTGTATTTTTATTTGGGGTTGCCATAGATCAGAGGTGGTTGAGGTTGATGTGTGACCTGGCTAAAAAGCGAGTTGCCATAGGGATTTTTTTAAAAACTTCCATCACAAGTATATGATGGAAATACTAATGGGGTGGAATACACTTTATATATTGGTATTCAGCTAAATATGAGTATAAATGAAATTAAAAACCAAAGTTAAAAAACTTGTCCCGATCCCACTAATTACCATTTAGAGTACAGTCACAGCATGCTATTCCAAAAGTGACTTTTGGCTCTCAAAATAAGAGCCTTGGTGGAGCAGTGGGCTAATGCCTCCTTAAGTAACACCAGCTGCCTGCAATTAGTGCAGGTTCGCATCCCACCAGGCTCAAGGTTGACTCAGCCTTCCATCCTTCTGAGATAGGTAAAATGAGGACCCAGATTGTTGGGGGCAATAAGCTGACTTTGTAATAATGCCGCTTGGGGTGTGTGTGTGAAAGCCCTAATAAGCAGGCATATACATAGAATGAAGGCTACTGCTAAGCTTGTAAGCCACCCTGAGTCTTCGGAGAAGGGCGGGATATAAATGGAATTTTTTTTAAAAAAATGAATTTCTTCCCACAGCTAGGAGACAGATATACTGTAGAATTCTTCTCTATTAGTCTATTTGACTTCTCCATAGAAGAATATCAAAAGAAAAAAACACTGAATCATTTAGATATTGAATGGCAAGCTTTGCTTGGTTCTGAAGACTGTATGAACTTTAATGTCCACAGGTAACTTTAGCACAGCTGAAATTTTTGGTAGGGTGCTTACCTTCTATATCAGTGGCCAATTTCATCCTGATTATTGGATTTTTCTGAAAAAAGGATGGTAACCACAAAAAGTGTAACAATTAAAATGTTGGATGTTCTAAGGTGGAGTTTGCAATTGCTACCCACAGCAGATTTGAATAGTAAATTGATAGTTTTTGCAACATCATTTATTCATTTGTTTCTTTGTCCATTCATGTATATTTTTATTGTTGTTAAGAATCTATTCCAAAGCAATATATCAGACAGGAATGTGTGAATGCAAAGAAGATGGAAGGTTAATGGACAACCATAAAGGATCACAATAAAATTTCTGGAAATACAGATGACCCCAAGGAGCTCTAGATTCCCCTAAAGCTTAACCCCTTTTGTGACTTACAAAGTTGCATGGCCCCAATATGGTTTTCATTCTCAAAGAGAAGTAAACCAGGATCTTTCTACCCAGCTAAACTAGACAGAATACCTTATATCAGTGATCACGAACCTTTTAGAGACCAAGTGGCCAAACTGCAACCCAAAATCCACTTATGTATCATCATGTGCCGGGTGGGCACGGCCCATTGCATGGGCATAGCCCATTGGGTGGGTGTGGCCCATTGGATTGGCATGGTCCATTGGGTCAGCAATGCCCATTGGGTCAGTGTGGCTGTGGTGGTAACGGCAGACTGGGTGGGACTAAAAAGTTCAATGAATCAATTCCAACTTTGCAAGATATTTTTTTTTCACATGAGAAGTTGACAATGATTGATTGAACTTTTTTTTTGCACATGGCGGCAGAGGCCTAAAGTGAAAAGGTTTTATAAAACCCAGCTGAAGGCCTAGGACTGGGGCAATGGCTCATGTGCCCACAGAGAGGGCTCTGTGTGTCACCAGTGGCACTCATGCCATAGGTTCGCTACCACGGCCTTATGTGGTCTATAGCTGGCTGCCCTAAACAATATAGTATGCCTAACAATGTGTCCAAACGACTAAATATTTATAGAAAAATACCAAAAACCTGTGTAATACAAAGAATCAGACTCCATGCCATTGCCTTCACGCTTGGCTACAGGACAATGTGTAGGGAAGGTGTGTCTCAGGAGAAAAGTTTCAAGTTTGCCCAACTAATTGTCCTTGGTTACTTTCTTAAACTTTAGCAAGATTTTTAAATTACCTTAACTTTATCAATTTTAATTAACAGAATTACCTTGATTAAAAGGCTTTATAATTAAATTTTGTATAGGGAACAAAATCATTGTCATACATATTTAATGAGGGCACTGTGTAATTCTTTTGGCTGTAAAACCGTGTTTCTGAAATCTTAAAGATGTTGAAAGAAATGAAGATGAAATGAATTTCTGATAAATGTGTTATGTACTCAATTCTGTAAAACAGTTACAGAGTGATTATTTGTTGTTGTTATTATTATATACTCAACAATGTAAAATCACACTGACAGTTGTTTATGCTGGTTCTTCCCTAGAACCAAGGATGTCATAATGTATCAGTATATGTGCAGATCAAAGCAGTGTGACTTTTTGTAATTGACCGATGGAAATTTTGTCAATGCATGGATTTTCTAAATGTCATGCAATTTTTTTTGGTATGATACCCAGTGTGCAGATAACCACTGGAACCACCACGGCTGGTTTATGCTGTAATCTTTCAATTTCAGTTTTCAGATCTTGATACTTTGTGATCACCAATTCTATTCTAATCTGCCCTGACATTGCCACATCAATTATCCACACTTTTGTTTTTGTTTTTTTTTCAGTCACCATTAAATCTGGTGTTTTATGAGCTGACACTTTATAAGTTTGTATTCAGAAATACCACAAAATTTTAACCTTTTCCAACTACTGTATATATTCCCACCATTTTTTTCTTTACTAATAGATGATAATTTCTAGTGAACCATTTTTGTGACTAGGTTATGTCATTGTTTATAATCAGTTTGTGCAATCTTGTTGAATGAAGTGAGTACATATAATCTACTGTCTCTTCTACTTCCTTGCACAGTCTTCACTTCAAATCATTTGATGATTTTGGTGACTTTGGGCCAGTCACTTTCTCTCAGTCCAATATACCTGATAGGGTTGTGCTTGTGGGGAACATAGTAGGAGGAAGATATGTTGCATATGTCTGCTGCCTTGAGTTATTTGTGAAAATAATAACAACAGGGGTAGAAATAAATAATCATTTCCCCCAATTCTGGCCTAGACTACATTAGTTCAAATAGCTTGTTCTTGAGCAGCCAAAATCAAGCCTTCAGATTCACGTATATAGTCACCAAAGCATGCTGTTCTTTTTCAACATTTTCTTTCACCTGAAGTAAACTTCTGCCTCGTTTCGGTGAGACAAGTATAATCAATCAATATCCCTATAGGGCTGTAATGCATACTGAGTTAGCCATGAGTGTTTTCTTTTCTTTTTTTCATTTTGGTCCAAATTGTCCAGTTCAATTTGTGTCCAGTTAATAAGAAGTATATGATGTGCTATGGCTCAGGCATTGATGACTTTGATGGTGTTTCTGCTGTTCAATTTTATCTTTAACAATTTTGTACTCTTTGCACGTATTCTTTGTTAATCACATTTTTAACTTGTCCCGCCTGATGTTATCCATTTATATTATTATTTTATTTAAATTGGCTATAGCCAACAGGGGGCATGATACTGTAGAGAAGGCATGTATCCTTGATCACAAAAACGTGATCCCAAAAATATAATCACACACACACACACAAACATTGAATAGAGGAATCAGGACCATACCCACTCTCCAGGAGCATGCTACATAGTCAGAAATTGGTGGATTTAAAGGTCCTACAGGCATCCAGGACCTACATTATTGAGAACTTTATAAGTAGCAACTATCATCTTGAATTGCATCTGCAAGTTTAATAGCATTGAATGTAATGGTAACAAGAAGGATTCATTACTGGCCTTGGTGCTGCATTTATAAAGTGTAACTTCTGGATGGTCTTCACCGGCAAGCCTCATTTACAACAACCTACAATCTTGGAACCAAAGGCGTGATCTCCCCCCCTCCCGTTTGTTAGCTTCTGGCTTTGTGGTTGACAGAAATGATAAAAAGGCAACCTATAGAACTCCCCCCAAAATTAGTGTATCAAATAACTGGTCCAGCCCAAATGTTTATGACTGTAATTATGTACTGTACTTATTTACTCTACTTTTATTTGTTTATTGTAATCAGATAAGAACAAACAGAAGCAATCACATTTTTTGATTGGTGGTCTTTAGAAATTCAAGTCCCAGTTAGGAACCTAATAAGATGTAAGATATAAGATATGCCAAACAAAGTGTTGTGGTTTTTTTGCAATTGATATAACAAATACTTAATCCAGCTAATGTGCAGGAGAAAGTGATGGCTTTGTAATATCATTTCTATAATCTAAATATTTCAAATATTAAAATTCTCTCTCACACAGTCTTTCTTCCTTTCTCTAATTCTTTCCTCCATTCTGCTGACCGCAGGTATTGTTATATCTACAAAAATTACTTTTCCTGGGGTAATTAGATCTGTAGAAATATCTCTGCTCTTCTAAATGGTGATCAGTGTGTATTTGAAAATTCCATTTTCAACACCTGTCTTAATTTTATGGTCCTACCACATTTGGGAAATTTGAAAATTATAGTTTTTACACACATGCCAATGTATAGCAGTGGTTGTTTTGCCATGACATAGTTTATAGTCAGTCTGAGCAATTTCATTACCACTATTAATTATGTGATTCATGATTTTATGATCTCCTGTGCAAAGCCTTGATTTTGCTTCTGTTTGAATCCTTGAGTTCATATTATTGTGGTTGGCCACATAGTCACCCAAATATTTAGATTGGATTTAACATTGTTATTACTATTCAATTTTCATTAAAGACATTTAGATACAAAGGCAATTTGATTAAATCTCTAAAGTGAAGCTACTTTTGGAATCAAACTCCATGTTAATTCTATATTTCAGGTGGCACATTTCCTATTTAGAATTTTATTCAGAATTTTTCACATGAATACATCTACTTTTCCTATATTGATTCTAATGCATATAATGAATCAGTTTTTGATGTTGAAACAATTCAGAAGCACAAATCTAATCAGTGCAATTTTACAGACAGAATCAATTCCTTTCTGTCAATGTGAATTAAAGTAAGAGGAGAAAATTAATAAGAAATCCGTGGTATAGCATTGGAATAAAACTCTAATTATTAGATTCTGAAAGCTTTTCACAAAAATAAGAAAGCTTGTTCACACTTCTCTTATTTTTCCCTTTATTTGTTTTTTTCCTTTAAAATCCTGCTAATGTTTCTTATTTCTCTTCCTCCAGATTAGGGGTGTCAAACTGCTGGCCTGTGGGCTGGATGTGTCATATGGAAACCATGCCCACCCCATTGCCGGCAATGGCAAAATCGTCCCGATACGTTGTGTGACATCACATGATGTCATGAGTTTGACATGTCTGCTCCAGATGGTGATAATAATTTGTCTCCCATGTTCTATTAAAAACTCCACTTGACACCCAGTGGTGATCAGATTTAATATTTTCAATTGTTAATAATTCAAATTGTAGCAAGTCATATCGAGAAGCCTGGAAGTTACGTCAGGATGCTTTTTGTTGACTATAGCTTGGCTTTCAACACCATTTTGCTGAGCATTCTCATCGAGAAGCTGACTGACTTGAAATTCTCCCCCACCATCTGCGATTGGATTCAAGACTTTCTTAGGGATCGGTTACAAACAGTGAGGGTTGGCTCTGCTTTGTCCACCCCCCTGAAGCTTTGCACCGGCACGCCACAGGGCTGTGTGCTTAGCCCCTACCTGTACTCTTTATACACTTATGATTGTGTATCATCTGACCCATCCACTGCGATAATCAAGTTCGCAGATGATACAACTGTGGTGGGTCTTATTACAGGTGGGGATGAGACAGCATATAGGGCGGAGCTACAAAAACTATCCATATGGTGTAGTAACAACAACTTGCACCTAAACATTGGCAAGACAAAAGACATGGTGTTTGACTTCCGGAGAAAAAAGGAGGAACCTGCCCCACTTTACATCGGAGAGAACTATGTAGAGAGAGTTTCCTCTTTTAAATTTCTGGGAGTCTACCTCTGTGAAGATCTGACCTGGAAAGTTAACACAACTCAGGTGGCTAGAAAGGCCCAACAGAGGCTTCACTTTCTTAGGGTCTTGCAGAAGAACAGGGTAGAACAACAGCTAATGACCCTCTTTTACCGGTCTACTATAGAGAGCGTCCTCTCGTATGGTATTGTGGTTTGGTATGCTGGTCTGACAGCCGCGGACAGGAAATTATTACAGAGGGTAGTGAGCACAGCACAAGACATTATGGGCTGTTCCCTGACACCACTGGATGACATCGCCAGGGCTCGTTGCCTTGGAAGAGTGAGGAAGATTCTCAGGGATGACTCACAACCTGGACGGTATCTCTTTACTCTCCTACCATCCGGTAGGAGATATAGGAATATAGCCAGCCGTACCAACAGGCTGAAAAATAGCTTTTATCCGTGGGCTGTTAGGCTTTTAAATGGGACATAATCTTATGCAGAATTGACTTGGGAGGCTGGTGTGTGGTGTAGTTGGTTCACATAGTGTGGTGGGATGGAGGGTTTGTTGTCACTGTGTGTTGGGGGAGAGAGCACGGGGGGGAGGCTTAGCTAATCTCAATGTACACATGTTGTACTTTGACAATAAAGGTTTATTTATTTATTTATTTATGAGCTGGAGGCTGCTACCCTCCTCCTCCTGGCTGAAAAGTCTTCAGAAACCTCTAAGAAGGTTGCAACATTCTTATCAATAGAATGGAATGAACCTTTATTGTCAAAGTACAACCATGTATACATTGAGATGGGCTGAGCCTCCCTTCGTGCCCCCCCACAACTCACAGTGACAACAAACCCACCATCTTGTTACACCATGTGAGCTAATTTCACAACACACCAGCCTCGTAAGTCAATCATACATAAAATTATAAAATTATTTCCCGTTCAAGAACCTGACAGCCCATGGATAGAAGCTGTTCTTCAGCCTGTTGGTACAGCTGGCTATACTCCTGTATCTCCTACCCGATGGTAAGAGAGTAAAGAGATACCGTCCAGGGTGTGAGTCATCCCTGAGAATTTTTTTCACTCTTTCAAGGCAGCGAGCCCTGGTGATGTCATCCAGTGGTGTCAGGGGACAGCCCATAATGTTTTGTGCTATGCTCACCACCCTCTGTAATACTTTCCTATTGTCAGGCCAGCATACCAAACCACAATACAGTGCAAGAGGATGCTCTCTATAGTAGACCAGTAAAAGAAGGTCATTAGCCGTTGTTCTACCCTGTTCTTCTGCAAGACCCTGAGGAAGTGGAGTATCTGTTGGGCCTTTCTGGCCACCTGGGTTGTATTAACTTTCCAGGTAAGAACTTCACAGAGGTAGACTCCCAGGAATTTAAAGGAGGAAACTCTTTCCACACAGCTCCCTCACTGTGTAAAGTGGGTCCTCTCTTTTCCTCTGGAAGTCTAGCACCATGTCTTTTGTCTTGCTGATATTCAGGTGCATAGTTTTTGTATCTCCCCCCGTATGCTGTTTCATCTCCACCTGTAATAAGACCCACTATGGTGGTATCATCTGCAAACTTAATTATCTCAGTAGATAGGTCGGACAATACACAATTTTATGTGTACAAAGAGTTACGGTAGGAGCTAAGCACACCGCCCTGTGGCAAGCTGGTGCAAAGCTTCAGGGGGGTGGATAAAACAGACCCGGCCCTCACTGTTTGTAGCTGGTCCATAAGAAAGTCTTTAATCCAATAGTAGATGGAGGGGTAAAAATTCAAGTCAGTCAGCTTTTCAATAAGGATGCTCGGCAAAATGGTGTTGAAAGCCGAGATGTAATCAATGAAAAGCATCCTGACAGAGCCTCCAGGTTTCTCTAGATGGCTTGCTACAGAGTGTAGAGCAGTAGCTATAGCATCATCTGTCGACCTGTTCCCCCTGTAGGCAAATTGATGTTTGTCAAAGTCCGGTGGGTGGCATGTCCTAAGATGTTGGAGAACCAGTCTTTTGAAGCATTTCATCACTACAGACATTAATGCAACAGGTTTGTAGTCATTTAGGCACTCAACTGCTGTTTTCTTTGGGACTGGGACAATGGTAGCTGCTTTCAAGCATGATGGTACACAGGCCGTTTGCAAGGAGATGTTAAAGATCCTTGTCAGGACCCCTTGTAATTGGTCAGCACAGTTCTTAACCACTATCCCCAGCCCCATCTGGGCCTGCAGCTTTGCTGGGATTCACAGCCTTCAGTACAGCTTTCACTTGATGTTCACATAGGGTGAGTGGCTGAGAATCAGAAGGCTGGCCAGCAGAGGCTACGGGGTCTGTTATTTTCACCACGTAGTGAGCAAAGAAGATATTCAGCTCCTCTGCCAATGAGACATCAGTATTAACCATGTTCCTCGTATTGCCCTTGTGGTTGGTTAGGTGCTGCAGTCCCTGCCACACTTGCTTCGGATTGTTGTCTGCTAAGTGGTTCTCCACCTTATGTTTATATTGTTGTTTTGCCATCCTAATGCCTCTTCTGAGATTTGCTCTGGCCTCTCTGTATGTGTCCCTGTCCCCTGCCTTAAAGGCAGAATCCCAGGATCTCAGAAGTGTTCGTACCTCTGCAGTCATCCAGGGTTTAGCTACAGCTGTTAGAAATTGTCTGTTTTTCCCTTCATGCTATTAATTATTAGCTGCTCCTTGTTTTAAGATTTTCTCACAATTTCTTTTTATATTGTTGTATTCTGATATTTTATTGTATTTGGTCTTGGTCTTTGGACCATAAATCAATTTTGATTGATTGATTGATTGATTGATTGATTGATTGATTGATTCATTCATTCATTCATTCATTCATTCATTCATTCAATGTTCATAGCTTACCATATCACATACCTGACTCTATAAACCATGATGTAGGAGATGACCAGGGAAAGGTCAAGCATGTCTTCAGTTCCTTTGTAGCCACAAGATTTCTAAGTTCAACCCACCTTGAATTCCATTGACTCTTATCAACCATTAGTAGTTCATATTGTTGTAGAGAGTGTTAGCATGTAATAAACCTGTATTCTGAGGGTGAAAGTTCATTCTCTGAACTTGTGGATTGGTTTCCAAATGTTTTGTTACCAGGCTAGGTAACATCTTCAGCAGAGTTTAGGGGATGTCAGTGTCAGTGTTCTGTTTATAAGGGCTTCGTGTGGTCAGTAAGTCTTGTGATAGGTCAGGTGTGGCTGTGGGTATGTCAAATGAAGGTCTTGAGATGGTTCTTGTGATGGGGAGATTACATATTCACCATTATTGCAAACCTGTATTCCTTCAACTCAGATTGACTCCTGATTTCCTGTGCTTGACATATAATCTAGTTTAAAAAAAACACTATTCGAAGTCTCTGAGAGAGCAACTGACACAAAGTCAACCAGCCAGCTTCAGTTTTGGTGCCTAAAAAAACCTAGAACCTGGACTCTCTGCTCCAAAGCCAGCATCTTGAGCACTATGTGAATTGGGTCTTATGATATGAATATAATCACAGTCAAATTGCTCATAGGGGAAATCAAATTTCTCTAAATTTTCCATTTTTTCCATATGAGGATAGAGAGAAAGCTTAAAGGAAAATATCAATGTGTATTTTAAAATGTGTATTTCAATGTAAATATATTTATGTGAACCAGTACTGTATTTGCCCCTTCCCAAAAGGCTAATTTTTCAAATGTATGCTTAAAATGAAGCATTTCTTCCAGAAACATGTTTTTATTCCTTTTATGGTGGTGACAAGGTAAAATAAATATATGGGTGGTGGACAAAAGTTAAAAAAAAAACCTTGAAAAATAAACAAAAATGGTATGTGCATAAATATTTGAAGTTGTACAGTAAGCACTTCAACGAATGGAATACATAATTGTAAGTTATTGACAGATGTTTTTGCACATTTTGGCGCGATTAGCTAAGGTGAAGCCCAGTGGAATTTTCTATTTTGTCTGTCTGTCTGTCTGTCTGTCTGTCTGTCTGTCTCTCTCTCTCTCTCTCTCTCTCTCATCTATTTTCCTAACTAGAGAGCTGTCAATTCACATAAGTAGTGCTTTTTACATCTACTGCTTATGAAGCATTCCTGATTTTGTTGCGGATCAATATTGTACATGAAATACACACATCCTTGTACTAAGTTTGACATGCCATTTTTAAACATTTCACTGTGATTTGGATGTGTTAATACTTTGAAAGCACTTGATGGCTGAGTGTGAACAGCTGAGGCTGAACACTTCTGGGTCTCATGAATGAAGGCAACATTCCTGGTCTGTTCAATGCCTAGACTCCCTGAGTGAGTTTATGAGGGGGCAGCATTTAACAGCACATGTTTGCATAGAGTTTTGGTTTGAGTGAGGATATGGCCTTAATTTCAACCATCTCTTGTCAAAGCAAAAACATCCGACGTTAGCAGCGTTGACAACATGTCAACGACTACCTGTACAAGAAACCGGCAGTCTAAATCACATGTTAAAGCCTCCATATATGCAAAAAGCACATGTTGATTTTCATCACAATCCTTGAGAGCAAGACTAAATTAAACCCTTAGTGTTTCTGTAATATCATTGGAATGGATATTAATGAACAACCTTCTTTTTTTCCTTCCATTTTGTAAATGAATATCTTAAGCCTCAGTAAGAATTGCTTATGCAAGCTTTTTTTACAGACTTAGTTAAGAATTTATAGATCTTGGAGAAAGTGATTTATTTAGCCGGAGTGAACCCAAACTCAAGTATGATGACCCGTTGAGAGATAGGAAAAAACAAGTTACAGGCTCAGAAGAATACTGGGGTTGGAAAAATGGCTTATTTTGATATTAAACCTCTCCAGGTACAGCTTTCCAAGAGACTGTTAACTGATATTTTATGTGTGTGCTCATCATCCCTATGCATATGCAATACATAAATATATTGTCAATCAGATGGTCAGCAGTTTGGCGGGTCGAACCCCGGGTGCCACGTAACAGAGTGAGCGCCTGTTACTCGTCCCAGCTTCTGCCAACCTAGCAGTTCGAAAGCACGTAAAAATGCAAGTAGAAAAACAGGGACCACTACAGTGGGAAGGTAACAGTGTCCGTGCGCCTTTGGTGTCTAGTCATGCCGGCCACATGACCACGGAGACGTCCTCAGACAAGTGCTGGCTCTTCGGCTTTGAAACAGACATGAGCACTGGCCCCTAGAACTGGAAATGACTAGCACACATGTGCGGGGGAAACTTTTCCTTTACCTTTTTAGGGAAGTAAGGAAAAAAGACAAAGAAAGTTAAGACGAGTAAAACAAAAAAGTAGTTTTATAAAATGTAGCACATTGAAATGAAGCAGAATTTTTTTGCTTAATTTTGAGGGGTTTTCCCCCTTTATGAGACTGATACATTTTAATTATAGATAACTTAGCACTAATTTGATCATTTCCCCCCATGACGGAAATGCAAATTTAATTGTATGATATTAACTTCCCACCTTACATATGACAGGCAAAAAAGAGAGACTGTACGAGAGATCAGAACTTATTTGATATATAAATCAAATCAAATATTTATTACAGTCACAGACTTGCATAAGTTGGATTACAGTCATTATAAATATATGTAAGTACGATTTTAATTTGATTTGTGTGGGAAATCAGAACTGATTTGATATGCAAAGCAGAGAAGGCCATACCAGAGAGATCTCAGGTCTGTTCTGCCTGTGGATCATTTTTCTTTCTTGACTGTAAAACCAATTTTCCCTGCAAATCTTTTTTGGTTAGACAAAGCATCTTATCACTCTCACCCCACACCCCATATTTGCATGTGTACTTCTCACATCATTTCTTTACTTTATAATATCCCAGCACATATAGAGGCATAGACTTGAAAATACAGACAGATAGACCATCCTAAATATACACCAAAATAGTGTGACTTATGGCTGACAGATCTCTATAATCTGGGACAATAATGCATTGTAAAATGTAAAGGACTAGGTACCCAAACTCTCTTACAGTGAAAGTCAAATGTCAATGGAGGCACAGGGTCAATGACTTGGGCAAGGAGGAATCATTTCTACAACAAGTTCATGGGAACAATTGAAGTTGAACAACCCCTTGTTCTGCGTCCAAGGTAGCCAGCCTAGTGAGGTTTATGTCAGAAGGACTACATTAATTACACACTGTAATGATTTAAAATGGCTTTAGGCTGTCTTACCATTGGCTGTGGATAAACTAAAGGTTTTCATATCATGAAAACATCTTTTCCAAAACAGTTAGTAAAGCATTTTGATATCACAATGAGTAGGCTATGAAGATAAGTCCAAAGGAGAGGTTTTCCTTGATTCAAATTTAATGAGTGGTATGCTGGATAGTTCTGCTTTTTAATATTCATTTTCAACTTGATAAGAAAAAAATGTTTCTGAATTATGTTTTCAAGGAAGAAAGGTTTTGGGGTAAAATTCTCATAGGGAGACACACACACACACACACAAACACACACACACAGAGAGAGAGAGAGAGAGAGAGAGAGAGAGATCTTTATTATATACATTTCTCTAACCATAAACACATTGTGTATGTAGGACTAATATTAATTGATTAATAACACATCTTGATCAAACTGTTTTACATATATTACATGACCAAATTTGTCCATACTTAAAAAAAAAATAGAATCACTGGAGACTGAAAGCCAGAATTGTAAAAAAAAAAAAAGAAACTGATCAGAGTGACTGGAGAACTGGATCAACTTATGAAAGATGTCCATATAATGAACACTATATTACATCTCTGACAGTTCCAGTGGCTGTTTGTCTGCATGGGCAGGGTATATCAAGCTCCCTTCGTCCAGTGCGCTCACACAGGGAGGGTCTTCTCAGGGTGCCACCGGTAAGAGATTGCCGGCGGACGACACCCAGGTATAGGGCCTTCTCAGTGGGTGCGCCTGCCATTTGGAACCAGCTGCCCGCGGAGCTTAGGACTGCCCCCGACCTCCGTTCATTCCGCTGGGACCTGAAGACCTGGCTCTTCGAGCTCTCTGGCCCAGGCTGAGAATTTTAATTTTAGTTTTAATTTTAATTTTAGCTGGGGTTTTACTTATGCAGGGACGAATATAATTTTTTAAATCTGTTTTTAACTTTTGTATTTTGTTTTTTAATCACCCTGTAAACCGCCCTGAGTCCTTCGGGAAAGGGCGGTATATAAATGTAATAAAATAAATAAATAAATAAATACATTTGTATGGAATGCCTTTCCTCTTCAACCACAAACCATGTCAGGGTTAGTCCTTTCCTAAGTTTGGAGGCAGTAATATGACTTAAGTATTGTATGTAGCAATCTGGAAGTGAGTGAGGACTATTTTTTTTAAAAAAAAATCTTTAGCAGGGGAATATCAGATCTGAACAAATATTGACATCCAAAAATCATTGCTTGAGTGTCTTTGCTGTGCACTTAAAGCCTACCTGGACAGTTGAATTAAGAAAAAAAAATAAGAATTTCAGTTTCTAATTTATTCTCTTGGCCCAAAATGAAACAAAAATATCAGAAGAACTGTTGAAGACACAATAAGCATAAACCTGATGAGATAAATACACTTCAGTCCAACATGTAAAAATGTGAATGCAAGTGCTGGATTAAGTCTTGTGGTGTAGGGTTGCATTTGAAATACAACATGGGATTTGAAATATGGTCCTAAGGAGCCTATTTTGAACTCTTTCTAAGGGGGCAAAAAAACGTATATGGAACAACTAATTGTGTGCAAACCTGGGCTGAATGTGTTTGTGGGGCAATGGTCAATTAGCAAACAAAAACTATAGGTCCACATCAAAATATAGATCACATTGTGACTGGCTGTATCCTGAGGGCATATACTGGTCCAGAATCTGATTTTTTAAAATATAAACGATGCTGTGTTTCAATGGCTAGATGGCTTAGACATTGGTATTTGAACATAGATCTTTTAAACATTTATATTTTATTGTGTTCTAGTAATCCAGATAAAATGTTAATATATATTGCTAGTTCGTGCCATTTGCTAAATAAATAGTTCTGTGGCAGATCTCTGGGGGTTTTGTAGTAGTGTTGTTGTTAGTTGTGAAGTCGTGTCCGATCCATCGCGACCCCATGGAAAATGTTCCTCCAGGCCTCTACCATCTTCTGTCCTCTACCATCTTCTGGAGTCCATTTAAGCTCACGCCTACTGCTTCAGTGATTCCATACAGCCACCTCATTCTCTGTCATTCCCTTCTTCTTTTGCACTCAACCTTTCCCAGCATTAGGCTCTTCTCCAGTGAGTCCTTCCTTCTCATTAGGTGGCCAAAGTATTTGAGTTTCAACTTCAGGATCTGGTCTTCTAAAGAGGGGTCAGGGTTGATCTCCTCTAGGACTCACCGGTTTGATTGCCTTGCAGTCCAAGGGACTCGCAGGAGTCTTCTCCAGCACCCTATAAATTCTATGAGTGGTTATAGCATGAAATACTGAGATAGTGAAATAACATAATCTATTCAACACACTGAAATGTGACGATTTTGCACATATTTTTAAGTAGGAAGTAGCTGAAAGGAATTTTTGAGTGTCCCATTTTTCAGTCTATCCTCCTGAGGGCATATTAGTTCAGTTAAATCCTGTGGGAGTCACTGTGAAGAAACTTGTAATGTGACTTCATAGTGAGAGAACAAAATTTCAGAAGGCTGAAAAATTAAGGCACAGAATTTATTTTAGTTCCTTAAAATCCTCACCATAAAGCTATCAGAATTAGTCCACATGTTCCACTTCTGTTTTATCATTTGAGCCTTATTTTGTCAGCTGTAGTGAAGATGGATTCACGATGGACTCTTGCTGGGGGGAAAAGAGTGGGGCTTAGAAAGAATGACTCCTATCACTTTATTAGCGAAAAAAATGTTTGCCAGGAGAATAACAAAATAAAAGAGTTGGAAGGGAACTTTGAAGTCTTGTAGTCCAACCCCTGCTCAATCAGGAGACCCTATATCATTTCAGACAATTGGTTGTCCAATCTCTTCATAAAAGCCTCCAGTGATGGAGCACCCACAGCATCTGAAGTCAAGCCATTCCACTGATTACTTGTTCCAACTGTCAGGAAATTTCTCCTTATTTCTAGGTTCGTTCTCTCCTTGATTCATTTTCATCCATTGCTTCTTGTTCTGCCTTCGGGTGCATTGAAGGATAGGTTGAGCCCCTCTTCTTTGTGAAAACCCCCTAGATATTGGTTCCCTGTTATAATGCAGAACCTTAAAAATTCTCTGCATGTGAAAACAAAGTAACAAGCTTCTATTCTATTCATCTTCATTTTTAACCACAGATTAAAATCACAAAAGGAGAGGGGGGCTACAGAAGATATTGAGAGGGATATTTTGAATTGTTAAAGCAACCTCTACCTTTAAACTATTACTTCATTTCAGATCTTATTCAAAGTATGGCAGCTTCTGTGAAGATCAAAGAGAAATAACAATACATTCTCCAAAAGACAAGAACTCTCATTTATGTGCATAGAAAAGAGACCAACCAGACCACTATTGATCTAACCCTTAGTAGTGTTCTGGGGATATCCTCTATATAGACTGCATTGATTAAAGGAGTGGGCCAGGGCTTCTTGTCTGATGTCTGCTATTTCCCCCCAAAAAGTTGTTAATATGAACTGTAGAAAATATGCTATTTGGTTGTCTGAAAATATTTATGAAAAATATGCATAATCTCTCAAGACAGAAGCCCCTGGAACTCTGAAGAATAAATTATAGGTACAGGCATTATTATAATCCACATAATTTTAGGAATGCATAAAGATACTTAAAAGTGTTGTGTTCCTCTCTGATATCATGCATGTCTAAGGATTGCAGTGAACCAGGCCAAGTACTTGCAAAAGCTTTGTTACAATTTTAGGATTTGGCAATGTAGTTTCATGTAGCGCTGGCACAGTATTTGAGGGTTTCACAGTACAGTATCACCTTGCTTTCCTCTTACTTGGCAGCAGATAAGATCATAAATGGGCATAGGTACAAATCACCATCCTTGCCTTCACAGAAGTTGGTGTACCAATAATTTAGAATCCAGAAGTGATGAAAAAGAATTCAGCATTCCTTCTTCCTTTTTCTATATGCTGTTAGCACAGTTTATTCACTGCTGAATCTTGAAAAACAGGAACTGGCTTTTATTAGAGCACAGGCAGATTCTCTAATTTGATAATCAGGACATTAGGGATTATTGGGGGTTATTTCTTTGACCTTTGTCTAGAAATTTTTATATGGTATCATATAACAAGATTATCATGCAAAATTCGTGTTACTCTTTGTACAGAAAGAAATGTATCCAGTTCTGCTGCCCTGAAAATAAATAAATGTAACCCAGCAGTTCATGAATTATACAAGAAAAACTGTTGGTTTCTTAGAAGAGAGGAATCATTAGTATAAGTAGAATTCTGAGGAAACAAGAGTGCCTTTAGAGATACTCCTCAAGGCCATCTCTATGAAGAATTTGAGGAAACTGAAGGTCTGCCTATAAACCTTCCAGATCCAGTCTTCCAGTCTAAGCTAACATTCCTTTACAATTCAGAATTTCTTTAAATGCCATGAGTCTCTCAAAATCAAAACTGAACATGTCCTGATTTCTTGCTAATGCCACTGGCCTGGTATCACATATTCATAAGAAATGGTAGATGAGAAATTCTACTGTTGTCTTCACCACAATCTATTGCTAAAAAAAAAGTATTGTATTTGTTGGTTGGAACATTTTAAAGAAAATTTTAATGCTCAAAGCTAATATATAAAGTTTCTTTACTCTACACACTAGAATTTGATAATTTTCTTAATTACTTAGATTTATTTCAAAAATTATTTCATTTATGTATGTATACACACACACACACACACACGTATATGTACATGCCAATCATGGTGCATTTTTCCAGGAATCAACAAATATTCTTTCCAGATTATAATAAAAGTTTCCTAGCACAGTTTTCTCAAAATTAAATCCAACTGAATCTTTTCTTCTTTCTTTCTTTCTTTCTTTCTTTCTTTCTTTCTTTCTTTCTTTCTTTCTTTCTTTCTTTCTCTTCCTTCCTTCCTTTCTTCCTCCTCCTCCTCCTCTTCCTCCTCCTCCTCCTCCTCTTCTCTAACTCTGTAGAATTTGCATCTAGGATAATCAGTGTTTTGGCTTTGCTATGTTTACCTGAAAGTGAATTGCAGTCTCCAGTAGAATACAGAGTCATATGAAAGTTTAATCAGTTGTTAATCTGAATCTGCATAAAAACTAAACAAAAATAAACTTTCCCTTGTATATTTGCTTTTTGATTCTTAAAGAAAATGCTGTAGCATGATAAACAAAAGGATTATATACAACCTTTAGGTGTGAAGATCAGTCTCGTTCACTTGTTTCCCTTAGATTATATTCTTTTTTTAAACCTGGCACTTATCTGAATTAATAATCAGCCAAAGTTACTTTGTTGCTGTGCTCAGGTCTAGTCAAAGCTCATATTTATTTTTCCATTCTTTTGGGCTTGAAATACAAATCCCTCAAGCACCATCTTTTATTTGCTGCTGAAAATACCTCTTTAGTAAGCTTTATATTAACGGTTAAATTATAAACAAACCCTGAAATCAAAATAATAATGACATAGTTATTATACAGGTATATTCCTAAATATTTAGGAATATTTAGGATCCAGAACAGCCAAAGAGTATGCAAAAGTGTGACCCATCAAGGTTCTAAAAAATTTACACACAGGAAAATTGTTACAAAATGTTGCTTTGTTGAATAAAAGCTCATGGCCAAAAATGGTCTTGCATGTGGAAGGCAACTCTGAGTTAAGATATGTAGAAAGGCTTGGAACTCCAAGTCAGAATGATCTACTACTTGGCCTGAGAAGAGCAACAAGATATGCTGTTTCACTTCTTACAGTAAGAGTGAACAGGAAGCTGTTAGAGTCTATCCTTACATTATCTTCTTTCTTTCTTTTTCTTCCTTCCTTCATTTCCTCCTCCTCCTCCTCCTCTTCTCTAACTCTGTAGAATGTCTATCTGGCATCATCTTCCCATCGTCCTGTGCGCCCCCACAGGGAGGGCCTTCTCAGGGTACCGCCGGTTAATGAATGCCGGTGGGTTATTCCCAGGGGAAGGGCGTTCTCTGTGGGTGCGCCTGCCCCCGACCTTCGCTCATTTCGCCGGGACCTGAAAACCTGGCTCTTTGAGCTGTTTGGTCCAGACTGTGGGGTTGTTAATTTAATTGGGTTTTAGATTTACTTTTGGGGCTTGAGTTTAATTTAATTGTTTTAATTGATTTTTGATTTTAATTTTTTGTATTTCATGGTTCCAACTGCTCTGTAAACTGCCCTGAGTCCTACGGGAATAGGGCAGTATACAAATTCAATAAAATAAAAATAAATAAATAAATTATCAACAAGCATGAATTTTGAATAGTCATTCCCAATTATCTTGGCATGTGGTCTTTCCCTAAGAATTTGGACTCCCATCAGGGTTTTTTTTTCAGAGTAGAATTCCAAAGTTTTGCATATTTCCAAGAAATGGTAAAAACTGATTCATAAATACCCTGCAAATTTCCTGAAGGTCACTGAAAATGTCCATATCTGTGAAGGAGACCATAACTTCTTTGGTTGATCTGAATCTCTTGCACGCTTCTTATTTGAAAGGATAGAGGTAAAAAGCTGGGCTGAATATGCATGTCTACATGGAGGAGTCCTTGAAAATACCCATTAAAGGCCACCCATCCAAACTTCGGCATGGGTGGTTCCACCTTAGGTTGCATTAGGAAATAAGTGAGTAATGATTACTCCAAATAAGTGTTTAATATGTAATAAATTGTTGTGTTGTTTCTTTCTGCTACAAGTGGCAGTATGAAGAAGAGCCATGGATTTTGGCCTGCCTTTTTTTTTCTCAGTGCAAGAAAGCATGGAAACATAGACATGTTTTTTTTTAAAAAAAAAAACCTTGGAAAGTGTGCAGAGAAGAACAACAAAGATGATAAAGGTTCTGGAGGCTAAATTGTATGGCAACAATTGAAGAAGCTAAGTATGTCTAACTTACTGAAGAGGAGGATTGGGGGGGAACATGATAGTTACCTTGCAGCATTTAAAGGAGCTGGCACAAAGAACAGGAGATTGACTTATTCTCCAAAGCACCAGAGACAAGAAGACAAGAAGTAATGGGTGCAAGCATGTTAAACTGAGATCCAATCTAGAACTAAGGAGAAATTGTCTGACAGTGAGAGCAATTAATCAGTGGAACATTGCCTCCACTGTTAATGATAATAGGCCTTTGCCAGTTACATAACAGAAGGATGCTGGGCCATGAACACCCCAGAAGAATCCAACTAGAACACCATTGACTTCTTGAGTAAACTGGCCAACTATGAGAGGAACAAATCTTCCCATGAACATGAAGTTTAAAGGAAAGCAGCATCTGTGATATCCAATAATCCTAGTAAGATTAAAAATGGAATTGAAACAGAAAAGGGACACTGTGAAAGCTAAAATTATTGAAAGGATTTACGAGTATTTATAAAAAACATCATAAACTGGAAAAGGTTCAACAATGTATGACACAAACTCTTCTATCAATTTCTGGAGTTCGTGCATTTATCATACTGCTTTTGGGAAACTTGTGCATAAAAATATTACTACATTGGAATATATAAGAAAAGAAATGAACATAAATTGATCCAAATTAGTTCTGAACATTTCAATAACTCAGAATAGGAAAGAAAATGGTTGAGCTGCTAGAAATCATATTAACCTCAGACACCAAATACATTACTATTGTCTGAAGCAGTTTTCACTGAGGTGAAGAATCAAATGGATCTATAGAAGTCAATTTTTGCATTAAGTTGTGGAACAGTTGGAAAACATCAACTTCTTTGCTTATACATTGTATAAGATAGAAATCCAATACATGGCAGTCTGTCAACTCTCAAAGATGGAACTGTGCATCCTTACAGAATTGGTAGGCTGCAAAGTTCAGCACATTTTTAGGATTAAAAGAAACTTACCCAGTGCTATAAAATTTGTCAATCCAAATAGCTGAAAAGCAGTTACAAACAATTTATGAAAGTGATTAGAAAAATAAGTATGCAAATTCAGTGTCCCGTTAAAGGTACCAATCACAGTTTAAACAAAAAGATATCTGTTCTATTATCTCCCAGAGCTCTAACCACTCTCTTGCAGTCACTTAGTAAGAAGCAATTGTATGGAGCATGTGTGGGTGCTCTTAAGTCCTCTCCTTGTCTGGAGATGAAATATGAAGAGCTGGTCTACTCACTAGCTTTTTATTCCACTGCAATTCTTGGCTCCATTTCTAGCAAAGCCATCTTCAGTTCACAATTTCTTCCATGGAAGTTGAAAATGTCACTTCCTTCAAATTATATTGGCTATTGAAGCTATTCTTTCTTGCATGAGAAACTAACTTTCTAGTTGGAGGACTAGAGGATTCTAGAGGATTCTCTAGTTGGAGAATCTCCCTTTCACAATCCTTCCAGTGATTCCACTCCCATGTTCCTCTTTTTCTGCTCAATTCCTACAATTCTTCAAAGTTTACCTCTTTTCTCTTAATATTCATCATAACACACTAGAAAAAATGGAATTACAAGTTTGCATCTATTTAAATTAGATTACACATACATCTGACTGCACTAAAATTCAAGACTTAGATTCTCCTTATAGTTTAAGGAAAGTTTTTGATTATGTACCATCAGGTCAATTGCAACACTTAGTAACCACATAGATCATCTTTGCCTGGGATGATGTGATCCCATTCTGTCTCCCAACAATACATATTTACTTTTTCAGTTAAGTCCATCCATCTTTCTGCTCTTAATTCTCTTCTCTTTCCTTTCACCTTTCTCAAAAGTCTTCTCAAAGGAGTGGGAGACTCTTAACATTTATGCCTTGACTGAGAATTCTGAATTGATTTATTCTATGAACCATTTGTTGCTTTCTTGGATGTCCATGGTATTCTCAGGAGTTTTCTACAGCAACCAAAGTTCAAAAGTGTCAATATACTTTTTATCCCCTTCTTCAAACTACAGTTTTTATCCTTTAGAGAAAACCAGTGGCTGCACAATTCTGGTCTTTGTAGAGCATTTCACTATCTGAATTTGTCTTCCAATACTTCCATTGCTGCTCTATGAAGGTTTGTACTCCATGATTCCTTTGTTGTTAATAGTTATAAAAGGGAGAAACACCCACCATTTCAATATATTCACTCTAGCTTCTTACTGTATTTTTTAAATTGATATTTCTATTAACTTCTGTCCTTTCTAGTCACTTGATTATACAAGCATGTGGCAGGGAATTAAATGCATTCTTAAAATTAATCCAAACTACATTCAAGTTGGTTTTACTTCTCTTTCAATTTTTTATAATCATCTTGTCAATTAGGAGTTGATCTTTTGTTCCTTGGCAGTTTCCCTTCTGCTCACAGCTTGTTTTCAACTAGATATTGTTTGACTGCATCAGCTACCACACCAGTTAGCAATATAAAAGTTGTTGTTAGGCAGGCAATTGGCCTGTAATTGTCTGGTGCTGCCACTTTATCTGTAGCTTATAACTACACATTTTTCCTTTTTAAAAAATAACAATTCTAACTTATAAGTTATAAAACATTGTATAAAACATTATACAATTATTTTGAATCTCTCTCTCTCTCTCTCTCTCTCTCTCTCTCTCTCTCTCTGTGTGTGTGTGTGTGTGTGTGTGTGTGTGTGTATACACATACACATTTGAAAACACAATCCTGTCCTTCACCGTCCACCTACTCCAGAGTAATAGAGATTTTCCAACTCTATTACTTAGGGTTTGTAAGTGAATAACTTGCACTAAATTCTGCGGTACATTTTCCACTGTACACATTATACTCAATTATACTATTTATCACAGTCTTTGATGTAAGATAAGACCTAATTTCATATATTAAAACTTTCTAGGAATAGGATATCATAATTTCCTGGGTCATGCATTAATTCATGTATGTGGTTCTGCTCTGAGGTTTCTCTATATTTAGAGAGCAGTTGAACTGGGCAATCACAAAGTGAGGTATCTACAAAACCCAGAACCAAGCTATTCACATATTTATTATAAAAACCTCCATTATTTGTCAGCCTCATTGTATTTACACAGTAGGTTTTAAACAAACAAGTCTGGAAACGTAAACATTATCTAGCATTGTGCAATTTTGTTTTGCTGAAATAGTTCCCTTCAGACACATAATTAAATCAAGCAAAACTGAATTACTTTTTTCAGCAGAATTGGGAGTTACACATGGCCACACACAAATACTGGTATTTACAAACAAGTCTCGTCCCCTTTCAAATTTCAGAGATAGGGAAAATGAAGCACCTTCACGGCTCAAAATTAATACTTCCCTACTACTATCCCTTCTTTAGGATGGCTTGTTATTATATCTGACTTAAAATTATTGTAAGAATATATAGGATTTTAATTTTGAAACAATTCTGAAAATTGTCATCATCCACTTATTACATGTATGTATAATACATTAAAATCTGCAATTTCAAAATCATCTTGAAAATGAATTTTATACTCATGGAATTTAAATTATTGGGACTCGAATTTATTAAATTGGGCTGAGGACCTCATCAAGGTGGAAATTCATCATGTTCCATTGAATTCAATGGTGCTTAGAAATGCACAGTAATTAGGACTGAGGAGTAAGGATGCTTCTACATTTATTTATTCAAGGAGAAAATATGTAATTCTCTAAAAGAGAGCCAAAGCTGCTTATAATAAATAATATCATGCTATAAAAAGAGTATTCTTGCAGCTAAGAATGTATACTTGAAGATAATTCATATTCTCTAAAGTATGACAGCTACTTATATTTTCTTTTGGTGCTAATACTGTTTTCCTGTCTTTGTTGGCAGCTTCATTTGCTACTGTTCAAGTGGCTCTAGAAATTTAAATTACAGCATTGACAAATGCATCTGAATATGAGGGTTTATTGAGAACACAAATGCTGGGTGAAGTTTCATCACTATTATTCACAGCTCCTGGAGTTGAACATTCTACTCATAATTTGTGCTACTACTGAGCTCCTTTTAAAATAAAAGGAAGATGGCACTTGCACATTGAACATCTATCGGGGACTTTTCAAAAGCTTTATTTTTCCAGGGAGTATGAGTATCTTCATGGATTGTTGTCAAATAAGAACCATTGCTACTCCACCATTAGAGAGAATTGGATAGTTGCCAAAGACAGCAGATTGGCCAAGCCTTGCATATTATTATGATTTCTTTTTCAGCCTAAGGCAAGAAAACATTCTATCCTGGTCTTGCAGATGCTTCCAAGGGACAAAAACTGCAACATATAAAAAAGTGAAACTGTTAATATAGTGCTAGGAAAGCAAAGTTCTCTCTGTGTTGTAAAGCTGACACATTTATGTAGACTTTAAATGATTTATGAAACTTTAAATTTACATTAATTTTATTAGTTCTGGGAACAACTTTCATAACAAAAATGTTTCTAAGAAATCATATGACCCATCTTTCAAGTGTCCTTTAATTCTGAAATCATTTGTTCCCATAGCTACATTAGGTAGTCAATACATTGCAGAATATTATCAATGGTTCTGTATTTTTTTAAAAAAAATACAGATAAATACAAAAACTATTTGTAATTATTTAAATTGCATGTTCAAGGCAAATGTATACTCTGCTTGACATGATGGCTATCATGAAGAATCTAATGCACAGTAGAAATCAGATGAAACTAATAGGATGCCCTACCATGGTTTAAAGGGACGCAGTGGCTCAGTGGGTTAGGACGCTGAGCTTGTCGATCAGAAGTTTGGCATTTTGGCAGGTCGAATCCCAAGTGCTGTGTAGCAGAGTGAGCACCTGTTACTCGTCCCAGCTTCTGCCAACCTAGCAGTTCGAAAGCATGTAAAAATGCAAGTCGAAAAATAGGGACCACTACGGTGGGAAGGTAACAGCGTTCCGTGCACCTTTGGTGTCTAGTCATGCCGGCCACATGACCACGGAGACATCCTCGGACAAACACTGGCTCTTCGGCTTTGAAACGGAGATGACCACCAGCCCCTAGAGTTGGAAACGACTAGCACGCATGTGCGGGGGAACCTTTACCTTTACCTTACCGTGGTCTAAATAAGTACTGAAAAAAAATCTAAGCATGAATGCTAGTAGAAATATATGCAAAAGTACAGGGCTGAGTTTTGCTATACCTACAGTTTTTTTAAGTTGATATTAAGGAGCAAAACTGACAGGTGAATGGAATCATGCTCAATTCCCATTTTACCAATCTTTTCATCAGTAGGCCAAATTATTGCCCATGTTATAATTAACAACAACAACAACAACAACAACAATAATAATAATAATAATAATAATAATAATAATAATAATTAATAATAATAATAATAATAATGTTGGAAGGGATCTCGGAGGTTATCTAGTTCAACCCACTGCTCAAATTGTGTTTATGGTTCAAAGATTTGTCATGTCAGAAGCAAAACCAAATAGATGAAAGCAGATAAATAATGAATTCTTTATAAGAGCTGGATTGCATCAAGAGGACTTTTATTTTTACTGTATCTCCATAATATCCTATGCCACCACTAGTTATTAAAAATAGGGGAAGAAATAGATGGTTAGAAGTGAGATTTCAGAACTGACCCTTAGCAGCTCATAATCATTTAACCACAAGAAACAGTGGAGTATAAGAAGAGAGTTGGGGATAATCTCTCTGTTTCCTCTGTTCCTACCTTTCAACAAACTTAGAGAGCTGGGGAAGGATTCCATGGATGAGAATCCTCAAGGGGAAAACAACTCAAGAAGCTTGGGAAATTTTGAAAAGTGAGATAATAAAAGCCCAGTCTAGCACAATACCAATGAAGAAGAAAAATGACAGCTCTCAAAAGAAACCAGCATGGCTACATAAAGAACTCTGATAAATTGAAAGACAAAAAGGACAAGTATAAAAAGTGGAAAGAGGGACACATAACTTAGGCAGAATATCAGCAAATAGCCGGAGGCTGCAAAGATGGAGTGAGGAAAGCTAAGGCTCAAAATGAACTAAGGCTTGCAACAAAAGTCAAAAATAACAAAACAACAACAACAAAAAGCTTCTTTCAACATCTAAAAAACAAGAAAAAAGTTAAGGATAAGATTGATCCACTAGTGCAGGAGTAGACAACCTTGGCTCTTTTATGACTCATGGACTTCAACTCCCAGAATTCCTGAGTCAGACTCAGGAATTCTGGGAGTTGAAGTCCATGAGTCATAAAAGAGCCGAGGTTGCCTACCCCTGCACTAGTGGGAGAAAGTGGCAAAAAGGTGATAAGCAACAAGGAGAAAGCAGAACTACTCAACTTGTTTTTTGCATCCATATTTACAGAAAGGGGAAAAAACAATCCAACCTATCAAAAACAGTACCATTTTGCTTGTTCTTTGTTTGTTAAACTCAAGGTACTTCCTTCATTGTTAAATCCTGGGACCCACAATACCCATATTTTAATCCAAGAGAATTGTCTGTTCTAACTCATTCAGTAGGGCCATTGAGTTTTATTATGTACTGGTCTTTGACGAGAATATTTTTTTTTCTCTCTTAATAAATTTAACATGGGTTGCGAAATTGAAGACATCATATTAATGTCATAGCAGCACTTGTAAAAAAACCTAAATTATTGAATAAATATTTTGTCAGATGCATAAATTTTAAATATAGTCCAGATAAAACTACAATTGAAAAAAAAAACCTTTAAGAAATAGAAAAAGTTGGTTAAAAGGAAGACTTTTTCCCCTCTTACTAAAGAAATCAATAAGGTTTATTTATACATTCCTTATAAGTTTCTCCTACCAGCAGGAAATTTCCAGATCTACATTAGATCATAGTTGAAGTTTTCATTTATAATATTGTTTTGATACATTGCCGGTATGGAGAACTTGTGTTAAGATTCCTAGTCTGCTGAATTGTGCAAGTCACAATCTTTGCCCTAATTGACAACATAGGATTATTGGGGTGGAAAAGTGAAGTCTTCCATGCCTGAAAACCCCACAGCTACTTGTGTGTATTTCAGGATGGTATGCAGGTAAAAAAAATAGCAAAGCTATAAATGACCATTGCCTGTTAAAGTTAGTTGACTGTGCAGTCCCAGCTGAGATGGGACTGGAGGTAAGAGACTTAATGTATAATATACTGTAATGCACAAATGTAATACTGATATAATTCTTCGTCTACAAGAAGTTTAAACTCTTTATTTTGGGAGTTATAGTCTACCAACTTCCAGGGACTAACATGGTGAAAACTTAGGAAATAAGGGCTACTCTCAATATCCTATACTTGAACAAAATATAACAATATGTTGCAGGGTGTATCAGTAGCTGGGATTTTATTTTAAGGTGACTGTGTGTCTTCTTTTCTTCATGGGCATTTCCTTTCCTACTTTTCCCTTCTGACGTGTATTATTATTTTTTATATAAATAAAACCTTTTCCAGTTTCAAAATTTGATACCAGATAGCATCAAGAGAGTGAGAGAGTTTACTTCTAGAAATGGAAGGTCACCCCCTCTTTTGTCTGACTCCTGACTGTTGTTACCCTATTCTTGTTTTCATCTGCCATTTTTAGTTGGCTTTTGCTTGCTCTTGCCACATTTTGTTTCAAAGACAAAATAAGGTTCAAGCTTATTTAAACAGGGTTTAGTCATTTATCCCGTGGTTTTTTTTAAGCTAATGGAATGGATGCATACAATAATTATTGTTAATGGACTAAATTGTACACATGATACAAGGTGTGTTTTCCACTTCAGAAATTGCTTTGATGAAGATAATAGAGCCACTTGCAGAATGAGCTGCTTTTTAGCCTGGCAATTACATTAGTAGTGCTACCTTGCTACAATACGTATGTAAGGTTTTGCTCTTATTATATTAGCAAATGATAGTGATTAGTAAAGGTCTTTAGGCACTGTTTTTGAAACAGAATTCAAATTGGGTTAGGCATATATTTCCCCATTTCAAAATATTTTAAAAGAATAGATTACTTCAAGGAAAGAAAGATATATAATAAGACGGAAACTAGTTTTCTCTTATTTGGCTCTATATGTATATTGAGCAAGTTAAGCAACTCTCTGAATATTAATGTAATAAATGAATAGGTATGAAATAGATTGCTTCTGGTGGGTTGAATAATAAAATAAAATTAATATATGTACACTGGCAAGTACATTTTGGTCAATAAGGATTCTCAGTTGACTGAATAGAATACAGAATAATAGAATTCGAAGGAACTTTGTTGTCTTCCAGCCTGACCCACTGTCAAATAGGAGACCTATACTATTCTAGACAAACGGCTATCCTATCTATTCTTAAAAACTTCCAGAAATGGAGCACTTACAACTTCTTCTTTTTTATTACAAGTTTTATTTATATAATTTCACTAATACATATCAAAATCCTGTTTTTAAGTTTTACCTAATTGCAATAAAATACTCTAAAGTAGCCTATAATATACAGAAAAAAGCTTAATTTTTGGGTAACCCACAATTCCCTATTTCAATAAAGAATAATTCTCTTGTCTATAAAACTTACAGCGTTCATTACAAAACATTCTTATGACTTACCAGTAAAGTCTAATTTTCATCTTAACAAAACACCAATTATTAGAAAAATATTTTTTGTCTTAACCATTCAACAATTATTAAAATACTATCTTTTGTTATAAGATTCTAAATTCTATAGTATAGTTCAAAATTTTATTCTAAAAGCTTAATTTTGTTTTCCTTTAAAGGTCTAAAACCTAAATGTAAAATCAGTTTATACACACACACACACACATACACACACACATATAAGATTCCCCTTAGTCCATGAAAAGAGATTTTTTAAGCTCTGTCCTTGCAAATCCCAAAAAACAGATAAGTCTAAATTTTTAAATCTAACTCTTGCCTTCCTTTTGTGCCAATCAGGCTTCCATCTTAGTGCCTTTGAATTTTTAAATGTGTCTCCCTTTCTTCCTCCACCTCTTATTTGAATCCGAGGAGACCGTCCAAATGACAATTTTGCCAAGCTGGTGTCCCCTTTATAATCATTGAAATATTGTTTAATAGCTCAATTTTTGATGTTTGATGTAATATAATAGTCACTGAGCTTAAATGGACTCCAGAAGATGGTAGAAGACAGGAAGGCCTGGAGGAATGTTGTCCATAGGGTCGCGATGGGTCGGACACGACTTCGCAGCTAACAACAACAACAATAGTCATTAATTCACTCTGATCTTTTTCTTCTTCCATTTCCACCTGGGTTAGATAGAGAGTAGTAGCTAATGTTGTTATCATTTGATTAGCTGAATCCTCAACATACTGTATTTGAAGGCCTTTGATATCTTCACTCTTAATGTTGCTTTCTTCGGGTGTTGTTTTTTGTGTTGTAAGTTTTGTAGTTGAAGTTGGAGTTTGGACTTCAAGGTTCTCTGTAGGCTGTGTTTGTTGCTGTTTGAAGTCTCCTATTTTGATGTTAATTTCCACTTCTTCTATTTGTTTTTGAATTGTCAGTTCAACATTTAAAGTCAAAGTTTGGTTTAGTGGCTTTAAGTTGTCAGTTTTATCATGCAATTTGGCTTTAATTTGCTCAGTTATAGCCAAGATTGTGTCCAAAATCAATTTGTAGTTAAGTGGTGGGATATAGTCATCCATTTCCTTGGTGTTTACAGCTAAGTCTTCCATGGAGGCTATTTTAATAAGAGTCAATAATTTTCCACCTCCAATCTCCTGAAAATTGTTTTCAGTGCCAGGTGTTCCCACACTTACCTTTGAAGATAGTATCAAGGACAGCTCTGTTATTCAGTCAGCTCTCACAATAAGCAAAAGGTTGACTTACAATTCCAAGTTTAGCCACAGGATGTCACTAATAGCATATAAAATAAGTTGTGAAGTTCTTTTTTCCCCAAATTAATATAAAGCTTTTATATAATTAGTCCATTCTGTTTTCCTTAATTCACATCTTCAACAGAAAATAGGGTTGTAGATCCCCACAAAAATGGGAGCTTTTTAATGAGTAGAAATAAGATTGCTTAATTTCTTTGCTTAATCAGATGATTTTTTTTTCCTTCCACACTTTAAGGCTTAAAATGTTATTCCCCAAGTATAGCAATGCCGTTGTTTAAAAAATAGGGGAGAAAATTTTCAGAAAAGTCCCACAGGCAGGCAATTAGGGGCATAAGAAAGGTAAGGTCTCACCCAGGTCCTCCAGATTGCTTCATTGTGCTAGATGTTGCTTTTGAATTTTGGCAGGGAACGGCTTAATGATCAGCCATCTTGATGGCCAGTGTCTTCTTCTTAGGGCCAAAAGGAGCTGCTCCAGATTCAAGAAGAGGGCTGCCACCCTTCCACAATCACAGGAGGGCCTCCTTGTGGTGGTCGCCCCTCCAGGACGACTTTCGACCCTTTTCAGGATCCTCCAATGAAGAAGGATTGGACGGCAGGGAGAAAGCTCTTCCTGCACATCCAAAAGCGCCGCGCGCGCAAACTGGAAGCCGAGCACTTACAACTTCTTGAAGCAAGTCATTTCACTAATTAATTGTTTTCTCTATTGGGAAAGTTATCCTTAGTTCCAGGTTGAATCTCTCTTTAATAAGTTTCCATCCATTACTTTTTGTCTTGTCCTCAGGTGCTTTGAAGAATAGGTTGTCCCCTCTTCGTTGTAACAGCCTCTCAAATATCAGAAGACTGTTATATCTCTCCTAGTCCTTCCCTTCTCTTCATTATCCAGTTCCTGCAATCATTCATCATAACCTTTAGCCTCCAGACCCCCCAATCAACTTTGTTGCTCTTCTTTGCACTCTTTCTAGAGTCTCAATATCTTTTTTGCATCCTGGAGACCAGACCTCGATGCAGTATTCCAAGTGGGGTCTTACCAAGTACATACAGTATATACAGGAGCAGTACTAATAGTTTGCATGACCTTGATATTATTCCTCTGTTGATGCAGCCTAGAAATGCATTGGCTTTTTTGTCAACTGGGTCATATTTAATTGGTTGTCCATTAGCACTCCAAGATCCCTCTCACATTTACTGCTTTTGTATCACATATTCTTTATCTGTGAATTTAGTTTTTCTTGCCTCAGTGTAAAACCTTACTTTTCTTTCCCCTGAATTGCACTTTATTGGATTTATTTATATACGTTTAAATTTATTTATTTTAAAAATACTTTTATTTATTTACTTTTTACTAGCACAATTCTCTCCACTCTGGGCTATTGTTAAATAATGATCATTCATAAGAAATTGAGCCAGGTGGTAAATATAACCTGTGAAGCAAATGTATGAATGTGTGTTTGGGGAATGGGGAAAATTTTATTCATATTCTGTATTAATATTGACATAATATTAATATAAATGGAATTAAAATAAAAAAATAAAAAAAAATCATTATCATTCATGACAATCATCTCTAAGTAACAAAAGGGGGAAAAAATCAGGTTTCAGAAGAGCGCTCACAAACTGAAGCCATGTAGAGGTAAGGCTGCAAGGGCTTGTTTAAATATTCACCAGATATGGTGACTCTTTTTTAGCTTTTGTACAAGTGCCACAATACTGATTGCAAAATCAGAGATCTACAGAAAATCTTCAAATATCAGTGAGCTTATATCAGTGACAGAAATCCACTCTTCCCTCTTTTACAAACAAATTGGCCATGGGTTTTAGTGGCTTGGCATAAGCCAGCCGTTTGATTGAATAAAAGGAGAGAAACAGCTCAGTTGTAGCCTTGAAGCTGCATGGTCACAAGGGCTGATGAACTGACCTGGCTGCTAGCCAGGGCTGTTTGAGGAGGTATCAAGATACAGTTTCCTTGGTCCAAGCTGGTACATAGGTGTTGGGGGGCCAGAACTCAGGAGAACACACACCTCTTCATTTGCTGGGGGACATGCTGCTGGTCTGACTAAAAAATGGAGAGCAAAAGAGGAGAACAGAGAAGAAAGCCAGTATAAGACTCAGTGTGGCTTACAATCTAAGCACAAATCAAATGTGCTTAGCAATAGCCTTCATTCTATGTATATGCCTGCTTATTAGGGCTTTCGCCCCCCCCCCAAGCGGCATTATTACAAAGTCAGCTTAATTGCCCCCAACAATCTGGGTCCTCATTTGACCTACCTCGGAAGGATGGAAGGCTGAGTCAACCTTGAGCCTGGTGGGATGCGAACCTGCACTAATTGCAGGCAGCTGGTGTTACTTAAGGAGGCATTAGCCCACTGCTCCACCAAGATGGAGTGTACAGAGTGGCTGGAGAAAAAAAGTTAAGCGTGTAAAGAAGTTATTGGTTCTTGGTCATGAATGCATGGCTTCCCTGGAAGAAGGAGGTGAAGATCCAGAGGGATGACAGCCCCTCACAAAACCCAAGGAAAGAAGGAGAGGATTGGCTGTTAGTAGGGAAGCCCTGGTTTCTGGGGAAGGAGAGGGCAAAACACTCTGGGGGGAGGTTCTTTCTCCAACTGAAAAATGGTAGACCTCAGTAGCAAGAGATCCAGGAGAAGGATCTGCTGACCACACAAAAGAGACCTGAACAAGCACTGTGCACAGTGGAAATGAGAATGGTCAGATAGTCATTGGGGGGGGGGTCATGCAGTTGGATCATATTTTGAACAAAGACATCTAAAACGCCTTCAGAGTCGACCCCAATTC
The DNA here is from genome assembly GCF_947247035.1 of Vipera ursinii. Lineage (NCBI taxonomy): Eukaryota > Metazoa > Chordata > Lepidosauria > Squamata > Viperidae > Vipera > Vipera ursinii. The sequence goes on along the minus strand of NC_139514.1, from coordinate 101,336,934 downwards.
CAGACAAAATTAGAGAAGTGAGGAAGCAATGGTAAGCGCAATGTGGTCAGAGCTGATGTGGAATCCATAGTGAGGCAGGCACTTGCACTCAGTCCCAATGGCTGGCAGCCCCAAGGACAACTGGAGAAAGCAATCGAGGGAGTGCCTGCATGAAGACCGCCAAAGGTGTATGTCCCATCAATGCTGCAGACCAGACAAAATGACAGGCAAAATGCAAAACTGCAGGAATATGGTGGGAATAATGCAAAGAAGAAGGTCTTACTATGAATGGTCAAAAAGAGTAAAACCATGACACCATCTCATTTTCTGTGTCAGTGGACACCCTTCCAAAACAAAGTACACATCCAGTTCAAAAGCAACCCCATCACACTGTGCACACTCAGCTAAATGAGACAAGAAACACAGAAGAACTTCTGTCTGATTTACCTGAGAAATCTGGTAAGTCTGAAAGTACAAATCTCCCACCACCACTTTTAACTCCTGATCAATTAGAGTGGGACCTTCCTAAGTATCTTCCTCTGACTGTTAAGCTGCTGGAGACTCCCCCATCTCTTGTCTGATCATTTCCTAGGCGGCATCTCTCCCCTTTGCTTCTCAAGGTCAGTTTCACATACCATTGCATATTATGACATTGACATTGACGATGTCGAAGAGCTCCCTATTAATTTAGGCAGATTTTATGGCAAAGTCTGGTTTTGTCATCTTGGGGTTTTGGAAGAGTTGTCTGAAGAAATATGAAGAAGAAATGAAGGAACACACCCATGAGAAAAAGGAGAAGGCATTAAAGCTGTTGTCTTTCATCTTAGTATTGTATTTACAATACTTCACACAAGTTAAAGAAGTTCAGGGTTTGGTTTTGTTTTTTGCTTTGCTTCACAAGCCTGGAGATTTATCTATTTACCTATTGCACTTCAGGTTTATATATCTGTCCACATATGCAACCTAATGTTTTAAAAGGATGACTTACTAGTCCAAACGCTAACATTCCATCACCTCTCACTTAAGACTAAAATCAATAACATTTCTCATTTTATATCTTTAATATATATATGACTCACCTCCAAAGTCACATGTAACACTGAGACTGAAAAGATGGGTACATTTTGTTGAGTTGGCCATTCAATATGTAATCAATCCAATGCACTTACTTGATTAAAAAAAACAACTAATCCTAAAATAAATATTTGTATCATCTAGTAGGAAGATCCATAGTATTCAGTCTTGGTCTAGCTAGGAAGGTCATTGCAATATTTAATCATTGTAGCAAATAACTGCCTAGACATGATATTATGCATGATAGCAATGGCAATAACACTTAGACTTATATACCTCTCCATAGTGCTTTAGAGCACTCACTAGGCAGTTTACAATTTCAGCATCAGTGCCCCCCCCCCCAAAAAAAAATCTGGGTCCTCATTTGGAAGGATGGAAGGCTGAGTCAATCATGAGCTGGTCAGGACTGAACTCAGGCTATGGGCAGAGTCAGCCTGCAATACTGAATTCTAACCACTGCACCACCAGGGCTCCATTCTAATGCCAGAATATCAACCCTGTTCCATTTTCTTGATATCAATGATGCCACTGAATTATTATTATTATTATTATTATTATTATTATTATTATTATTATTATTGTTATTGTTATTGTTGTTGTTGTTGTTGTTGTTATTTTAAACAGAAATCAACATTGTCTCAATATTTCTATTATTTGCATTCATTAAGGCTTTTTATTTTATTTTTCTGATAAGCCACTCTGAGCTAGGAGGAATAAGCTTCTAGAAATATTACAAGTTAGGTGTTATTTGAATTGAGCTTAATCCTAGCAATGTTTTTCATATGTTCATATATTGGAGGAGGAGGGTTAGCACAATGGAAATGATTTGACATGGTGTTCTTCTATGTTATTGTTTCGCTTTGTTGCTTTTCAACTTCTTTGTCAAAGCACACAGCTCTGGGATTTACTGATAATCAGTCATCAAATTAAAAACCTATCTGATCTTGCCTTAGCTCTCAAAATCAGCCAAAGTAGGGTAGTTACTGTCACCTAGCTAAGCTAACAAATAAAACCAAAATAAATTCTGAAAAGTCATAAGGGTTAAAATGTATAGGCCAGTATACTCTATACTGCTATATTACTTGCAGTTCCTATTCAGATTCATAGCTACCTTTTTCCCCCATCTAGGAAGCAAATTTGCCGTTGCCAAAACAGAAAAACATACAAATACTGTGAATTATCATGTAGCATAGTCACATCAGATCTTTGTTTCATGTATTCTTTCAAGGACTTAATATAATTCCCTTGAAGCCCCACACAAATATTTATATAGATTTTACACATGCAATATGGAAAAATCCATGTCTGTGGTTGCTGAGAACTATAAATACATATCACCTATGGAGAATGACATCCATTTGGGGAAGTTTTATTATCAATTATTGATCAACAGAAGGAAATGAGGACACAAGATTAAATGTGTTCACTGTCTGTTTATACTATATTAAATCATTCTAAGAAACATAAGATTAGATTTGCAATTTATGAACTAAATAACTTCTTCAACTGGCTATCTATGTTTGAAATGATATAATCTCTCCCTTAATTTGCCTGACATTTTTTAAAATTTCAAATTACCCTGCTTTCATTTTTTGACACATACATTTTTCCACTGGCAGGTTTTTGAAGAAAATGAATTAAACTGGCTAATTTATATTAATATAATTTTAATTTGTATGGCAACCTTCAGTTGGTTACTTTTTTTCAGGCATACTATTTTATTGATGAATGCTAGTGGATGTCATTGCTGCTAACACCTTTGCCATTTTGAAATTTGTAGTCCTATGATATTTTATTATTACCATATCACAAATGATATAACAAATATTGTTCTTCATGTCTATCTGTATTCATGGTAACTTATACAATAGAACACAATAGGTTAAAAATAGTAAAAATTGGATGAGTTTTTCTAAAAGCTGTATTTCTTTAGCTGGAGGTGAAAGAATGAACTGAAGTGAGGTAGATAATTCAGAATCAGCAACTCTTCAAATTTATGCATTTTGAAAAGCCCAAATACAGTATGATGCTGCAAATATGAAGCTAAATATAATTCATCTGCAAATAAAATGACAACAGAAGTCTGAGCACATGGGACTGTGCCACAATATTATCCTCAAATTAATTATTTAGAATGAAGATCTTTTTTGTATAAATGCTGCTGGAATAATATGACATTCTAAAGGAAATACAAATCAATATATACAGTACATTAGAGAATGAAAAATGCAGAGAGAACTAATGCTCAGCACTGAGTATGTTGGTGCAATATTACTTAAAGAAGTTAAGTGTGTAGAGAATTTTTTGGTTCTTAGTCATTAAGGAAGAAGAAACATCCATGATACTGAACAGAGAAAAATGAGTTTGGTAGAAAACATTTTGTTTCTATATTTCCTTTCCTTGTTGTTTCCAAATTACTTCCTGTGAACTACAGTATGTTGTAGCTTTGAAATTACTGGTTGAAGATTATCAAGGATTAAAATAGTTAATTTAGTACTCATCTAAAGTCACTCTAGCTCAGGATATTCAATGACAGTTTTCTCATTCAATGTATCAACAGCATCTTTTATAGGAGAAAAGGTTGAAGTAGCATTCCATTTAGGACTTTTGTTCCTAACATCTTCCACATCTGACTATTTTTTACTGTTAAAAAGAGTTCCTTGAATTCCTGAGAACAATCACTCAACACATCATGTTGACTTGACACCAGATAATTGAGTTCCACAGATGGCTGCTTCTTTTCAGATGTGGCTCTTCTATGGAACTTCCCAGGGATTCCTAAAGGTGGTGCTTTCCCTTCATTGTTATGGATTGGGGGGAAAAATGAGTGGTACTAGATGCTAAATTCAAGGTGATGAAGTTGAAAACCAAACGTTTTTGACAAATATGAGCTGATAGTTGGAGCTGATGAATAGGGAATACAGTTGCTAACAATAGGCAAAATCAAGTCATTACATTTGATTGGAACAAAAATTGCAGCATATAAATTAACCTCTCTGTCATGAATTCAAAGCAGAGAATCGGGCAAAAGAGGAATATCTAATTGTACTAACTGAAAAAGCTGAGCCTTTGATATATATGTGTGTGTGTGTCTGTGTGTGTGTGTGTTTGTAGATTTTCACGGGTACAGGTATGTAGGTCTTGGTGTATTCGGGTCTTTTCCCGTGTAAGATTGAGAGTGTCTTGGCGATGTTTCGACGAGGTCCCACTCATCATCTTCAGGCTGGTGTCTTTGGCTTCATGCTTGTGCGAGTGAAGCCAAAGACACCAGCCTGAAAATGACAAGTGGGACCTCATCAAAACATCGCCAAGACACTCTCAATCTTACACGGGAAAAGACCCGAATATATATATATATATATATATATATATATATATATATATATATATATATATATATATATATATATATGTGTGTGTGTGTGTGTGTGTGTGTGTGTGTGTGTGTGTGTGTGTGTGTGTATGTGTATGTGTATGTGTATATGTATATGTGTATGTGTATGCGTATGCGTATGCGTATGTATATGCATATGCATATGCATATGTATATGTATATGCATATGCACATGCACATGCACATGTACATGTATATGTGTATATACTGTATATATATACTATATATATATGTATATGTATATATGTATATGTATATAAGTTATATATATATAAATTAACTTAAAAGAAACCTTTAGGTTTTGGGGAGGATATTCCTGAAATAGTCACAACATGCAACTTCTCCTCTGAACACACTGAATAGAAATGACTAGGGAAAGCATAAACAGTCTGCTTAAGATGCAAAGTAGAAACTAGAGGGTGTGTTTCTGTTCTGCAAATCAAGAAACGTACAGCTGTGCAGAGTCCACTGTCCTGCCTATTTAAATTGATGGACCATCATGGTTTTTTTTAATTCTTAAAGATAATTATCATCTGTCTCATTTATCTGCCATCTTCTACACAAGTTAACAGCAGAAACATGGACAGAGAAATAATCACTATATATCTGTTGTATAGTGTCTGACAAACAAGCGTCTACTGGAAATTGATTTGAAAGCTCTTATTCAATTTCAGTGTTAACTTAAAAACAGTAAATCAGAGACAGAATGTCTCTAAACATCCTACCTTCATGAACCAGATATCCTGAAACTGCAAAATTTCTATTTTTATGACTAGTCTTATCTTATTTTTCAAAGTTTCACAAGCTCATGTAGGATTTCCACCTCTGCAGCCTTAAAACACTGGAAAGATATACACTGAATTGATACCTATTATCACTTCATTGGAGTATCCCTGTCCTCCAAGTGTTCAAATGTCAACTATTCCTTCCTTGAAGTGGGAGAGATAAATTGTAATTGTCTACTTTCAGAACACCAGCATCAAGGTCACTGAAGCTGAGAGCAAAACTGTCATAAACTAAACTGTCTTTTCAGAATGATTTTTACCCTTGGCATCTTTGTTTGAGCATTCAGTAGATGTACGTAAATATTACTGTGAAATGAAAATTATTCTTTACTTGTTTGGCAAGAGTACTATGAAGTCACTTATAGTCCAGGGTCAGATTGTCTTGTGTTGAAATCAATAGAATCCAAACTACTAATCATGAAGAAAGTGAATCTTAGAAACATAAGCAAAATAAACCAAAAACTTGATCCAGAAAATGTTGCTCATTTAGATCCCTAAATAGTCCTTCAGCTATTCAACATTCATATCAATTTAGATTCTAACCATGATACATTGAAAATGAATGATTTTCATTTCCCCGGATGACCCACAATTAGCAGTATAATGAGAAAGAAAATCTCAGTTTCAGATTAACTTAAAAAGACCTCTCTGAAATGATAGCATTTGCAGACTCAGAGAAGGAACTAGATCCTATCCAAAACAGGACTCGATAGCTTTTCACATGTAAACATCTGCTCAATTTGTTCTGCACATTAAATCATAAGCTGTGATTTGCAAATTCCATTGGTTGGGTGTGTGCTTCATTGAAACCGAAAGCTAAACAAATCTATTGTTTTGTATGATGCGTGAATCCAACTGTTGTGCAGAAAAGTGAGGAAGTACAGTATGTGCAGAAATAGGACAAACATACAACCAACATAGTAAACATAATTAATAGTAGTTTCAAAGCTATGTCTCCTTAATTGCTGATCATCCCATTAAAAAAAGCATAGCCCTTTCCATTCTTACAGTGCTACAGAAATATTAACAGACTAAAGTTTAAACTATTTTAAAAAGTGCTCCCGAGGACTGAGCTGTGAGGATCAGGTTTTTTTTATTTAGAGAGTTTGAGAAGATGAACTCATATTATCATTATTATTGCTAATATTGCTAATATTATGTCTGTCACTTAAGACATTTTTTTTTACTGTAGCAATTTACTGCCTTCATTCTAGTCCAACAGAAGAAGAATTGGTCCTATGTCTATGATTAAAATGGTGGTCCATCCTGGTAGGGTTAGGATCCTGGGGACAATGAAAGACTGTGTAGTGTAAGCCTCAGAACAAATATGAATGACTGATCTAGGCCTTTTGTGGCACAGTTGCATGGAAGAACAGCCTTTATAGGATGGGGAGAAGATGCTGTGCCCAAAAGGCATCACACTCACGTTTACTGAATTAGTATGGCATAGAATGTTATTTGTGGCCTTATGTAACAATAAAATAGCCACAGTGATAGACATCCACATAAAAGGAATGGAAGGATACTCATCTAAAGTATGTTTCATTTCAATTTAGACAAGCTATAGCCTGACTCTAGCAGCTAGTTAAGTGATAAGTAAACAATAAAACCTGCAGAGTGACTCAGCTCATGGAAGGCTGCTTCAAACATAAAATAGATGTTGTCATGATTTATACATGATTCGCCCGGCATAAGATCACTGAAAGTTGGGGCAGATATGTTAATGATTCAGAAGGACCAAAGCATATGAGTGAAAGGGGAAAAAAAACTAGAACATAGAGTAATAGTGTTGGAAGTGACCTTGGAGGTCTTCTAGTCCAACCCCCTGTTCAAGCAGGAGACTCTATACCATCTCAGACAAGTGACTGTCCAGTCTCTTCTTAAAAACCTCCAGTGATGGAGCACCCAGAACGTCTGAAGGCAAGCCGTTCCACTGGTTAATTAGCCTCACTATTAGGACATTTCTCCTTAGTTCTAGTTGCTTCTCATCTTGATTAATTTCCATCCATTGCTTCATGCCCTACCTTAAGGTGCTTTGGAAAATAGGCTGACCCCTCTTCTTTGTGGTAGTCCCTCAAATATTGAAACACTGCTATAATGTGGCCCCTAGTCCTTCTTTTCACTAGCCTAGACATACCCAATTCCTGCAAATAAATAGCAATTAGTCCACCAACATTCACGATTTTGATTTTGTATTTGGTCTGATAAATGCGTGTCTCCCTAAAGGTCATTAGTGGAAAAATTCAAAAGAAAAGAATGCAATCAATTACAACCCCCCTTAGGTAGATACTGATTTATTTTGTACTGCTAGTTAGCAAAACCTAATTGACTTTGCTGACTTCAAAAGATTGAGCAGAATTAGGACTTGATCAGGAGATCACAAGAAAATCCCAGGTTTGTAGACTGCATTAGAAAACATGGCAAGCCAGTTACTTTTTACTGCCAATAAAACTGATGGACTCTTTATTTATTTATGGGATTTATTTATTTATGGGATTGATCTATTGCCTATACAGCAGGATGTGTTCATGAACTGACTTTACTTTTGCTGAAATTAGAAGAAACAGAAATAGTTTTTTAAAAAAAAAACTATTAAACTTTCCATTACAACTTGCCCACACCTTTGATTCACATAAATAATAAAAGTATGGTGATTTTTTTTTCCTTTGGTGTTTGTATTTTACTGTTTTGAATAAAATAAAAATTGATTATTAAAAAAAATATATAGTGACTTCCATTAAAAAGAACAATTAGACGCTGGAATGGCTTGCCTCCAGAAGTTGTAGGTGCTGCATCACTGGAGGAGAAGAAGAGAAGAGACTGGGTAGCCATTTGTCTCAAACGGTACAGGTTTTCCTGTTTGAGCAATGGGATGGACTAGAAGATCTCCAAGGTCCCTTCCAACTCCGTTATTCTGTGTTATTTTTTCTAGATTCTTGCACATCCTATATTAATAATGATATAGATTATCAACAGAAGTGTAAATACAATTTGGTAAAACTGGGAAAGAGGTGGTCCAAATCCTTATGGAAATCAATGGATGACTTTTAACCATTTATGTTGTCTTAGGTAATCCTAACTTCTGTTGTGAGCAAAATGAAGGGTGACCAGGTAACGTGCCTCTCCCTCCTCAAAGGATTAAAATGAAAGTCCCTTCTGTTATGACACATGAATAGTTTTCTTTCTGTCCCTTCCTTGCTTACTTCCTTTGGGGGGGAAAAAGTAATGCTCTACTGATTTTGAACAGAAAAGTCAGAAGGATTTTAAAGAACTTGCCTATCCCTATTTTAAGGCAAAAAATAAAGATGATGGCATTAAGTAATAGCTTGAATATGATGTCCTCATTTTGTGAGAATAACAGTGACCAACAGCAGCAGGAACTTTGGAAAGCAGACTGCATTTAGTAGAGCTTTCTCCTTATCAAGGGTGCAGCTTACATGTAAGTGAAAATGATAACAACCATAATAGCTTCTTTCCCTCTGCATATGGGAAGGTGATTGGAGGCCCCAGTATCATCCAGTGCACCTAAGGGAGGGGTAGGGCAGATGCCTTGTGAAAACTTTGGCAGCCTTTGGTTATCCTTTTGCAGTCATTTATAGAGCATCACAGTGACATCTCCTCTACTTATGGCTGATAAGAGCTCCCCTGGAATGCATGCCTGCTACAAACAACAAGCTGGGCACAGATGCCTGCAGCTAAAATCCAAATGATGTATCATAAATTGTTAATGCTGGTTTTCAAAGTGCTAGATTATCTACCTCCTGCTTTTTGCTGGTTTGGAGCTTGGGGAAAGCAGGGCAGAGATGGAAAATCATTAGAAACATTTGCCAGCTCTCGGCAGTAAAATATCTGATTTAATTTTGTCTCCAGGTGTCACTATAAATGTCTCTCAGTTACCATCAGAACAGAAACGTGCAGATGTTATTTACTTTTGACACAGAAAAATCATTTTGCACACAAGGGCCTTTGAGCGTATGCAGGAATTTTTAATAGATTATCAACAAGAACTCAAACCTTTAATCTGTCACTCAGCAAAATTAGTAAGGCACATTTAGCAGCAGAAAATGCCCTGAGGCAGTCAAACACGTTGAAATTAATTGCTGCAGGAAAAGACACACATATTTAGAAATGTTTTTGGTTCAGTCATCTGTTAACTAAAAGTGCAGAGTCAAAGTATTAAACCATGGCTTTCAAAGATCCTTCTCTGGTAACAGAGGAAAAAGCCCTATCTTTATAGGGTCACATAAATCTAAGACACAGTACATTGAGAAGGAGACATGATGGTGGCATAGATAGCCTTGATGGATCTAGGATAATTCTGTAATGGAAGACTATCAAGTGACTGATGGATAAAGAAAAAATGAAATTTAGTTCGTGTGGTGTCTTTTTGCAGGAGGACTGAAAAATTCATGGAAGGTTAAATATTGAGTTCAGGAATTTAGGAATTAGGGGAGAAAAAGGTTCTTGTGAACGTCAGTGTTTCAGGCTATGAATCTGGAAAATGAAGAGAGTGACAGGTTTACTGAAGATTTTGCTATCTTTCTTACTGTCAGAAAGAAAAAGTGTAAATAAGGGAAAAGGGAAACTTTGAACTGAAATTTCAGCACTATTGCAAAAGGGAATAGATGAAAGCTATCTCTGGATTCAAACTAAAGGAAGGAGTGAAAAGGGAAAACAGCTTTATTGAATAATTATTAGAACTGCTGCACTCTTCAGAAACACTCCACAGTATTTTATTTTATTTTTTAAAAAATCCTGAAGTTACATGCAGCATGTCCCCAATATAAAAGGGCAGAATTGAATATTTTAAAATATTTTAATAAGCAGTCTAGCAAGGACCTTGTGTTAATGTACTGCATTTAGAGCAGAATGATCTAAAATGAAGGCTCTAATTAATAAGAGATTCCCAGCATGGCTGCTTGTCTCAGCCTCTGAAATCCCAGAAACATTTGCCCAGTTTAGGCTTATACTGGAAGAAAAGCCTTCGAAGCATAGCAGATCTTAGAATAGGCAGGAGGATGGGAATCTTTTGCTCAGGTTTAATACCAGGGATTACAGGAATATATAGCTTCTGTTTCAGGAGATCAAGTTCCCAGGTAGTCTGTTGAAAGGCTGATTGGATTACAAAGTTCACTGATGCTGATTACTTTGAATGCAGGCATAGCAAATGTTTAAGTCAATCAGAACTAGAAAAGTGGTGGGGGGGTTTGTCTGTCAGAGAGAGAGAGAAAGAGAGAAAGAGAGAAAGAATGAGAATTTGGTTCTGGGTGAATAGACAAAGCATAAGTCTCCTGGCTATTTGGCCTTAAATTATACTTGATTTCTTCTCTCATTTCTTCTGTAGTAAAATCACTCAAGAGGAAACTGCAGAATTGCATTCCCAGCTCAGAACTCTCTCCTCCTTGCAAGCCTCAGAAGGAAAAAAAAATATCTTTAAATTGTCTGTTGCCAGGTCTCCTTAACTACCTGGATTTGAATCCACTGGTGTGATCATGAAACCAGCTGTGGAGAGCAATTGAGTTGGATTGGCAGTTACTGTTCCTAGGAGATTGGGCCTTCCAAAAGTTAAAGTTGTCCCTCTAGAACAGGGGTAGGCAACCTCGGCTCTTTTTTGACTCGTGGACTTCAACTCCCAGAATTGTGACGCTGGTAAGAATTTATTTATTTATTTAAAATTACATATCCAGTGGACTGTTCAAATTTTAAAGTAATAAGAATTGTAAATTTCAAAATTCAAAATTCAACATAATAGGCATTGAAAACATGAATTAACCGGACTTGGTTAATATTTGATTTTAGACAGACTGGGATTTCTATAAACAAACATGCATACATCCATTCTGGAAGGCGGCAATGGTATGTCAATTCTGTAACACTTCCATGGAAATTGCCTAGATTCATCCATGAAGTCATTAGAATTGAGCTCAACTTGAAAGAGACATTCTCTTTTAAATAGTTCAGATTTCAAAAGCAATATGTGATTTGGAACTTTGGACTGACAGAATGTACCTACTGAATTTTGATTGTCTACATAATGCAACGTCTTGTATTTCAGACAAGGCACAGATATATACATATACAAATCTAAGCCTTTTTTTCTCAAGTGAGATCTTCAGACTTCGTTATTTGAAGTATTTGGCATTCATTTACCTCATTCAGCACATTCCCTCTTGGTTTTTTTATTGTTGTTTTTGGCCAGTTCATAATAAAAATTACATTTTAATCATGTTTTTGTTAACAAATCTGTTTTTTTTTAATTTTTATTTTCTGGGCTTCCAGATTATGATAAAGCACTACCCTATAGCTGAATGGAAACAGATGCATGTGACAAAACAGCCACAGATGGTGTGTCGCGTGCCCAACTTCTTAATTTATCCCGTTTTGTGCAGCACAATGATCTTTGCCAATAGATTGCATTCATCATTTGTGCATTTCCTTAGGGAGTCTTTCCCGCCCCATCTCTTTAAAACCTGCTGTACATTGTTATGAAAATGCATAAAACCACTTGGTGTTGTATTTTGGCAGTCAATTTCACCCTTTCTCCATATAAAAAGAATGTGATAGCACACTCCTACTTGTGAATTATGTGCTACTTAGAATGGGAATGCTCTGTCTTGTTCTCCCAGATTGCCTTTGTATCTTTGTGGGCAATATTTATAAAAAAAAACTCACTTTCAACTTGACATTCATATCTACTTTGAAATTTGTAAAAAAAAAAAAAAATCAGGACGCTCTGTCATTTTGGATGGGGGGACAGTCATGTACCTCTTGTAGAATACTAAAACACATAGCTGTGTCCCCTTCAAAAAGAAAACCATACCTCATAGTCCTCTGTGAAATTTCAGAGCTACAGGTTTCCATGCTTGAATGTATGTTGTGCAGAAAATCCAATAAGTAAAACAAAATAAAACAGGAAAGGAAAGAAATTAAAATTTATTATCCTGTGCCTTTTTTTGTTTTAATTATAGCATTAAATTTGAACTACAGCACTCTCTGAAAGTGCTTCCTCCACCAGCTGCAGACACAGAAGTTATATATAAAAACATCTGGTTCACTTCCATCACTCTTGGTTTCTCTCAATGGAGTTTTGTTTCCAGACTTTGACTGAACAGAGAAATACTTTACTACAACGTGTGTATTCTGTGTTTCACCCACCTCACCAGGGCCCTCAGGCTAATGTTCTCTCTTTTCTAATTTAATGAGTCTCCACTCCTATAGATTCAAAGTGACAAATAATTAAAAAGTTATCATTGCATTTGTGTTTCTTTGTGTTAAGTGTTTAAGAGAAAGTAGAACAACGCAGTACATTATCAGTGAGTGTTTGATTAAAGAAGGAAAACAGACTCATTCCATTAAACAAGGTTTTGGCTCTTCACTCTCTTGCCGGCTTTCCTTCAGCCATCAGACATTGCGGTTAATAATAATGCATACAAAAACTAAAGAGGTGCTGTTAAACAATTAAAAATGGCAAGAAAAAATAGTCATAGTGGAGCACGCTACAGATGGTCCTCAACTTACAATCACAATTGAGGCCCAAAATTTATGTTTCTAAGTCAGAAACTTGTAATGTGAGTTTTGCTCCACTCTGTGACTTTTCTTGATTCTCTGTGAATCACTGCAGTTGTTAATTTAGTAACACAATTGTTAAGTGAATCTGGCTTCCCCCATTGACTTTGCAGGTCGCAAAAGGCGATCACATGACCTAGGGACACTGCAACTGTCATAAATATGATTCAGTTGCCAAGCATCTGAATGCAAATCACATGACCATGAGGATGCTGCAATGGTTATAAATCTGAAAAATGGTCATAAGTCACTTTTTTTCAGTACCTTTGTAACTTTGGACTGTCACTAAGTGAACTGTTGTAATTCAAGGACTACTCGTATAAAAACAAGTCCTAAAAATATGAAAGAAGCAGTGATTAGGTCTTTCTTTTGAACAATTTCTGCATTTTGATAAATGCAGGGTGAAAAGCGTACATTGAATTGGCCCTTCTTTGATCTGTTCATTTTAAATTATAAGTTGCATGTGTATATTCAAGAAGCACTGTATAGGAGTCTAGTTGTATATATGTCCACTTGTACACAAAGAAGCCTCTTTTAACTTACTGTCTGTTTGGATTAGGTATGCATATCAATCAATTGATCAACTCTGTTCCTAAAAAGATTGTTGCTTTTGGTTAGTAAAACCAAATATATCCTTGATTACATTCTTTGAAGATTTTTTTTTCTCAACTTCCCATTTTATTTTATAACCCAGGGAAAATTTTTGTTCATCTTTTGTCTAACTATTAACCAGGTTTGCTATTTTGAGATTAGCCAAAGTACACTAAATGCTACAATACTTAGCTGGTTGGGGGAAAAAATAGCACCTAACTTAAGAGATATGAGGTTATGTACTGGGCTTATTGAGGGAATACCACGTGGGTTGCTGGAACAGGTAACGGCTCTCCAGCAACCCAGACTACCAGTCTCCTGTGCTGCAATTGGCTATCCCTAGGCGGCAATGGTTGATTCAAAACTATTGGCTGCCGCCTAGGGGCTAGACTATATATTGCGGCTAGTTGCAGACATTTCCCCAGTACAGTTCCAGCACGAAATAAACAATGAGTTTTCCTGTACTCAGCTTCGCGTCTTCATTCCTGCACCAAAGAATCTGCTATTTAACATATGAGATTTGAAAAATAGATGTATAATTTAAATTATGAGAAACACAATGAGTTTCCCCATGCCATCACTCTGCTAAACAACTAATTCCCACAACACTGTCAAGCTAATAATGCTGTATTACTATTATCCTTCTCATCTTTTCTATTACCTATTCCTTATCTTCTTATGACTGTAATTTTGTTGCATGTATCTTATGATTTATATTAATACTTTTGTTTAGTATCCTAGTATGATTTGTGTTGATTGCTTATTTAGTATCCTATGACTATCACTGAGTGTTGTTATCTTATGATTTATGATGAATGTATTTTATGATTATAATCACGATTTATCACTTGTTGCTTGCATATACACTGAAAGATTATGCCCTGGAGACAAATTCCTTGTGTGTTCAAATACAGTATGTTTGGCCAATAAAGTATTCTATTCTATTCTATTCTATTCTATTCTATTCTATTCTATTCTATTCTATTCTATTCTATTCTATTCTATTCTATTCTATTCTATTCTATTCTATTCTATTCGATAGTTTTGCTGTTGCATTGATGTCTTGTAAGTATTATTTGCTCCCCATCAATATTTTATGATGTAGCCTTTACAAACACAAAGCTCAGCTAAATCTCACTTATTAATCACTTTTGGATCTAATTAATTTACTGCTAAAATGTATTTTCTGAATGGCAGGATAAGATTTCACTTGCTGAGTTACCATTTTTTTCTGGATTACAAAGCAATAAAGAAAACTGGTTTTAAAGACTAAGAACTTCAGGCAAGAATCTAACAAAGAGTTGAAGTAAGGAAGTTTAAATAGGCAAAGGTGTCAGTTATTTTGAAATATTATTTTTAGTGAAAGTGCTTTTGAATAAGTTAGAATTATTTTAGACAAAGCAACATTTGTGGGAATAGGTTTTTTAGTTTCTTTAATATTAAAACTACAGACAATTGATGGATTTACAAAATAAAAGATAAGAGTATGAATCAAACTGTGATGTTGGTAATAACTATGAATATATGGATTGTGATGTTAACTAAAACTACAGAGTGACATTAGAGATTAAATTATTAAAAGCATAGGAAGACACTTCAAAAATGAGGGTGGGGAACCTCGCCTATTTCTTTTTGGTTGTTTGAGACACTTTCAATTTTGGACTATAAAATCATAATAGCAACTACTGAAAAAGTGGCAAGAATGAGGAGAGGAGGAGATTACCACAGCAAACTGCAGAATGAGGAATTACACCAGATTTGCTTCAAAAACTGTTTCAACAGCTCAGCAGAAATTTAGCTGAATCATTTGATACTTAATTGACAGGTTTAGAAAGAAGAATGGATAAAAAGACTTCTAAAGATGGATAGAGGAGATAGAAAAAGAAGTTAAGAAGATGGAAAGCCAATTCAAATACCTACACTAGTATCTGGACATGCAAAATAAATTAATGATAAAGTGAAAATAAACTGCAACTGTCATTGCTAGGAAAAAAATGTTGTAATATTGTATAAGGCTAAACCAATATTAATGTTATCATTTATTGTTTTAATGTTTCATATTGTTCTTTTGAAGGGACGCGGTGGCTCAGTGGGTTAGGACGCTGAACTTGTCGACCGGAAGGTCGGCAGTTTGGTGGGTCGAATCCCGAGTGCCGCGTAGCAGAGTGAGCGCCTGTTACCCGTCCCAGCTTCCGCCAACCTAGCAGTTCGAAAGCATGTAAAAATGCAAGTAGAAAAATAGGGACCACTACGGTGGGAAGGTAACAGCGTTCCGTGCGCCTTTGGCATCTAGTCATGCCGGCCACATGACCACGGAGACGTCCTCGGACAAGCGCTGGCTCTTCGGCTTTGAAACGGAGATGAGCACCGCCCCCTAGAGTTGGAATCGACTAGCACGCATGTGCGGGGGAACCTTTACCTTTACCTTTACCTTATTGTTCTTTTATTGATTGTAAATAAGATGGACAGCTTATAAGTTTAATAAATGAATAAATTTTAAAAAATCTTGCCTAGGACGCTGTTTCTGTTTCAGACAATACCTGTTTCAATAACTGGTGAACAATTTAAACAATGTCAGAAGGATATAGCCTTCTGCTACAAGATGCAAAGGAAAGAGAAGGTTTGGATTGATCTGATTTGAAATTGTATTTTTCAGCTTGCTGTTTGGATGAAAGACTGGGTGTTGCTGAGAAATAAAAAAAAACAAACAAACTTCTGGAGTTAGAAAAACAGGACCTGAGATTTGGATGGCATGGGTATTTGTGGCACAACAAAGTTAAGGTTAATGTAGACTTTAAAATTCATTATCCTAGATGTTTCTGAGAAGATGTAGATCTACATGTTGATGTTAGATTATTCTATTCAGAAAATAGAATGAGTGCAAACCAGGTTGTGTTCAAAAACACTTTTTTGGCTCTCAGAAGCATTTTATAGGTGAGAAATAAAAGGCAAGCACAAATGGCTAGCTTATTATAATACTAAAATTTTGTCAAGGGGAATGTAAAATAAAAATCAAGGGAAGATCTGGTTCCAGGGGGTTATACCTGTTAATTATTTTCTTATTTACAATTATTAGAGATATTTAAAGTAGATACTGTAAAAAGAATTCATGAATTTGAACATTGTAAGACTGAGTTTGAAATAGAACTGGGGACAGATGATGAACATGTGATTGCTAAAATGTATAAACTTTTACTGAAATTTGAAACAGAAGCAAAAGTGAAAGAATGATAAAGTGGACTAATGATTTTTATATAATATATGTCACCAGAGAAATTATCTAGAATGTATAAAAACACCTCAAATATATGTTGGAAACATGAAAAACAAGAAGGGACATTTAATCATGTTTGGTGAATGTCTAAAAAAGTCAGAAAGTTTTGGATGAAAATACTTACACTGACTCAGAAGATTTTAAAGATTTACAATTGAAAGCAGAGCCTTTTCTTTCACGATTGATGAATCAGTATGGGAAAATAAAATCATATTACCTTGTCTTTATACATGACAACTTCAGCAAGATTATTACAGTCACAAAGATGAAAAGATTTGGTATTACTCACAATGGAGTTATGGTTGGTGAATATGATGGAACTTGCTGAAGTTACCAAATTGACTTTTTTTGATTAAAAAAAGACAATATCTACATTTATAAATGTGTAAGAATGTTCATATGACTCACAGGTGCATATGATGAGCATTGCTTTAGAATGTATGAAGATATATGTGTGTGTGTGTGTGTGTGTGTGTGTGTATGTATGTGTATATATATGTATGTATGTATGTGTATATATATGTATGTATGTATGTGTATATATATATACACACGTAGAACTAAAGGTGTAGGGGCGACGTTTCGACGGAATCCCATCCGTCATCATCAGGCTGGTGGCTTTAGCTTCCTTCTTCTGGGAGAAGCATGTGACTGTTTGTTCCTCTTTTTTAAACTGCCAGAGGGGGTGTTTAAAAAAGAGGAACAAACAGCCACTACCACATGCTTCTCCCAGAAGAAGGAAGCTAAAGCCACCAGCCTGATGATGACGGATGGGATTCCGTCGAAACGTCGCCCCTACACCTTTAGTTCTACGCGGGGAAAAACCCGAATAACCAAAGATATATATATCTTTGGATGGGAAAGATCTTCTCATCAGCAGGGGGTGCCCTATTCATTTTCATCCAAGCAACAAGTACACTGGAAAGACTGGAAAACTGAAAAGATGAACATTGATTAGATTGCACAAATTATTTCGATGTGCCAATATATTAAAATATTAAAAGTATTAAAAGTATTTTATGCAATTCGTTCCCCCAAGTGACTTGGCCAGCACCCACATTAGCTTCATTCTGTGACAGGAGAAGACCTTTCTAATTATTCCAGACTTTTTTTCATAAAGCTTTTAACCACATTCTAATTTTAAATGTTGAATGACTGCCTTATTGTTTCCTAGTTGTTATGGTGTTTTCATTATATTTTATGTTATAGGAGAGCTTCAGCTATTCAGCAGTTTTTAAACGTTCATAAATAAATAGCATTAAAGCTCTAATTACTCGTAAATTAAATACTTTTATTTTCAAGTCAATCCAGTTTATTTGCTGTATAAACCAGTTTATTTATTTTATATACTTTAACGCAGAAGTGTATTGGATATTTTTGGACAATCACTACCAACCTTCCTGGTATTAATTTCTATATAAGCTCATTTAATTTTGTATTCTAGCAGTTAGAATGGGTATTTTTAAAAAAATATGTATCATTTGATTATACAACCACAACATAAATACCTCTCTTATTTATTTCCTTTTTGCTTCATTGTCTCGAGAAACCACAATAGGCATCATCAGCTAAATTAAAGTAAAGCCAAGATAATGTTATTCAGTTTGTCACGGAAGAAAAATTACTAGATACTTGTACATTTGAAGTTTATAATCCTATTATTGTGCTATGTGAATGGGGGAAAAAACATTTCTGCTGATCCAGCTTTTATTTCCTCCCTGTTCCTTGTTTATTCAATTCTGCTTTTTTATGAAGTTCTTTAGGGTCATCCAATAAATGACTTTAAAAAATAATGTGAATATTTTAGAACAGTATCACCATAAATCATTTTGTGAAAGTCCTG